>NC_068342.1:3843434-4166197 GCF_014633365.1 Diospyros lotus | reverse complement strand
TCTGTCATGTCCTATGCCTGCTGTTTCAGAAAAGTTATTTAACTGTGCATGGTGGTTATTTGTGTTCTTATATTATAGGTGGGTAAGCGCACCACCTTGTGACGGTTGCGGAAATGAAACTATCAATGTGGGCATGGATACTGCACTTCCCTCAGAAAGCATTCATGGAGCTTCACGTGTTGAACTTTATTGGTATGGATAGAGTGTATGTTTGTCTGCTTTTCCCCCTTTTTCATTTCTTCTCAAACACTGAAAGGTTTGATTGCTTTTGTCTTTGTTGAGTTGGTTAAGCCCACACGTGTGTGCAACCAAGCTTCAAATAAAAATATAATCCCTAGTGCACATGCAGACAAACCATATAGCAGGGCCCTTTTTCTTTTTTGTGCTATGCTGTGCAGTTTCGGTCCACATTAAAAATGAATAGATAAATGCACAGGTCTCACAGGAAGGACAGCCTGCATTGATCAAGAGGGATATGTTTCCCTTGTGGAAAAAAGTGCCCGTCCAAAAATACCTGCTCAGTGGAGTCCCAAGTATCAAAAAACCAAGTTTTATGTTTCACCCCCCACTGATCCGCTTGATAGTTAATCTCGAGCTTCAAGAGTGACTGAAGTGCATTGCCCCAGTTGTCATATGATGAGATGTTGATGGCGAGACCCCTGGATTGTATTTTCTTAGTAGTCCATTACCATCACCATCCCAGTTACTCTACTTTCAGATGGGACTGTGCTTTAGAATTTATGATTCAACTTTCTACATGATTTTTCTTTTTCACTAATTGTTTCGGTCATGTCTAATGCCAAATCTGTGTGCCTACCAAACCAACCAAAAGAGCATTATCAAGTCTGTACAAGTATTACTTCCATACTAGGGCAATTTGGGTCCTATTAGTCATTGATAAGGTACAACACTGATTTAATATGTTAGCTTGAAGGGCCTTATCCATTCATAGAAAGAACCCTGTGGAAATTGATCAATATACATAATTTGTGGAGCAGGACTTGGAAGAGTAGATAATTGAACAATAGAAGGAAACAGTTCTTGCAATCATGTTTTCCTTGATTTTTTAAAGCTGATGCATCTTCTATGGTGTTGGAAGATTGGAAATTCAAATCAGATCTGAAGGATTTCCTGTGTTTCCTTTTGTAGTATTTCCTTTCATAGTTTGATTCTTCTTTTCAATATTTTCCTAGTTTAGAGATTGTAGTTATTACCTAGATTGCATGGAAACAAATACTGGAAATGTTTCGATACGAAATGGAAACGGAGAAATAACATTTTTTCAAAGAAGTAGGAAACGGAAACACAGGGTAAAGTGTAAATTAAAAAAATATAGAGGTTTTTTTGCAAATTTAATTTTATAAATATATTATTTTATGATTAGATAATATATATTTATATTAGATATATATTTTATAAATATATTATTTAACATATATACATACATATCATCATATTCCTCTTCCTTTTCAGCAATCTATACATACATATAAGATATTATATTCCTCTTTCCAAGAAACCCCATTTCTCTCTCTCCTCTCTCGCTCCTTCCCTTGCCACCTGTTCTTCTTCTCCAGCAACCGCTTCTCGCTGCCTTCCTCTCGCTATTTTCTTGCTTCTTGCCACCGATTCTCTAGTTGCCTCGGCTCTCGCTATCGACCATCGCTGCATCCTCCATTTCTGTCGCCTCTCACCGCTGTTGCACACCTCTCCCTTTTGTTGCCATTGCCTCGCCTCTCATTGCCGACCATTTCGTTGTCGCCTCGCCTCTCGCCGCCGACCCTCTTGTTGCCTCACCTTTCGCCACTGCCCCGACTCTCGCCATCTCGCCTCTCGTTGCTGACCGCCTTTGCATCCTCCTTCTCCGTCGTCATTGCACATCCTTCCCTCCATTGCTGTATCCTCCTTTGTCGCCTCTTGTCGTCGGAAATGCATTTCTGGCCATTTTTTATGTATTTTGCGAAACAACCCCAAAACATTTTGCAAATTATAGAAACGACCTGAAAAACGTTTTAGGCTGTTTTTTCTATTTCCAAAACGGGAAACGGTTTAGATACGTCGAAATGACATCTCTGAGCCGTTTCCGTGCTTCAGAGGTTATTACCTCCCTTAATTTGTGCTTTATTCTGCTTATATATTGTTTAAAAACCCAATGGCTGTATTTTAAGAAATTATTATTTTTAAGTATACATACTATTTTCATGGCATCAGAGCACAACAACGAACCCTAGCCGTCCAAGTTTTGATCCTCAAATCACTGCCCTAGTTCCAATACTAGACCAGTTGTTGCAATTAGCCCCAGCCACACCTTTTCTGGTTGTCACCATCAACCTTAACAGTTATAACAATGAGCAGGGCCATTGCCATCAACCCCAGTCGCTGTCGCTAGTCTTCTTTGATGCAACCCCTGCTAACCATGCTAGCCGACCTTCGTTGCCAACTCTTGACACTGTCGCTAGCTATTGTCACCAATCGCCATTGTGACAAGAAGCGCGACTGCAACCAAGCCAACTAGGCCAGTCATTCACCGTCCCCATCCACCGTCAAATGGAAACCAGATTTGTTCTTTGGAGCTTGCAGATACCTCCTCCAATCACATCCCCAACCCTAATTTGACTCTTCCAATGAGCTTTATTCAACCTGCTTTGAGTTTCCAGACCTTCGACTTTAATCCCTCCATTCAAATCACCCAACACAAACTCAACGGGTTAAACCTCCGTGAGTGGTTTTAGTTGGTTCTTCTAGTAATCAAGGGGATGGGGAAGATGGGCTACTTCACAGGTGAAATTGCTGCTCCATTTGCGACAGATCTAGTGTATAAGACGTGGGAGGCTGAAAATTCCATCGTCATGGCGTGGCTGATTAACTCTATGGAATCAAAAATTGAGAGGATGCACCTGTAACACCCAAAATTCTGGACAATGGTTCAAGAAATGTATTATGATCTCCAGAATTCTACCCAATGCTTCAAAATCTATTCTACCCTTTGTAACACCCAACGAGGAAACAAGTCAGTCACCGAATACTTGAACATTTTAATTGAGTTATGCAAGAAATGGATTTGTTCTACACAATCAAATGAAAGTGTTTTGGTGTTGGTATTCTATATAACAAAATGTTGGAGAAAGAAAGAGTGTTTGATTTCCTTTAAGAGCTCAACAAATAACTGGATAAAGTCAGAGGGTGTATTCTTAGGATAAAACCGTTGCTTTCAATTAAAGAAGTGTTTGCCATGGTAAGGAGGGAAGAAAGTCAGAGGAAGGTAATGTTGGACGCAAATCCAATGGGGGAAGAGACCCAATTTAGATATGCCCTAGTTACAAATTGGAGATGTGAGTAGCCACTCTTGGCCCCAACTCTCTAAGGAGAACAAATCTTGGTGTGAGCACTGTCACAAGCCCTAACACACCAAAGAGACATGTTGGCACCTTTATGGGAAACCTGCAAATTGGTAACCCAAAGCAAACTGTAGCTGCATATGTAGTAGAGTCCACTACAGACCAAAAAAGACCGACTGCAGCCCCTTTCACTGATGAGCAAATGGAGATTTTAAAGAGCCAGCTAACCCAGTCTAGATTGGAATCTCCTGCTTCCTCCACCTCTGCTGCAAATATCACACAAAAAAGTAACACCGAGTCTTCTTTTTTGTTAAAACAAGAAAATAGTAGTGAATGGATTGTTGATTGAGGGGCATCCGACCATATGATTGAGTTTTCCACTCTCTTCTCTTCATATAGACCATGGAGAGGTCAAAATTACTGTAGCTAATGGGATCTCTTCGATTGTTGTTGGAATTGGAATTTAAACTTATCTAGGTCGTAGTTAAAAAATCTGTCCTTCATGTCCCAAGCTTATAGTATAATCTCATATCTACCAGTAAGTTACTAAAGATCAAAATTGTACAACGTTCTTTCCTACTCATTGTGAATTTTAGGATTTGTCTACAGGGACGATGATTGGCAATGTTGAGGAACGAAATGGCCTTTTCTATTTCTCTGCCTCTCCTTCAAGACCAGGTTTACTCAAAAAATTCTCTTTGTCTAGTGTTTCCGATTTTGATGTTTTTCTTTGGCATAATTGTCTTGGTCATCCCAATTTTAATTATTTGAATTACTTGTACTCGGATCTATTTCTCAATAAAGATGCTTCTTCTGTCATCCAATCCACTCTTATCATGCATCCAAACCCTTTCATCTCATTCATAGTGACATTTGGGGACAAACTTGTGTGCCCAATAGTACTAGAGCTCGATGGTTCATCAGTTTCATAAATGACCACACTCGTGTGTGTTGGATTTACCTTCTGAAAGAAAAATTTGAAACTAACACCATTTTTCAAGCACTTTCATAAACTTGTCGCCAATTTATTTCAGTCATCTATTCAAATTCTTCATTTTGACAATGGCAAGGAGCACTTGTCCCATGAATTCAGTAACTACCTTGCTGAACATGGTATTCTTCATCAAAGCTCCTATCCCCATACTCTCCAGTAGAATGGTATTGTAGAGTAAAAGAATTGTCATGTTCTTGAAGTTGCACGCTCTCTCTTGTTCACTACCAATGTTCCAAATCAATTTTGGAGAGAAGCAATTCTCATTGCTGCTGCTGCCTATCTTATCAACCATCTACCTTCCAAAACCTTTCATTTTCAAACTCCCCTTTGTTGTTTAAGCCAAGAGTTTCCCTCTGTTTGGCTTCTTGATTCCCTTTCGCCTAGAATTTTTGGGTGCACGGTCTCTTTTCATAATTCTAGTCCTACTCAGGGAAAACTTGATCCCAAGGCTTATAAATGCATCTTTCTTAGCTACTCTCCCACTCAATAGGGGTACCCTTCCAAATATTTCTATATTTCCTATGATACCACCTTTCTGGAAAATCAACCCTTCTTCCCCAATGCTTCTCTTCAAGGGGAGATACCAACCGAAGACCATCATTGGGATCCACCTATTTCCCTTCCAATCTCTCTTCCATTGCCTAATCCCACGCCCCAAGACCTTCATGTCCAACAATTTGAACTTGAACCCGGATTGGTGACTGGTCAAGGGGGAGAAGTTGAGAATACATCTCAAGAGGAGCTTATAGTCTACTCTAGAAGACCACGAGTTCCTCAACAAAGCAAACCACTTGACCCTAAGCCAAATCCAATGGAAGACATACAATTTGGGGAAGGTAAGTGTACGGTCGATGATCTTGATATGCCTATTGCCCTAAGGAAAGGAGTAAGGTTCTGCACCCAGTACCCTATATCCAACTATTTATCTTACTCTAAGTTGTCCCCAAAGTATAGGGCATTCACCTCAAAACTTGACCATGTGAAGATTTCTAACAATTTGTATGAAGCTCTTCAGAATTAAAAGTGGAAGGCAGCTGTGATGGAAGAAATGAAAACAGTGCATGAGAACAAGACTTGGGATATTGTTCCTCTACTAGAAGGAAAGAAGGCTGTCGGGTGTAAGTGGATATTTACCACAAAACTGAATGCTGATAGAAACATAAAGAGATACAAGGTAAGCATAAACAGACACAAGGTAAGACTGGTTGCTTAAGGGTATACCCAGACCTATGATATAGATTACGAAGAAACGTTTGCTCCTATTGTCAAGTTGAATTCCATTAGAGTTCTTATTTCTCTGGCTGCCAATTTGGATTGGGATTTACACTAGGTGGATGTGAAAAATGCATTCCTAAATTGAAACTTGGAAGAAGAGGTGTGTATGAAACTTCCTTTCGGGTTTGAAGAAGATAGAGCAGGCATGGTATGTAAACTAATAAAGTCCTTGTATGGATTGAAGTAATATTCTAGAGTGTGGTTTACTCGATTCGGTACAGCTATAAAGTAGTTCGGTTACACCCAAAGTTAGGCTAACCATACTCTCTTTGTGAAAAAGTCTAAGGATGGAAAAAGGACTATACTTAGTCTATGTAGATGATATGGTGATTACTAGGGATGACACACAAGAAATTATCAGACTAAAAGGTCAAGTGCATGCAGAATTTAAAGTAAAAGACCTTGGGCACCTACAATGTTTTCTTAGGATGAAAATTCCTAAGAGTAAGAAGGGCATCTTTATTTCCCAACGTAAGTACACTCCTAATCTGTTGAAGGAGACAGGGAAACTGGGATGCAAACCTGTAGGGACTCCCCTAAACCAAAATTGGAAGCACAAAATCACCGAAGAGGATCCACCAGTTGAAATAGAGAGATATCAACACCTTGTGGGGAAACTGATTTACCTATTTCTAACTCAACCCGGTATTGCTTATAGTGTTAATATGGTAAGTCAATTCATGCATGGCCTCACAAAGAGACATTTAGAAGCAGTGGGTCAAATTCTTCGCTATCTAAAGAGTACTCTGAGGAAGGGCTTTCAGGAAGAATGACCAATTGGGTGTTGAGTGCTATGCAGATTGACAAGTTCAATTGAAGAAACAAAATCCTTTATTGGGTGTTACTCAAAAGTTTGGGAGAATGTGGTGACCTAGAGAAGCAAGAAACAAACAGTGGTTACAAAAAGTAGTGTTAAGACTGAATATAGAGCAATTGCTCAAAGAGTGTGTGAATTAATCTGGATTAATAGGTTATTGTAAAACCTATCTATTCCAATGGAAGAACCTATGAAGTTATATAGCGATGGTAAATCTGCCATCAATTTAGTCTATAATCCTATTCAAAACGATAGGATGAAGCATGTGAGGATTGACAAAAATTTCATCAAGTCAGAAATTAACAATGGGACACTCACCTTGCACTATGTACCGACAAGGCTGCAGGAAGCTATCTTTTTAAAAAAACCCTATTGAAGTCAAACTTTGAGTCAAATGTTAGCAAGCTGAGAATGATATATAGATTCACCAGCTTGAGAAGGAGTGTTGGAAGATTGGAAGATTCAAATTAGATCTAAAGGATTTCCTGTGTTGCCTTTTGTAGTATTTCCTTTCATAGTTTGATTCTTCTTTTCAATGTTTTCCTAGTTTAGAGATTGTGTAGTTTATTACCTTCCTTAATTTGTGCTTTCTTCTGCCTATATATTTTTCAATATATATACTGTTTTCATATGGCTTGTTAATACAGGCCCATAGTCAGACCTTTTTAATTCAAGGTTCTAATGTTTCACTTGGCCAAGGATAAGTGAAAAGCTCTCCCAAAACCTCAACCTATGAACACAGCTTGATGCTTTTTTACCCTTATCTTGTTATATTTAACTTGGAGGAACAGCTAAACCCTAACAAAAAGGAAATCCAATCCATGATATGCTCCTTTTCTCATCATTGTCTTATCTATGTATATTCTTTATCCTTTGGAAGAAGACAATAGTTGTCTTAAGAAATTCTGGAAAAAGGTTATAATGAAATTTTGAATTACGAACATTGGTAATGATGGGCCTTCAAAAAATTGTATACCTGACGATTAATGTCATCTTAACATGCTACGTAAAGCAAATAGTGCATAAGTGTTCAGCTTTCTGTAATTACTTCCATCCCTCTGTGTAAATAACCCAATAATTGGAATTATCTATGAGAAATATATGTATAGGTGTATGGTTATATTCTTAAGGTTACTGAATTGGATGATTTATGTCTTTATTTATTAATAAGGGGATGGGTTCATCATAAAATTGATGAAAAGTTAGTATCCTTTTTGACTCAAAAGTCACAAATGAATTAGAAATTTCTTTTTGAAACTGGAGGGATCCGTAACCATGTTTAGTTAAGGACATAAAATAAGTGTATATTTGAAATAATCTTAAAATATTATTGGTAATTAAACTTTGTTACACCCTGTTGCTCTATATTTGCATTGTGAAAAGTGTTTGATTTTTCTTTTCTTTTGGTGGGAAATATGTTATTTTTTATACAAGTACTGTATTGAGTATGTTGTTAGCTATTTATTTGCAACTACTCCATTCCTAAAATGAGAAAATTATTGGTAATGAGAAAAAATTGTTATTTTGGATATTAATTGGTGTAGGAACATGAATCAAGATTTCACTTTCTGCACAATGATACATTTCTCTTCTTTGCAAATTTTCTGAAATTTTTTTTGACTTCTGTAGCTGCAAGATTTGCTCAGGAATCACTCGTTTCCCACGGTACAATGATCCACTAAAGGTAATTTCTTTTTTCTCTCCTCTTTGAGAAGTTCCCATTTCATGGATTTTGTGAATATGTATTCCATGCAGCTTCTAGAAACAAGAAGGGGGCGTTGTGGAGAGTGGGCCAATTGCTTTACACTATATTGCCGAGCTTTTGGTTATGAATCTCGTTTTGTAAGTAACTTTATGGAAACAATTTTGTTGGGTTTGTTACTAATTCTTATAATTGCCATTAATTCTTATAATTGCTATTGCTAGTTCAATATGAAATCCACCCCTCTTAAGATGTAACATTCTTCACCAAAGCTTATTCACAACTTATGGTTGGAAACTGGTTAGTTATTGGAAATAATGTATATTGATTTGGCTGGAAAGTGGTGATTTTGTTAAAGCTATATTTGGAACAAGTTTTTTTTTTTTTTGGAACAAGTATTTCTTATGGAAATAAAACAATAAAGATAATGGCATAATTTATGTACATGCATTTTTGCATGGACATAAGGACATTCATTTCCTTTCCTTTTCTTTCCCTTGCACAATTCTTGTTCCGAATGTGGCATGAAGCAGTAGGTATCAAGAGTAAAATTACAACTTAAGCATGCAGATTGCACAAACTTCTTGGAAGAAAAAGGTAATAGTAGACTTAACTTTCCGGATGATAGGGGAATTGGTAAGTACAGCTTGAAGGACTTGTGCTTTGTTATTGCTCGGGGAAATTAATATCAGAAAGAATGCTATACATGGTTTGTATATTAGAAGGTGAGTGTTAAATTTTACTAGATAATATTTTTTCCAGTAGTATTTCCTGCTAGAATAGATCAGTTGATGGTCCTGCACATATAATACCTGACCAATATAACTTGCTTATTCCTTCTCAGGTTATCAATAGAGAGAATGGCTCCTAGGGCAATCAACTGCATGAAGAAAGCAACTTTCCACATAGTTTACAAGGAAAACTAGACCAACCTTTATCACAGAAATCGCCATAAAAGAATGAGAAGCGAATGCCCTTCCTCATGTTAGGCTCCATACCAATTTGTGTGCTGACTCCAGCCCTTGCCTGGCCACAGGATACACCTAGAACAAGCAAAAGAAAGTTAGCAACAAGTCAACTTTAGTCCTGAAAATTGTGTAAAGCCTTAGAACCGCGTTCTTTCACTAGGGACGACAAATGACCCACAGCCAGCATCAGCTCATAAGTAACAACTGAAAGAGCTTAGAAAATTGTGAGTTTTTTTAAATTATTATTGTTTTAATAAAATATGACCAAAATAGGATCCAGTTGAAACTATTTACCAAACTAATATTAGCTTGCCATGTCATGTGCCACACAAGCAGGCTGCTCTCATGGCAATGACAACCAAAGAACTAGTTTTGTATCTTATATAGAGCCACTTGTGACACAAGCGGTTTTGGACCAACACTTGAAATTTCTTCACGAGCAGTTCTAGACTTATAGTTTTTAGCTGTTCTTGTGTTCTTCCTTTGGTCTACATTGATTTTTATCAGAGCTATCTTTTGGTTAATCTGTCCCATATGTCCTTGAGAGCCACTTTCCAATTTAGCATCCAAACACTCTTTAATCACAAGAACCACATTGAAAATTTGACGACCTGTGCTGAAGGCATTTTGGTTTAAGAAATGACAATGTTAAAATACCTCTTTGTGTCTAATAGACAGCACTATATCAATAATGTTGTGGGTACTCCTCCCAGAGGGTAATTGACCTGCAATCTTTTAACTCTAATACACCACCTATTTTAGCAATTAAGGCTGTAAAGGTAGAGTGCATGCTCCTCTCAGAACTACAAAGCTCAGAGAAAGTATAAAACACCTGCAAGACATCAAACATGACCACACACCAATAATGATGGAAGAAAATTGAAGAGAATCCATCTAGGCGAGATGTCATGGTTTAGACATGTGGAAAGAAGATCAATAGATGTACCTAGGAGGCAAGTGGATGGAATGGAAGAAATTTGTCATAAAAGAGGTAGATGAAGACTAAAGAAAGCTTACTGGGAAACAGTAAAACATGATATAAGGTATAATGGTCTTTCAGAAGATATGACCATGGATAAAGATGGTTGGAAAGCTATAATTCATGTAGTTCATCTCACTTAGTAGGACTAAGGCTTTGAATTGTTATTATTACGTTACCTGGAATATTGGTGGCAGAGAAACAAGAGAGTCTTTCAAACTTCTGAAACTTCTCAATTTCTCAAAAGAAACATTCTTGTTTCCCTCTACTTTTGGGTTAGAGCAGATTTTCCTTCTCTTTTGGATTGTTTGTAAAGTTTTAGATGATCGTGTGGTGTAAATAGCTTCTTTTGTACAAAAGTTCGCTGCCTTGAGGCACTTTTGTTGTATACTACGTTGCCTTTCAAAAAATAAATAAACTAAATTATTTTCAAATGATCACCATATCATACAAGAAGAAGAAGAAGAAGCAAAAGCCATAATCTCTCTAGGTAGTGTTGGCTGCATGAATTATAGATTGCCAATGCCTAGAATTCATGATATTTGATCTAATGAGTTTTATGTTGGGAGCTACTTAATGGAACCCTCTTCCTTTGCCCAAGCTTGGGAATGGCTGTAAATAGGAGGAACACCTTCAACATTGAAAGTGTTGAGAAGATTAATTAATCAGAGGCATAGTTAAATGATCACCATATCATATTGAAGTAAAGTTTGCCATAAAAACTATCAAGTTCAACTGACAGATCTAGTTTTTCCATAAACATGTCCGCCAACTACTAAAATTATTCTGCATTTTGTTAACCATTGAGAAAAAAGTTTTGCAGCCCGCGGGGTGGGGGTGGGGGGTTAATAGGACTTCTTATAACTTTCCAGGCATAATAACCTAACGTTTGAATGAAATTTTATCTTTCTTCACACTCTCCTCGTTCCAGATCTTGGATTTCACAGATCATGTCTGGACAGAATGCTTCTCACCGTTGCTTGGAAGGTAAATTTTATTCAACAAACTGTTACTTATATGTTGTTCCAATGCATCTATGAGTTATTACAGTGGGATTAAATTGAACAGATGGATGCACCTTGATCCCTGTGATGGAATATATGACAATCCTTTATTATACGAGAAAGGGTACTTCCTCTGATGCATGTGATGTGGTTTTGCAATGCTTTCATCCTGATACTTCATATTGGAATTATCTTCTATGGGTAATATCTATGAATATTTTCCCTTGAAGATGGAAAAAGAAATTGGATTATGTAATTGCTATTGCGAAAGATGGCGTATATGATGTCACCAAACGTTATACAAGAGAGTGGCATGCGGTTAGTTTCTTAACTTTTTTGATACAAAAAATTTCTCGTTTGTTTTCAGATGCAAAATAACTGTCATGCGAATTTTGGTTCTGAAATGACATTTTATTGTTGAAGGTTCTGTCTCGACGAAATATTACTACAGAGAATGTTCTGTTTACTGTTATCTCCATCTTAAGAGATGAGTGTCAGAATAATCTTACAACTGATGTGATTGTTGCTCTGAGGGAGCGTGACAGAGCTGAAGCAGAAGCACTTGAGAGAGATTTGCATTCAAATGATGATGCTTCAATCTCATTGCCTGGCAGACAAAGTGGAGATAAGGAATGGCGAATATCAAGATCAGAAATTGGCTCTGATGAGAATTTTTCTTTAAGTTCTTCTTCTTGTCCACTTCGTGAATGCATTGACAAGCACGTGACGAATATCTATAATGCTTTTCATCCTGTCATTTCACAGCTTGCAGAGAAATCTTGTTCGAAATTGGAAGCTGTGGAAGTCCTTCAAATTTTTAGACGTATTCTAGTGGATCTTAAGAATTCCCCTTTTAGAATGAGGAGAACGTCTATAAATTCTGTTTCACATGGTGCACATAATCTTTTCCATCAGATGCTACCCTCTTTTGCTCAGTTGCTTGATGCTCTTTCCCTGAAGAGTAAGCTGGACTTGGATGGGAGGGTTGAGATTTGTTTGGCTGGTGATCCTGTTAGAACCTCCATAGCATTGCCTGTTCTGTTCCATGCTTTGGATGATGTGATACATAATGTCAATAAATGCAGTGTCAGCAAAGCCTCCCTTTCTTGGCCACTTGTAAAGCTAAATAGAATATGTTCTGGTTTTGTCCTTGCTAGCGGTGAGGAGCTTCCTTTTGGAATTGTAAGTCAACATTGTGCTCATTCATCATCTGAGTAACAATATGTGACACTTGTTTATGGCAGGAGTTTTGCCTGTTCCTTTCTGTTGCATGGTTATTGAACATTTACTTCAAGTTCATTATTGTCATAAATTTTCAGGTCACGTCTGCTTTTGATGGAACTCGCATGTCTAAGTGGGAAGAACCAAATGGTGCAAAAGGTATCCATTATCCTCCATACCTATTCCATGATAGGTGCTTTTCTATAATGTACTTTCTTAGCATATGTGGGTTGCAGATATATGGATGCATCATTGTTATCAAAAACATTATCATCCTCACATCTGTTGCAATAATGATATTACTTTCCATTGTGCTTGCTGCGGAAGAGAAATGATTTTGTTAATTTTGTTTATTTGTAATTTCTTATTATGCTACAGTTAGAATGCTGCTAGGTTGGTTTTAATTCTGTTGTGACAGTTGTCTCTTATTAGCTAGGTTGTTGTAACTTGCTGCAACTTGCAAGTTGTTTGTTTTCAAGGGTAGCTGAATATAAATACTCAGCTAACCCTTATTTCTGTAACTTGAGAACAGATATTATTTTTCAGTGAAAATCCTCTCCTTCCTTCTCATATTTCCTTTCAGTTTCTTCTTTATCACCTTGAAGCTCTTGCTTCATGGTATCAGAGCCATAGACAAATGTCAATGGCGGAAAATCAAGAATGCAGTTCTTCATCTCTACATCAATCCTCCTCTTCTCTGTTATTGGCATCACAGTCCGATTTCTCTGCTGTTACAAAGGCGTTCAATTTCATTTCCATCAAACTAGATACCAGCAACTATCTCTTCTGGAAGGTGCAGATTCTGGCAACCATCAGAGTGTTTGATTTGATGCCATTCATAAACAAGTCCACATCGCTAGTGAAATACATGTCAGATCCGGCTTCTACTGACTCTAATGCTCAGGTTGTAAATCCCAATTATCTCACTTGGATCAGGTCAGATCAACTCTTTCTTGGTTGGCTATTTTCAACAATTGATAAGGAAGTGCTAGCACAAGTGATTCATTGTGAATCATCTGCTGAGATATGGTCAATTCTTGAGAATTTGTATTCTTAACAAGCTGTTGCTAAATCTTTTCAACTAAAACAACAGTTGAGATCGGTGAAAAAGGACACTCTGCTAATGAGTATATCTCGAAAATCAAAACCATAGGGCATCCGCTAGCAGCCATTGGTGAACCTCTTAGTGATAAAGACTTATTGCTAGCCATTCTAAATGGTCTAGACAATAATTATGAAACTGTTGTTAGTCTTATCACATATCAAATGGATGATATAAATCTAGAAAAGGTTCAATATCTCTTGTTAATGCATGAGCAAAGGCTGGCTGTCAAAAATGCTTCGATGTCTTAGTTTGATACTACATCATCTATGAATGCAAATGTTTCATCTTATTGGTCTAAAAATGGGAGTGGACCTATTCACAATTGAGGAGGTTTTGTTTACAGAGGAGGTAGTCCTATGAATAGAGGAGGTAGAGGACATGGCAAATCTAATGCTAGGAGAATTTACTATCAATTATGTGGAAAACTTGGACACTTTGTTGATAAGTGTTATCATAGGTTTGACAGAAATTTTCATAGATTTCCTAATCAGAATAAGAATTTTGAACGAATTGGTAGTGTGTCTCAATCTGATTCACAAGCATATCTTATTGTACCAAGTGATTCTAACGACGTTTTTTTGAGTGAAGTGGGTTCTATTCAAGGGGCTCGTTATGGTAACCTTCCTCAAACCCCAGAAACTCAGGAGTTAGCCTTCTTTGCCTTCCTATAATGGTGATGCTTCACAGTTTGTCGACTCTAGAGCAACAAACCACATAACTTCCTGTCTGAATAATCTTTCTTTGCATCCTCCGTACCATGGTGTTGAGAAGGTTGCAGTTGGAAATGGTAAAAAACTTTCTATTTCCAATGTCGGTTTTAGTCAACTCTATACTTGAACCTACTTCTATTATTTCTTTATCAAATGTTCTTTATGTTCCTCATAAGAAGAAAAATCTTATTAGTGTGTCTCAGCTTACAAAAGATAACGATTAAAGATGGTCTTTATCAACTGTCTCAAGCATTTGATCATGCTTTATCTGGGTCATCTTCTTCAATCAAGCCTAAGGTTTTTGCCACAAGTGTTTCTTCTTTGAATTTAGTGTCAAATAAATGTCAAAGACAACCTTCATTTTGTCATGAATTGTCTTCAAATGAACATGTAGCCCAAAATAAAACTGTATGTCAACAGTGGCATGCAAGATTAGGGCATCATTCTTTTCATGTATTGCAATCATGATTGAATAAAATTCATATTCCTTGTTCTAATTCTTCACTTCCTTTTTGTGATTCTTGTAAAGTTGGAAAATTGCATCAACTTCCTTTTTTCACTTGTAAAATCATAGCAAAGAAACCATTGGAATTAATTTACTCTGATCTATGGGGTCCATTTCCTATTGTCTTTACCGAAGGATATAGGTATTATATCATCTTTGTTGATTCTTATACTAGATACACATGGCTAGATCCATTGAATCGTAAATCTGATACCTTATCCACCTTTATAACCTTTCACAAATTTGCTGAATTAAAATATCAATCCAAACTTAAGGCCTTACAATCTGTTAATGGTGGAGAATTTCAAGCCTTTTTACCTTATTTTCGTGATCATGGCATTCAACCTCATTTAACATATCCTCATACTCACCAACAGAATAGAGTTGCTGAAAGAAAATATTGCTGAGATGGGTCTTACTTTATTAGCCCATGCTCATGTGCCATTACAATTTTGGGTAGAAGCATTTCAAACTATTCTCTACACTGTAAATTTGTTACCACCCTCTCCTCTCAATTTTAACTCTCCTTTTGAATTTTTTTATCACAAGCAATCCAATTACTTGTCTCTTCAACCCTTTTGGTTGTGCTTGTTTTCATTATCTTCAACCCTATAATAACCACAAATTTGATTTTTACTCAACCAAATGTGTGTTTCTTGGATATAGTCATGTTCAAGCTAGTTATAAGTGCTTGCATCCATCTGGTCGAGTTTATGTTTCTCGATATGTTCAATTTAACCCTGATGAATTTCCTTTTTCTGCCTTGTTTTCATCTTATTCTTGCTCCTCTCAATCTAATTATGCTTCTAACAGTTTTTTCACTCTATTTCTTCATTCCTTTTCTTCTTTCTCTCCTTGGGTAGTACAGTCTTCTATCCCTTCGAACCTTCTTCTTCTGTCGAACCTTCTTCTTCTAACCCTTTTGGTCCCTGCTTCTTCTTACCAGCTCATATCCAATTCCTTACCTAAGTCTAAAGCTTCTCCAACTCCTTCTATTCATCCTATGATTACTAGTTCTAAGTCCAAATAGCTTGTATCTACTTCTCCTCATGCCTATCAGTGGAGGTTTAAGGAGTTAAGGTCACTGATGATCAACCACAATCCTTATCTTGCAGAGGCTTATTTTGTGTCAAGTTTCATGAGTGGTCTTAATGATGAGCTTAGACCAATGGTTAAAATGCTACAGCCCTGAATGGTAAAACAAACAGCTGAGAGTGCTTGGTTGCAGGAGATAGTGGTGGAGGCCCTAATGAGGAAGCAAATACAACAACAGAGGGGGGTGACTTTGGGAACAACCTCTCAAGGGGGAAAGAGATATAACCGGGAGTTGGTGAAGGGAAGTACGAGGATGAAGAGTTTGGGTGGACCAAGTTCAGGCCACAACATACCACCACAAGGAGGAAGGCTGATTAAGCAGAGGAGACAAGTTGGGTTGTGTTTTAGGTGTGGGGATAAGTATTATCCTGGATACCAATGCAAACGGTAGCTGCTACTCCTGGAAGGGGAGGATGGAGAGTTACTGGAGGAAAGGGAAACTAGTGAATTTGGGGACTTGGGAGATGAAGACAATGGGGAGATTTCTATAAATGCTTTAAAAGGATTAACAAATAACAAGATTATCAAGGTGGAGGGTAAGGTGAGGGTTGCAGCCTCATGATCTTAATAGACAGTGGGAGTACTCCCAGTTTCCTAGATGAAGGCACAACGAGGAGATTGAAATATCAATTCACGGGTACCCAACCCCTGAGTGTGACAGTAGCTAATGAAAACATGGTGGTGATCAAATCAGCATGTACAAGCTTTTGTTGGGAAATGTAGGGGGAGGAATTTGAAGCTGATTTGAGACTCCTATAGTTAGGAGGTTGTGACACAGTGTTAGGATTAGATTGGATGAAGGGGGTGAACCCCATAAGTTTTGATTTCAATAAGATGGAAGTTTCCTTTGAGAAAGAAGGAAGATGACTCTTACAGGAGGAAAAAAAGCTGGGGCTTGTAAAATGATAACGGGAAAAAGGTTACAGAAGGTATTTAGGGCAATGCAGGGAGAGTTCTTCCTAAAGGTTAGTACACCTCTAGGAAGGCATGATTAGGTACACCATCTAGACCTACTTGATAAATTGTTGGTAGAATTTGAGGACCTTTTTATTGAACCTACAACCCTTCCCCCTACTCAAAGTGTTTAACCATGCCATCAATCTCAAACCTAATGTTGAACGCATCGACATTAAATCCTACCGCTATCCCTCAAACCAAAAGACAGAGATTGAAAAAATGGTTAGAGAGATGTTACACCAATCCATTATTAAACCTAGCTAAAGTCTTTTTGCTTCACCTATTTTACTTGTCAAGAAAAAGGATGAATCATGATGTTTTTGTGTGGACTATTGCCAACTTAATGCCATGACCGTTAAGGACAAATTTCCTATACCCCTTGTTGAAGACCTTTTGGTTGAGTTACATCATGCCAATTTCTTCTCTAAACTTGACCTACGCTCGAGTTACCACCAAATTAGAATGAAACTCGAGGATATACCCAAGATAACTTCTAAAACACACCATGGACACTTTGAATTCTTGGTGATGCCATTTGGGCTCACCAATGCACCAGCCACTTTTCAAGCCCTTATGAACCGAATCTTTGAGCCTTATCTACGAAAATTTATACTAGTATTCTTTGATAACATACTTGTCTACAACCCTACATTTGACCAACACTTGACTCACCTAAGAATTACTTTTGAGGTCCTCAGGTCTAACCAACTCTATATCAAGAGGACTAAGCGTGCTTTTGGTTAAGGTCTGGTGGAATACTTGGGGCATCTAATATCAGGAGATGGGGTCAGCACATATCCAACAAAGGTGGAAGCTATGGTTGCTTGGCCCAAGCCTACTACGGTGAAGGCATTGAGGGGGTTCTAGGATTAACCGGATACCATCGCCAGTTTGTAAAAAATGATGGGGTTATCAGTAGACCCCTAACAGAGCTTTTAAAGAAGGGTGGTTTTAGCTGGGGACAAGAAGCAGAGAAAGCCTTTGAGAAGCTAAAGGGGGCTATGGGCAAGGTTCCTGTCTTGGGTTTACCAGATTTCAACAAACCCTTTATTCTGGAGACAGACACATATGGGATAGATATTGGGGCAATTTTGATGCAGGAAGGAGGGCCATTGGCATTTTTAAGCCAAGCCTTGGGTCCTAGGCACATAGGGCTCAGTATATATGAGAAGGAGTTCCTCGCTATGTTGATGGCTATTGAGAAGTGGAGGCATTCCTTGGAGGGGGGCTAGTTTACAATTAAAACTGATCATGAGAGTTTGAAATTTCTGTTGCAACAGATTTTGCATAGTCAACTGCAAAAGAAGGGGATGGCCAAACTAATGGGATTAGACTATGTTATACAATACAAGAAGGGTAGATAAAATGTGGGAGCAGATGTCCTCTCAAGGTGCCACGAGGAAGGAAAGCTCTGCAGCTATAACCACTATAGTTCTTGAATGGTGCCAAGAAGTAATGGCCAGCTATGAAAAGGTAAAGGAATTGTTGGAGAAGGTATGCCTTGGTGGAAGGAATGTTGAGGTACCAAGGCAGACTTGTGATTGGGAACAATGAAGCACTCAAGAAAAGGATCCTACAAGCCCTCCCTAAGTCATCGTTGGGGGGATATTCTAGAATTCAAAATACCTACCAATGGGTAAGGCAACTATTCTATTGGCCCAAGCTCAAAACTAAGGTAAAGGAGTTTATGTTAGCTTGTAACACTTGCAAGAGGTGTAAGTATGAGACCGTAGCTTACCCGAGCCTCTTACAACCTCTGCCCATTTTGAGCCAAGCATAGACTAGTGTGTGTATGGATTTCATTAAGGGCTTGCCTAAGTTAGAAGGGAAGGACATCATATTGGTGGTTGTTGATAGGTTAACAAAATTTGCCCATTTTATAGGCCTTACTCATCCCTATACAGCCCAAGAGGTGGCTAGGATTTTTTTGGATCAAGTGATGAAATTGCATGGGACCCCTCAATCTATAGTTCCAGATCGTGACAAGATCTTCACTAGCCTATTGTGTTAAGAGCTAATGAAGGCTTTAGGCACCAAATTGAACAGGTCCATAGCCTATCATCCCCAACTTGATCGGTAAATAGAAAGGGTGAACCAGAGTTTGGAAACTTACTCCAGGTGCATTTGTTTCCTACAACCTAAGGGGTGGCATAAATGGTTGTCCCTGGCTCAATCATGGTATAACTCCAACCACCATATCTCTCTCAAAATGTCACCATTTGAGGCCTTATTTGGTTTCAAACCACCCATTTTGCCAACTATGGGAGAATACACTACTGTGGCAACGGTTGGGGAGTATCTACAACAAAGGAAGACGGTGTTGCAGCAACTGAAGAAGGAGTTAACCTCAGCTCAAAATAGAATGAAATAGTTTGTTGATCGAAAGAGGAGTAAAAGGGAATTTTTAGTGGGGGAGGAGGTGTACTTAAGGCTAAGATATCCTCATCTAAAATCCATCTCCCAAGGACCAGTGTCTAAACTAAGCCTAAGGTATTATGGATTGTTTCCTATAATTGCTAAGATTGGGAGGGTGGCTTATCGTTTGTAGTTACCAGAAGAATCACAAATCCACCCTGTGTTCCACATCTCTCTTATGAAGAAATATGTGGGCACACAACCGGTGAGTCCTACATTACCCCTACTTCGTAAGGAGGCTAACAAAACTGTGGAACCTGAGGCCATAATAGACAGACGTGTGGTATACAAGCAAGGGGCACCACTCAGAATAACCATGCGGATAATAGCACTTGGGAGTACTTGCCTTTTTTGCTCAAGCAATTTCCCCAATCTGCAAGCCTTGTCAGCTTTTCTTGAGGAAAAGAAATGTGTTTGGGGTGGAGGGATTGGTTTATGGGTTTTAAAAATTTTTTGTTGCTTAATTTCCTGTTGTTATAAGTTTGTTACACATAGGGAGTAGCCAAGTGCAAGTGGTTACAACCATAGAAGAGTGTAGAACCTGGTTGTTATAACCATAGAAGGGTGTAGAAGATGCCTTGGCGGGGCATCCCCCTCCCAGCAACTTATATAAAACCCTATTGATCCTTTCAGATTGGGGTATCAAGAAATTAATGAGGATTTCCATCTTCTCCTCCTTCAATCTCTCTCTCTCTCTCTCTCATTCTGAATTCTATTCTGTTCTACTTCTCTCTTTGTTTTGTACCTTCCTAATTCATATTGAATTAGGAAGAAAACCATTGTCGGGCTTAGGCCATGACAATGACATGCATACATATATGGCCAAATCATTGCCTATTATGACTCAGTGGATAAACAAGAGATATATTGTTATTAAGGGGGCAATTGGCATTTCACCTCAAACCAAATGACATAGGTTCATTTGATAAAGAATAAACGACGATTATCACTCCCCTTTGTCATGAATTTGTGTAGCAAGTTTATGCATGTCATGTATTTGATCATATGCACGAAAAAACATTTTTGAGGTGTTACTGGGTGGCTCATCACCTAATCTAGCATATCCAAACATGCATCAGGTGAATTGAGTGTTTTAAGGGGCAAAGAGAAGATGGATGATAAAGGATAACCTCATTTCTAATTTCATATTTAGAATATTTTCTCATTGTTTTAAATTGTCCTAACATTGGAACACGAGATGTAAGGGCTTGGATTTTTAATTTGATATTTAATTTTTGATGTTACATCTTGACAAGGTTCAATTTAGACCACATTCCATGTAGAACTCTAATTAGTCACCTTAAT
The DNA here is from genome assembly GCF_014633365.1 of Diospyros lotus. Taxonomy (NCBI): domain Eukaryota; kingdom Viridiplantae; phylum Streptophyta; class Magnoliopsida; order Ericales; family Ebenaceae; genus Diospyros; species Diospyros lotus. The sequence continues at coordinate 4,145,807 of NC_068342.1, read as the reverse complement.
TATGGTTAAGGGGCTAAAAGGGAAATTCATGGAATATTGTGGGTGTAAATTAAAAGAAAAAAAAAAACTGAGTTTTCAGGATGATAAGTGCACCCGGAGGAGTGGACCATTGCATAAAAGATAAAAGCATTTATTTCACTTGACTATTGTCTTGTTTTCTAAACTATGCAACCTACCATGATTTTTAACGGAGAGCAGTAGCAGTCTATATTGCAGTGACAACTCTGAAATTATGTTTGTTGCCTGAAGTAGTTAGCTTCATGTTATGTTTGATTTTGCAAAATGTCAATTAAATAGAAAAGTTGAGTTTTATGTGTTTGCTAGAATTTAAGATCAATCTTATTTATCAAAAGGAAAATAATAATAAGATGAATATTAGAGTTGACAGATTGCTTGTTGGAGTTCATCTTGGTACTTGTGTACTGGCTTATTGCATTTGTCTTGTTTAATTGCAATATTTTTTTGGCACATCTTTGTTTAAACAAGGAGCTTCATGGTCATGCTGCCAACAAATCCCTATTTGCTCGGTGGCTGCCTCCCTCCTCAAGTGTTGTAGGTTGGGTATGTGTAGCAAGAGAGGGAAAACAAAGTACAGAAGATTTGACCTCTGTTTCCTGACTTTAGGTTGACTCTATATGAATTCATTAATTATTTGACTAATTTTTGCATTCTTTTGGTTGGATTTAAATAGAATTGTTCTATATTCTTAATGAGATGTCAGACACCACTGGGTATGAGACTAGGTTGCTGAGTGGCATGCTTGCATACAACTATCTCGTTAGGTTCTTGTATCTTCTACATTAGAATTCCTAACTTGGAAAACTCACCAAATATTTCATGTCATGTCTTTTTGCAAGAAGAAGTCACTATATTTCTTATGTTATGCAACCAAGCGAAGAACATGACCTGTTTTCGGGTGTTACACAGGCTGTACTGGAGTTCACTTGTGGCTTAATTAACTATAGAATAAAGTTGAACCTTCACTAAATTGAATGGGGCGGGGTCCAAGTTGTAACCAAATCTCTGATGAAAATAAATATGAATTCAAGGGGAAAGGAAGAAGAAGAAATATTAAATATTTCAGCAGTCATTTGTTGTTACAAGTATTTCAGAGTTTATGTATTTGTGATTGTCATTCAATTATTTGATTTGTTATGGTAGGTTGTTGGGTTGTGTATAAAGTTTTGGACGGCCAAATGCTTGAGCTTGTGGCATACGAGTTAATGTCAGCCAACGATGCACCAGAGAGAGATCCTAAGGATTGGTATGTTCTTGAATATAGTGATTGATCGTTTCATGTGTTCACAAGATAGCTTGGATGCTTCTTGTGATTTAAATAAAAGACGGTGTTTGTTTACTTGCAACACTTTGTCTAAATCTTTAGAAGCTTCCCTCTCTACCTCGCAGAAAATAACTTGGATCTGTCTTTGTTCCAAATACATGAGATATCCAAATTGTATGCAGCTTATCGTAAACCCGGTTTTCTTCTAGAATAAGTTATAATTTATGGGATGCTGTCAGGGTCCTCGAAGGAAGTGATGATGGAGGCTCCACCTGGCACCTTTTAGACAAGCAAACTTCTCAGATGTTTGAAAACCGATACGAGAGGAAGACTTTTAAGATTAGCTCAGTGCTCTTTGCAGCAAATGCATACAGGTACCTTGAGAACATCTAACGATATGCCTTTAGTGATTGCCTTTTCAGTGGGTTTATGAAAAAGTTGATAATTGCAGGTTCAGGTTTCTGGCTGTCCGAGATAGTAAGGCAACTCCACGGTTTCAAGTAGGTAGCATTGACCTCTATGCAAGCAGCTAGTGTAGGGGGACTCTTAATGGCAATATATCCCAGGGCCGGCCAGCGGAAATTGACAAGACCAACAAACAGAGAGTGCTCTGGGAACGTCCTATTGATAGTGAATTGATTGTAGGCCATCTCCGTTGTTCGCATTAGCAAAGTACCCCGTTCCCCCCTGTTGTATGTTTGTTCACCAATGTTCTTGCACGGTTTGTCAAATGGAAAATGAACTAATAACACTGTTGCCCCCAAGTGGGGTGCTTCAAATGATTGAAGCCTGTTTTGGTGACAGAATATGACTGCAGTTGTGGCTTGGGCTTAGCCTGTGATAATTGGGTCAAAGCCTTTAGACCTCCTGAAAATTGTATTGGTCGACTTTGTTGGGCAGTTCAGTTTATCCTGCTTTTGTACTCTGTTTAGATTGAAAAATGGAGGGGCTAAGTGGCCGGCCTTCCTTTATGTTTGTGTTCAAAATCGGCCACATGTGTCTCAACAAGTTCTGAAATTCTACCACTTGAATATTGTGGTTGCTGCGCACGAGTCGGAATGCATACGTCGCAACCCCACACCCAAGCAAATGTTGTACCCCAAATACACCTTTAAAGTTGAAGATTACGCGAATACAAAGAAAGAGATAGCCATGGTCCATCAGAACTTTAATGCAAGTTATTAGCCATAGCGAGTGAGAAGACTTTTCACGCAGACAGCAAGTACAAATTGGTTAAGTTGGACAAAATTTCAGAACCAAATGTACGTTTAAATATGGATATGCCTTCGAAAGTATTTTGAGTAGATATCATTCTTCTTTTTCCTTCTGCCTCGCATTCCTCTCCCCCCCCCTCCTCCTCCTCCTCCTCTTGTTCCCCCCCCTTCAGGTTCAGTGCTCCTCTATCTTCTTCAGACCTTTCATGTCCGTCGTTTCCACCCTGCATTGAAGTAAAAGAAATTGTATTCCATCGTTACTATAAAGGAGCCACCAGAAAATTCAGCTAGCAGCTATGCAAATCAGAGACAAAGGAATAACCGTTAAAAATCTATTAAGGGGATCTCGTAGAAGCTTACGTTGTTCCATAAAGGACAATCTTCTGAATTTTTGTGATGTCAGAACCAGATTGATTGTCTTCGACAAATATTGTCAAGCTGACATAAATTCATCAGTGGATTAACTCAACTTTTCACTAGAGATCAGGTTATTTGAGCAAAGAACCATAGAAAAATATTCACCATACCTGCGAACGTTTTGGAACTTGACATATTTTAAGAGAACCGGTTTACCCTACAAAATGGTACTGCATTGTAAATAACATGTAATCCAAAAATTCACAAGCCTTAATCCCACTAGGTGGGCTGGGCTGTAAATAACATGTAATAGTGATACAGAACAACCGGGTGAGTTTCAAAAGTTCTCTTTGTGAAGTAGTGATAATATTGAGTAGTGAAACTCTTACCTTAATGTTATCCAAGGACAAATCAGCTGTGTCACTTGGAGGGAAGTCGTTGACATTGCTGTAAGGATTATCATTGCAATCACAAATGACTGTTTTCAGTAGTATTACTAAAAAATCAAATTTGGGAGTTTTCAGGGAAAACTAAAAAGTCTCAATGGTAATGATACTCCAATGATTACCTAAATCCCATGTGTTCTCTGTTTGCAAAAAGCTTCACAGTTTTAGGACCTGGAAAACAACCTCTGCATCAATGATAGCATATACTAAATTTCACCAACTAGTTCACTTAATCATGCATTTAGACAGTAAATTGCAAACAAGTCAATTTAAAGGAGAAAATTGCTTTCTAGCAAACAATTGCTTTCTAGATGTAGTATTCTACGTCTGATGCATAAAAGCAAGCAATAGCAGTAGGTTCCACATAATCTGATAGGCTGATCATGCATTCCTCAGTAGCTGACTTGAAAATATTTGCATGGTATCCTTGGAAATACTATCCATATACCCTAACCATGTAAGATAACTTGAACCAGCTTACCCTGTTTTGCTACATGGAGTCACTTTGGCCAAGGAGCAAAACTTTATTCAGCCAAACTGACCGTAGCCTGATAAAGTATAACACTTGTTTCTTTATTTATAATTATTACCTTTACTGTGAATTGAGTAATTCTCTAAAAATTTCTATATTTTCCCTTATCACAGCCAGTCTCAAGCCTGGATGCAGAAGTTGGATTGCATTGAGGAAAAATATGACTGGATTACAAATTAAAAAGAAATGGTGAGTTCATTATATACAAACTTTTAAAGAGAAAACCAAAGAATTTAGAGAAAATTTGCCTTCATCTTCTGGCCCTTTTATGACAATGGAATGCAGTTTAACAACTTGGATGAAAGGTATATAAATCAAAAGTTGCTCATCTGCATCACTCTCCAGGTTTAAACCCTCATCTTCTCGATAACCCTGGTTCATGAACAAAAGAATAACCAGAAACACATAATTATAGAAATAATAAAAATATGCTAAAGGGTCTGGAAAGCAACTACAACACATAGCAGACATTGTAATACAGCAATTTTACAAAACCAAGATAGACATGGTAACAAAATAACCACACAAACTCACATGATATATATAAATAACAAACTTCCTTTTAATATTTAGGGGACTCAAACTCAAGTTTTTTTTTTTTTACCAGGTAGGCAACCTAAGCCACTAGGCATTCCCTAGGAGACAAAAGATGTAACAACCTATTCAAATTTTACAGGGAAATAAAACCATATCAACAATGTAGAAATGATAAAATAAAACAACCAGTTTTAGTGTTCAAATTTCATTCCAAATTCTATCATTCCTTGTATGGCCACGCATCCACCCTAACATCCTCATCTTAGTCACTTATATTTTACACTTGTTGATACTAAACTGCCCAATATTCTAAGCCATATAATAGATGGTCTTGTAGTTGCAAGATAAATCATCACTTTTAGCTTTAAAGGAATTTTATGATCACATAAAATGTTGAACGTACTTCTCCATTTTAACTGTCTTGCCTTAATTATGAGTGATATCTTTCAATAATCTTCCCCTTTCTTAATGAATTGACCTGAAATATCTAAACAGATTTTTTTGGAAATAAATTGATCTTCAAAGTCTCATATGACATCACCCAAATTTTTATTTTTAATGAACTTACATTCTATATATTCAATTTTTGACCTACTCAGCTTGAAATATTTGAATTCTAAGCTGTTCATCCATAATTGGAGCTCAAAATTCATGCCTTTTTTTTTTTTTTGGGTCTCATCCACCAAGATAATATTGTCCATGAATATCAATGCACCTCTTCTTGGATTTTGTTGACTTCATTCATCACAATGATAAGAAGGTAAGAGTTCTGTATAGATCCTTGAGATAATTCAATTGAAACAGGAAAAACCTCATAATCTCACCTACAACTCCTAATACACGTTTCTGTTTGATAATAAATGTCCCTAATAATATGTATATAAGCAATTTAGACTCTTTTCTTATCCAAAACTCCCCACAAGACTACTTTGAAGACTCTGACATAGACTTTCTCCAAGCGTACAAATATCATCCGCAGACAGGTTTGGGCATAACTTTGATACTTGTGGGAAGTGTCCAGCAAGCCCATACTGTTGTATAACACAGAGAAAACACATTTAAAAGAACCCATGCTTCTAGACCTTAGCAAATGAGGACCAAGGAATCATGAAATTATACTTCCAAATCAAATAAATATGTAAATAAAAATCCTACTTTAAATGGTCCATGTCATAGTAATTTATTTTTTTAGAAGACCAAGAGACGCTCTTGTGAAGAGAGTTGATGAAATGGAGTAATTAGTCAAAAAAAGAGATAAGAGGCAGACCCAAAAAGATGAGAGAGACATTAAAGTTTGATATGAAGTGCATGGACCTAAATGAAGATATGACAAAAGACAAAAATATATGGAAGTCTAGAATTCATGTAGCCGACCCCATATAATGGGATAAAGGCAGGATATGTTGTTGTTTAACATAAAATGAAAATCTTTTGCCACTACCCAAATATTGAAACTACCAAATTGTAAAAGATAGAGATGAAAGTGCATCTCTTTCCTTCCTGTGAGATTCTTAAGGACCATCCCAAAAAATAAATGGTATTAAAATGCAAAGCCTTGTTCTTACAAGGTATGGGGCATAGTTGAAATCTTCTCGTCACTATTTTTGGGTTCGAGATCAAGAATAACTTTATAAAGGATGATACCCAGCATACAAACATAGTTTAGGTATGACATCAAGTTAAGTGCATGACAATTTCAAATTATGTTAAAGAGTGATTTCACATAACTTTGCAAGGTTAAATGCCTTTAGGTTCATCTCTCCTTTAAAAAAAAAATGGTATACAGAATAGAGAGAACAAGAAGAGAGGAAAAAGATAAAATGGAGGGAAAAATAACTATTCAAATCTATTAAGCTAGGGTTACAAGTATTTATACCAAAACACTATAACTCCCGTGTACAAGCTACATATGCTAGGTACAAGGTACAACTAGTCTATACAACACATCTAATACAAGCTAATATGAATACTCAAAAATGCCCCTCAAGGAGACGCATCCATATCATATGTGCCTAGCTTGGAACAAATATATTCAATCCTTGGACCTCAAAGAGCCTTAGTAAACAGGTCAGCCAGTTGATCCACAATCCCAACAGATGCTGTTGAAATCTCACCAAAAACCAGTTTTCCTTGCACAAAGTGGTAGTCTATTTCAATATGCTTGGTCCTTTCATGAAAAACAAGATTAGAATAGAGGCAATATGAAAAGCAACCTGATTGTTACACATAAGCTGCAGAGAACCTGAATCACCAAACTGTAGCTCTTTAAGAAGCTGTTTCAGCCAAATCAACTCACACGTAGCTAATACCATGGTACTTAGCTTCAACACTAGACCTAGCAACAATTTGCTGCTTTTTAATCTTCCAGAAAACTAGATTGCCTCTAACTAAAGCACAATAGCCAGAAGTGTACTGTCTATCAAATGGACAGCCTACCCAATTAGCATCTGCAATACCCAAGAAATACTGCAGTGGAATCTTTAGTCTAAGAATGAGAATGCAAATGAGCCTTCAACTAAGAAATCCCTTGCTTATTATCACCAGTTATGACCATATCATCTACATAGACAACCAGGTAGATAGCACTAGCAGGAGCATGGCGATAGAAAACAAAATGGCCATCTTCACTCCTAGTCAATCCAAAGGATTGAACTACAGAGACAAAGCGACTAAACCAACACCTAGGTGATTACTTCATACCATACAATGATTTCTTGAGGTGACAAACAAAGTGAAACTCCCCTTGAGCAACAAACCTAGGTGGTTGCTCCATATAAACCTCCTTAAGAAGATTGTCATGGGTAAAGCATTTTTTATGTCAAGATGATGAAGAGACCAACGTCGAATGGCAGCCACAAAAAGAAACAAATGGACTGAGGCAATCTTAACCATAGGGGAAAAGGTATCTCCATAATCAAGATAAAAGATTTGTGTATAACCGTTGGCAACCAAATGGGCTTTCGATCTATCAATAGAGCCATTAGGACCAACTTTAATAGTAAAAACTTCATGGCAACCAACTAAGGATTTCCCAGGAGGAAGGGGGACCAAATCTTGTCCCATTAGCAAGCAAAGTAGACACTCCTCATCCATAGCATGATGTCAACCAAGGTGAGCAAGAGCCTCTACAACTATTTTAGAATAGAAATAGACATAAGAGCAAAAACAAAGGCAGAATGGATAGAGGTTAAATGATGATAACTCAAGAAAGTGTAAATAGGATGAGGATTACGAGAAGAACGAGTATCTTTGCTTAGGGAAGGCTAAAGCAGATTGAAACCTAAAAGAATAATGGCACCTGTTGGGAAACAAGCATCTGAAGGAACATGAGATGGAGAAACCACACCATCGGGATGAATGGTAGAAATTCAGGAACGACATTGATATTTCAAGAAAGGATGAGAAGGAACAGATGTAGTAATAGGAGAAGAGATGGTAGGAACCAAAGAAGAAAAAGAAGGAACACGAAGAACCTCATCAAGAGATGAAGAAGAAGAAAGAAAAGAAGTAAAGAAAGGACTAAACTCAAAGAAAGTAACATCAGAATAAAGGAAATAACGATTAAGATTGGGAGAGAAACACTTATAATCCTTCAAAAATCGAGAATATCCCAGAAAGAGACATTTAACATATTGAGGTAATAGTTTGTCTCTTCCTAGTGATAAAAAACAAAACAAGTGGAACCAAAAATATGAAGACGAGGAGGATTTATGGTTTCATGAGGAATAAGTAAAGTATGCGGAACCATTAAGAACAGTATAAGGCAAATTAATCAGATAGCAAGAAGTCAAAAGAGCAACATCCCAAAAAAGAAGAGGAACATGCATATGAACCAATAAGATATGAGATGTCTGAATGAAATGACGATTTTACATTTTGCAACCCCATTTTTTTGTGAAGTATATGAACACAAAGTTTGATGAAGAATGTCATGAGAAGATAGAAAAGATTGAAAAGACTAGGAACAATATTCCTTGGCATTTTCACTTTGAAGGATATGAATAGAAGAATCAAAATGAGTCTTAACCTCATTATAAAATGAAGTGAATAAAGATAACAACTCAATTTAATCCTTTATCAAATAGAACCAAGTACAATGAGAATAATCACCAATAAAAGTAACAAAGTAAGAAAAACCTTGTTTAGATTTAACTCAACTTGGATCCCAAATTCAAAATGCACAAGAGTAAAAGGAGAATCACCTCTTTTATTAATTCGACTAGGAAAAGAAGGGCATACACCTTTTTCCAATGTTCTAAAACGCAGCCTAGGCGGCCGCCTAGGCGTTAGGCGAACCCTTGCCGCCGCGAATACATGCAAGTTGGCATCCTAGGCATCGGGCCTGATTAATTGAGCCTAGGCGACCGCCCAGGCGGTGCCTAGATGGCCAAAGCACAAAACGATACCTAGGCATCATTTATATATATATATATATATATAAGTTCCATTTGTCTTTAAGTTTGATTTATCTAAAAATAACATGAAATTACATCAAAAACAAAAAAAAAAAATAGCAGTCTACCTAGGCGTCCTAGGCACTAGGCCCCAGTCTGGCGCCTGACTAGCACCTAGCACATTTTAAAACACTGCGTTTTCCCAATTAGCAAGATTCACAATCTAAAGATTGTAAAGAAGAAAAAGATGGGACCATTTGATTTAGTAAAGACAAATGAGAATGGCCCAATCTACAATGTATTGACAAAGGTGTGGTTGTAGTAACAATACAAATAGAAGGTAAAGAGAGATGATATAGGCCTTCAGATTCATGTCGTGCTAATCATTCATCTAGTATTTTGATCCTACGTCAAAATAGAATGAGAATCAAAGATAGCCAGACAATCAAGAGATTTAGTCAAACGACTAATAGATTAAACTGTAAGGACAATGAAGTAATGCAAGACTCAATTAAGAGATAATGAAGGCAATGGATTGGCTTGGCCTATACCCGTAGAAATGGCCTTAGAACCATCAACCACTATAATAGAAGGCAATGTATTAGAAGATATAATATGGGAGACCAAAAATTTATTACCAGAAATATGTTCGGAGGCTGCAGAATCAAGGATCCAAGGACTAAGCAATGAATGAGATACACAAGCAGAAAGAAGAATCTGCTATTGGCAGAGTAACAGACCCTGCGGCTTGTGCAACTGAGGCTATGGAAGTAGAAGCCTGCTTAGTTGCTTGGAACTGGTTAAATTCATCTAACTCCTCCCCATAAATAAGCTGAGAAACAGCACCAGACCCTGAAATACCACCCTGTCCAGCTGAAACTGGGGTAGCAACAGAATCGGCAGTCAGCTGGTCAGTGGTATCATCCACAGATGCCACATTTCCTTTAGGTGGTCAACCATGTAATGCATAACAGGTCTCTTTATAATGACCTGATTTATGGCAATTCGAGCAAAATGGCCATTTTACCCCTTTTCCACCTTTCCACCATGCTGTGGCTGCTTATTCTTAGACTGATTACCAAAGGATGTAATTTGAAACCATAATAGACCCCTCAGCTGCTGAATCAGAGCCAGTAAAACTCTGAGTACTATGCAGCAACCTTGCAAACACTTCTTCTATAGTAGGAATGACAGGTCCACTAAGGATTTATGACCTGACACTCTCCAAGTCAGGTCCTAATCCAGCCAATGTAAGCACCGTGAACAGTTTATCACGTTAGACATGTTGTTCAGTAACATTTTTGGTGATTGGCAGCATGATATTGAAATCTGTCACAGCAGATTGAACATTTCCCAGATATGTTGTCATATCTAAATCTCCTTTCTGAAGATTAAACAATGTACTAATAATTGTGTACAAACAAAGGATGTAGTTTGCATAAAGCCTCTGTGCATATGACCATATTTCTGCACAACTTCCATAAACATGAAAAAGTGGAACTAAATCTAGTTCAATGGATTGCCACAACACGGAAACAAGTTGTGCATCAATTTTATCCCACAATGTCCTATCATTCTCTGGTATCTCACTCAATTTCTTGGTTAAATGAATCACTTACCCCTTGGCCTCAAAACCACATTTTAATTGGAGCTGACCAGGAAAAATAATTTTCCTCATTCAGCTTTTCAGTTGTAATCAAAGGGGTACCAGATATGTTAGGAACAACAACAGAAGTGAGATTACCTCTGAACCAGACATGTAAACCCTAACTTTAACAACCAATACAACAAGAGACCACTAGAATATCAGATCACAGCCTTAGGGATTCCAGATATCACTAGATCGCTAATCCATGAATTCCAGAACAGATCACTGCAGACTGCAGATCAGATTGCAGCAGATCGCTCCAGTCTCAACCAGCAGAACGCTCCAGTCTCAACCAGCAGATCAGACCACATTTCCAGAGGTCCAGAGAAGATCAGATTGCTCAGATCGCAGCTCTTGACCTAAATGAAAGATAAAATCCTCAAACCAAGATGACATAATCCTAGACAACATTTGATGACTGAATCACATCAAAACTGCTCCAATTCTGCAGATTTACCCCTCAATGGCTCTGATACCATGAAAATGGTATACAAAAATGAGAGAACAAGAAAAAAGAGAGATTGGAGGAAAAATAGCTGTTCAAATCTATTAAGCCAGGGTTACAAGTATTTATACCAAAACACTAAAACTGCTATGTACAAGCTACCTATGCTAGGTACAAGGTACAACTAGTCTATACAGCGCACCTAATATGAGCTAATATAAATTCTCAACAGTCCCAAAGTGTAGCATGCATTGTTATTAAAATTGCGAGTCGGGTTGTACGATTTTACGAGTTTGGAAGCATAAAACGAGTCAACTCGCATCTAGGATCGAATTTTGATGCGAGTTTGCCTAGGATCGCAAGTCAACTTAGTAAAATGGGTAAAAACGGACCAATTTTACCGAGTTAACTCTCAGCCATGTTTCCAGGTTAGAGAAGGTGATATTTCCGTCTCTAACCAGAGTATATATATACATATTGTCCGTTTTCCCCTTTTGTGCAAACCCTAAACTCATTTTGCTCGTAAGCGATCGGCGATCGCGTTCCCCCTTGCTACGTGTGACATCCTTGATCGCATTCCCCCTTGTTGCGCACAGCAATCGCGTTCCCCCTTGCCCTTGCTAATCTGCGTCCAATTGCTGGTGCTGCTCTGTGTTTGTTCGTTCACCACTTCACCTTCAAACTTCAAAGTTCAAAGCCTCAAAGCCCAAATGTAAATATTATATTCTATACGTTTGGTTAACTGCTAAGTGCTAAGTCCGATGGTGAAGTTCTATATATTATATTCTATATGGTGAAGTTCTGGGAAACATTTCATGGCTATGGCTTCTTGTAGCTTGAAGTTTAAAGCCTCAAAGGCCAAAGTTATATATTATATTCTATATGTTTTGCTAACTGCTAAGTCCAATGGTGAAATTCTATATATATTATATTCTATATGATGAAGTTCTAGAAAACAATTTATGGCTATGGCTTGTTGCAACTTGCTCTAACTGACACTGTGATGATTGTGGGTTTTTCTTCCTAATTAATTAATTACTGTGTGAATGGGTAATTAATTACTATATTTCATGTGTTTATGTTTTAGCTAAAAAGACAACTATTGCAATTTGCAAAATCACTTTGAATTACTATATGGATTGGGTTTGAGTTTTAGCTAAAAGGAAATTAATTACTGTGTTTGAGTTTCCATTATTGTTGCCTAGGGAACAAATATTTGTTAATGTAGTATTTTCAAAATTAATAGATGAAGTGATTTTAAAATAGGTACATGCATTTCATTTGTATTAAGAATTATGTTATTATAAACATATATTTACATAAATTAAAAGATATTTTTAATTATCCGTAAAATCTTACGATTTTACGATTCGATTTTACGATCCGATTTTATGGACCCTCTTATGATTCTACTTAAAATCTTGATTTTAACAACCTTAGTAGCATGCCAAAGTCCTAATTCTTAAAAAATCTTACTCTTTGCCTACAAAACCCTTAGAAATGTACTTTAGTAACTATTTAGTGCTTCCTGCAACCTGCAACAGAATTTTGAATAAGTCCACTAATCTACCTTGACCACCCAGACCATCTTCAACCCCTTTCAAGTCCCTTCAAAATTTCTTCCAAATAATTAAAATGCCAGCCTACTGCTACTTACAAGCCTGGCACTCCCCAGAACCAATGCAAATAGCATGGTTAACAATGTCCTACACTTCCTCAGATGCCCTGCAATTGCACGGTTCTGGTGGAGAATGTGGAGATTTTGGGCAAGAGCTAATCCTGTTGTGGTAACCATGATGCATTCTTCTAAATTTCACGCACCAAAGTGAAACACAGAGAAGCAGAAGTGGCAAAGATATCATTTTTAAAAGCTGACAGTTCTGTTCTTTTTCATTTTCTGCTGCTTTCCTCAGATGGATTTTGTTCTACAAATCTTTGTTGCCATGGTCTTTCAATATCCTGTTTTCTCCCTCCCTTGATCAACAATTGAAGGCACCCATGGTCGTGAAGGTTGCCACTAGTCACAAGTGTGAAAATTCTTGATTACCTGGATCAGGCCAAGTTTTATTGGTGCCTATATTGTAGGGAACATTCAGAAATAAACCACACTTAATTAAGAAACTTCCATTCAAAAAGAAAAAGGAGGAACAGAAACTATGAGCTAGCTTGAAGTCAGCTAGCATCATTGAGATATCAAATACCAAAACCCATCCTCCAATAGGTCTTTGGAGGATGATGTCACACACGGCGATATTACTCCCTGATTTTCTTTCTTTTGCATACTGTAATTGCTTGCTTTAATTATGTTATTGCTTATTATGACTATTGTTTTAATTTCCAGCTGTAATAGTTTGTTATTAGAGAATATTCCAGAGGAGGCCCACGTGTAAGGGCTAGAATAGGACAAACCAGTTGTTATAACCGCTTAGGGGAAGGAATCCTCTACGGCTGCATCCATGTTAAGAGGCCTATATATCCTTCCTAGACCCTTTGGGTCCGTTAACGAGAATATCAATAGCAATCAAAATCTCTCCCTTACTCTCTTTCTCTATATTCTTCTGTTTCCCTTGGCTCTTTCTCACTTCCTTCCTTTCTAACTCACTTCATTACTGCTGTCATTGATTAATTCTAAGTTAACTAGCCAACCCGAGTCACCAGCCGTGACAATTTGGTATCAGAGTAACGGTCTTGGCTGGAGTTAGTAGAGCATTCTTCCATGGCGGAAGGTATCTGCATGAAGAGCTTCAAGTCGCAGCTACAACAGTTCGGCTCAACGGTGACAGACTTCCAGTGTCGCGTAGAGCAGTTGGAGTGAGGATCAGAGCGCAATCACTAGGCAATCATAGCATTGGATCGCAGGATGGAGAATTTGGTAGGAGAACTCGAGAGAAGGCTCGATGGGGCTCTATCTCAAATGTGGGACGATAATGCACAAATGAGAGCAGAGTTGGGAGCCCAACTCCAACAATTTATGGTTATGTTCACTCGCCAAAATGCAGTAAGATTGGCCCCCGAGTTTTCCCCTAGAGATAGAACATGACCATTAATACCAAACAATAGGCGAGACAAAGTAGCGAGAAATGAGGGAGTTGGGATGGAACTAGAGGGTGATATAAGAAATGTGATGGAAGGTGGACAAGAAGGATAGAACCATCCACAACAACCGGGGTTTCCAGCTGTAATAGTTTGTTATTAGAGAATATTCCAGAGGAGGCCCACATGTAAGGGCTAGAATAGGACAAACCGGTTGTTATAACCGCTTATGGGAAGGAATCCTCTACGGCTGCATCCATGTTAAGAGGCTTATATATCCTTCCTAGACCCTTTGGATCTGTTAACGAGAATATCAATAGCAATCAGAATCTCTCCCTTACTCTCTTTCTCTATATTCTTCTGTTTCCCTCTGCTCTTTCTCTCTTCCTTCCTTTCTACCTCACTTCATTACTGCTGTTGTTGATTAATTCTAATTTCTAAGTTAACTAGCCAGCCCTAGTCACCAGCCGTGACAGATGAGAAGGAAAAAAAGCTACTAATTTGTAATAATTCTATATTTCTATTGAAAAGATGCATCAACCATTTATTCACACGTCACACGAGACCGCCAAAACCCACAAAAATATCACCAGTTTGTGTCACACGAGGAAGGATATGAATGTCAATTATTCAAAACATGACCCAATTACACACAGCAATTTAACCGAAACCCCGACTAAGCATCTCCTCGAAACTTCTGATTCGTTACATAAAGACGATCCAAATCCACTCAATTAAATCATTAATTCAAACCCTAATGTAAAATAATCAAACCATAATTTAAAGAAAACAAAAATGGGCAACAGATGAAAGGTTGTGCCAATCACAGAAACCCTACTCAAGTAGTGAGATATGGAGACAGATATACCTGTTTAAGAGCATTTGCAAGCGAGTGACTGGAGCTATAGTTAAGGCATTCGACTCCAGACCAGTCAACAAAGTCAAGTAGATCCACCTGATTTGGAGAAAAAGGAAAAAGAAGTTCGCGATTAGTAATTAAAAGCGGCTACGAGCACGCGTACGCGTCAACGTCAAGTGGCAACAGTAATCGAAAATCGGAAGAAGAACTTGAAAGATGAATCAAATGCAGATGACAACGCACTTGGCTTCTCTGAATTCCAGAGGCTGATTCCGCGGACATGGCGTTCGAATGCTGCAAGATGAGAGAGAGAGAGAGAGAGAGAGAGAGAGAGAGAGAGAGGAGGGAGAGGGATGGGTGTAAAGCGACAACGATCGATTAATAAATGGGAAGGAATGGGGCAAAGGGGATTTGCTAGATTTATGGATTATCTCGGGCCACCAACAATACTGTACTGCTCTTATGAAAACAGAGATAGATTCCAAACCATCTCTATTTTTCTAGGGCATCTCGTCTCTCTGCAAAATCCTCCAATTTTTTGTACTCTTTTGATTTTGACTCTTAAATTCACTAATTAATTTTGTAAGTAATATATTATCTTAATAAAAATATTAAATAACTTTTCTTAAGGTGACAATTTAAATCAGTGATATTAAAACTAAGATAAATTATAATATATGTTATATGTATTTCTCACACCACTTCTCCTGAGCTAGATTCAGTCCAGTAAGTCGCCCCAAATAAACTTGCCATGACGAACTCATGCGTCATTGAAATTCGAACTCTAATCGCGGAACCAAGCAAGCTCTCAACAAGATTTCTAATGAGCTCCTAACGATATATCCAGCGAGTTTTCAACAATGCTCATAGTTTGTTGGTCTAACCATTAAGCTCGTTGGTCTAAATCCTTCAACGCCCATAGACATTAAAACTGCTAGACAGCCGAATGCATGGGACCTACTCACTTTATCCGATGCGAGCCATATCCCTCGTAATGAGGATCTAACTCCCGATTTTATGTAGATGATAATAACTGTTTATCCCATATTATATCATTTTTATATTTTTATATCTTATGCAAATTATAAATGCTCCTCGTTATGGGACGGAAATATCATCAAAATGAGACCAACAAGAATAATCAAATACTATCACTTTGAAATAATAATCATGGTATAGTCATAGAGTATGCATCGTTCTGGGCGAATCACGTGAAATTTTTTTATATTCTTTATATTTTGTTATTCCTTCTTGTATCTGGCACTTACTCATTCACTGCGAGTTTAACGAATCACGATTGACTAAAATTGAATGTCGACAATATATTTTATAAAAATATAAATAATACTTTTGATTTAAGATGTCGAACAAATTGGATTATTCATGAGCTAACTTAAGCTAACAATCTTAGTAGTTCGACTTGACATAACATGTTATTATGACAATCAAGTTTTGTTGTTCCAAACTTGAGAATGTGTAGTTACACTAAATTAGGGATACAACCCATGACCTAACAGAACATCAATACAACCCATTGCCCCTACATGTTCATAAGGGTAGCACAAATTCGCTTAAATTCTTTTACAAAATTAAGTTAATGTAAATAATATTATATTTTATATTTATTTATTTTATATTATTTATTAAAATATTATAAATATAATATTTGTTAATTAAGATGTAAATAAAAAAAGTGAGATATGAAAAATATCTTGAATAAAAATATTTTTTTACTATATTTATTAAATTTATTTTTAAAAAATTATATAAATTTTTATTTTAAAATTTTCAGATAAAATTATTTATTTAAATAAGTTATATTAGACTTTATAAATAAATTATCTTGATATAATTTTATTTTATTCATTTTAATAAATATTATTTAAAAAAAAAGATTAAGCAATTACATGTCGACTCCACGTTGCCCATGAAGAGATAAAAAAAAAAAAAGACTAAAATGATTAATTAATTTATTTTAATTTTGTAATTAAAGAGGGCGGGTGTTAGTTTTTAAAAAATAAAGAATATAATTAAACATATTACTAAACCTAAAAAATGACGGGCAATATACCCGTTGTATTATCATAAATTTAAAAAATAAATAAATAAATAAAATACTAAAAAGGGGAAAATGGTTGGTAAATGGTGAGGGAGGGGAGGGAGGAAGAAAGCGACAAATGGGGAGAGGGAGAGGGAGAGGGAGCGAATAGCAATCTCCCATTTCTCTCTCTGGTCTCTGCTGCTATCTCTTCTACCGCGCCACTCCGCCATCCATCTCATGGCCGCCTTATCCCTCCGCTCTCCGCCTCTCTCCTCCTCTCTGCACCACCTCCGCCGCCGCCACAATGCCGCTGCTCCTCTTATTCTGCGCACCCCCTCCCGCTCCATCTCCATCAAAGCCCTCTCCTCCCCTTCTCCTGCCTTGACTCAAGACGACCTCAAGAAACTCGCTGCCGACAAGGCCGTCGAGTACGTCCGCAGCGGCATGGTCCTCGGCCTCGGCACCGGCTCCACCGCCGCCTTCGTCGTCGCCAAGCTCGGCGAGCTCGTCAATTCCGGCCAATTGAAGGACATCGTCGGCGTCCCCACCTCCAAGCGCACGCAGGAGCAGGCCGCCGCCCTCGGCATTCCCCTCTCCATCCTCGACGACCACCCCAAGCTCGACCTCGCCATCGACGGCGCCGACGAGGTCGACCCCAACCTTGATCTCGTCAAGGGCCGCGGCGGTGCCCTCCTCCGTGAGAAAATGGTCGAGGCTGCCTCCGACAAGTTCGTGGTGGTCGTCGACGAGTCCAAATTAGTCGCTGGCTTGGGCGGCAGCGGCCTTGCTATGCCTGTGGAGGTCGTTCAGTTCTGCTGGAAGTATAACCTAACCAGATTGCAGGACTTGTTCAAGGAAGAAGGATGTGAGGCCAGGCTGAGATTGGACGGTGGGAAGCCCTATGTGACCGATAACATGAACTACATTGTGGATTTGTATTTCAAGACTCCGATTAGGGATTCTGAGGCCGCCGGCCGGGAGATCTCGAAGTTCGAAGGGGTGGTGGAACACGGATTGTTCCTAAACATGACCACCGCCGTTATCATCGCCGGTAAGGACGGCGTGAGTGTGAAGACCAAGTGATGGCCATCAAATGGTTGGATTTTGGTAAGAATTGAATATTTCCAATTCTATTCTTGTTCAAATTTTATGACACCTTTGAATTCATCTGTTGTAATTTAAGGATTCCTCTTGTTGATGTTCGATCGAGATCTGTATTTCACTGCTAGTGGATCTTGGGCTTGTTCTTGTTGAATAATTGGGCTGCAATAACGTTGTATCACAGACGAGAATCAATATAACTGCATAATGGAAAATGAGTGATTTCTATGCTTCTATGGTACTGAGTGTAACAGAGTCCTATGTCTCAGTTTTGAGTACGCTATATAAGTTATTGATGTATATTGGGTAACTTCTTTCAGGTATTTATGATATTTAGACCTGTAAATTTTGATTAACGTTATGGCAAATCATTGAAACTATGGATCTTTGTTCATACGCAATTTGGGTATGGAGCTTTAGTTAAATTTAACCTCTACTAAATGTTATTGCTAGTTTTACTTTTGTCTATTTAAATGTCTTAAAAGTTACCACTTGATTCAGAATGAACTGAACAAGTTTGTATGGGGATGTTGGGGGGCCCTTTTCTGGTTCCATTATTGGTACGACTCTTCGTGATAAAATTGAGCTTTCCAGCCAATGTAATGAAAACCTTTTGTTTCTTGACAAGTGTTGGTAATTTCAGCATGGAAATCTGGTTGAGTTTTTCATCTATTATCTTTTCTTTGTTTTTGATGTAAAACTAGTATTACCTCTCTAAGTAGCGTGTGAGTTGTTTTGGTTGTTATTAGAAATTTGGATTATAAACTAAATAATTTATTTTTGGAAATAACTTATAAGAGTGCATACAGACAAAAAGAAAAGTTAAAACGGATTTCCATGAAGTTTTGGATATGTTTGGTAGAGTGCTAACTCTCTCCTGCTTGTTTTCATCCTTTTATATGGCAACTCTCTCTATATAATACAAGAATTTATGTATATCTCCAGGAAAGAACTGCAATATTGTGGATTGATTCTATTTTTGGAACATAAATTTTGTTTTGAACATCTTGGTTTCCTATGATTCCTAGAAACACGTAACAGTTTCATGCTCAATGACATAGACAGCATGTGGTAGTTAGCATCTTGATGAAGGACTAGAGCTAATTACGTTACTCTTAAGCAGTCATTATTCACTGACTGGCCTATTCCATAATGATGGAATGGTAAATGCAAGAGGGATAGCTATGAGAAGAAGATACAAAACTATTATGCTTGATATGTGAAGATGCACAAGATACTAGAGTAGGCATGAGATTCAAGTGGTCATTGTAAGTTTGATAAATGATGATTCTCTTCATCTTGAAGAATTAATCTTTCAAGTGCTCCTATGTGTTTAATAGAGATGTTCATGTTCATATGTGTATACACGTTTCTTCACATAACCTGGAGGCGTGCATGGTTAGTGTAGAATATTCAGGAGACCTTATGGCAAGTTTAGTAGAAGCATGAATCCTGGCTTGGCATCTCATCTTGCAGAATCTTTCTGCAAGTTTATAACACCAACTTACTGTGAAACCCAGTTCAAGCCCCATTGGATCACTAAAAGTACTTCATCATTTGCCTTTCGATTCCCTAGATGTGACAATTGGTCACCATTTAGCTCTGCTCATGCCCTGTCTCTCTCTTGCCATCAGGCTCAAGAGTAACAGGGTTTTCAGTTAAATCATTCCAAGATGTATGCTACAACCTGACTGTGGTTGGCATCTTGTGCCACGAAGTAGCCTTTACTGGCATCACTGTCATAGTTCTGTCTTCAAAGTTTTCATCCGTGAAGTTAATGGACTAGTGGGCTTATATTTGGTGTGCTGTATTGGCTTGGGAAAATTTTTGGAGAAAATGTCATTTCTATGTACCTGAGAGTTCAGTAAATCAGTGGTCAAGAACCAATAGAACTGATTTGGACATACTGTTTGTGCAGTAATGGTATTTTGGTTGATCTCGTCATGCTAGAAAATTTGGAGAACTTTGCATTTCCTTTGTTTAGTTAAGGAAAACAGCCTTAAGTTTGGCGGACCAGTGGGTTAGGCTAATGAAAGTAGACCTTGACACTCGACATATTTAATGATTTCCATAGATTATTTAGTGAATTGGATGCCATTGAGACATTAACTGTTTCGTTTAATTTTTATATTTCTTTAAATATTTATTAAATCTATGCTTTTTATATGACTGGTTCAACCACAGTTAAAACTGTGAGCCCTTTTTCACCTGTTTGGTTTTGCTACAATAACATTAACATATCAAGTCTTAATCCCATTAACTAGGGTTGGCTACATGAAAACTAACTTATTTGGTCTTGCTAATTATGAAAAAAAAAAAGTGGAGGTCTTACATAAGTGATCTTTTGATATGGATTACCACCTCTCAGGAGGTTGTTTGGCTTACCCATTTTATTTTTTTTGGCTTACTGTTTTTTTATTCAACTTTTAAGCCTTTCTACTAATAGGCTATGTAAAGGTTAAAAGTTTGTTAACATTTAAGTTAATAACGTGTTTGAATAAATGTGTTTTAAGTTATCATTTATATATAGTTATGTGTTTGGTTTGAAAAACTAATAAGATATCAGAACTTAACAAAAAGACTAAAATAAACATGTTGTTAAATAATACAAATAAAATTAATAAAAATACTAATTTTAATAAAAAATTATAAATTGATATCCAACTAATAAATTTTTTACTATTAGATGTTGATAAATTATATACAATTATTAAAAAATATATTAATACGATGTTTTATGTTAAATTTATGAAAATGTTATATATATATATATATATACACACAGAGATAGAGTCGGTGAGTCAGTCAACGACTGACAAAGGTGAAGGTTGATAGGGATGGGGTTGGAGGCGGCGCCATGGAGGAGATTAAGGCAACAACAGTGACAGAGAAGTTGGAGGGAGGCAGAGAGAAGACAGAGGGATGAAGGAGATGGGTAAAGGTTGGAAATATGGTAGTTATTTGAGAGTAAAATGGTAAAATACTTGGTCAATGAAATAAACTGGTAATAACGTTTTTGAAAAAATTAGAGGGGGGAGTTTTTCTAAAACGTTGTTAAAACAGCATTTAAGCTAGCTACATAGCGTATAAGCTAAATGTGCAGCTTATAAGTGGTCAAACCGCTAAGCCAAAGATTGAAATATGATGCATTATGATGAATGAAGAAGGCATGTCGACAGCAGCTTAAGATCAATCATTGGGAGCATTAGAGTGGCTCGTACTCTTGGAATTACTGTCCTTGCGTGGTTTCCTGTCGTTCGTGTCTTTAATTTCGATAAAGGAGGTAAATTATAGGTAGAGATTTTGCTCACTGTGCAGGACAAGGAATCGAATTCACGACCTATTGAGCAGCTCCTACTCTTTGTGCTTACTTAGGAGCTTTCCATTTAATTCGTGTGGATGCGTTATTTTGCCGTTGGCTGGTTGAAGGTTAGCTCTGCCGCTGGCAAAAGTGCAGCTTTTCTTGTGAAGAATAAAATCTTAGGCATCTTGGCTTGTTTATTTCCTAACAGTCCCATTTATGGCTGGGCATAATTGACTGTCCAGCTAATCTGCTTAACATAGTGTCTTGAAGCTTTGAAATTTCTCAGGTTGAAAGACTTGGGCATATTAGCATTAGGTGAGTTGACCATGGAAGATGTCCTGGATATAATTTGTATACCTTAATTCTACTTACTTTGGAGATGAAAATTTATGGATTTGCCCTAGGATTCTCCTTGTTTGCTCCTCTTGTACTGTAGTATTTTCCCTTTGACATCTCCCAGCACCTCAGATGACCATAAGAGATGAATATTTTTCAATCTCACAGTATCTGTGAATGGTATCCCGTATGATATCTGTCTATAGTTATTAGATTGGTATAAATAAAAACTCCCTTTCCGTTCACATCAGATTAATTGAGTGTATATCTTCAAAATTCATCCTTGATTTGATGAAACAGAGAGATTCGCCCTTGCAATCCTATGTTCAAGGCGAGAAGTTTAAAATTAACAACATTTCATATTTCAATATTTTTTTAAGTTATTTTATTTGAATTCTAGAGTCCTTCCTACAACAGTATCTAGCTTATTATCTATTGCAATGATACCTAATTTTTGTTATTAAGGCTCCATTATGCCATAAGGTTTGTAGATGTAAGACACCATTGACGCTACAACAGATCTTAGAAGGTATGAGGTTAGTAAAAATGTCCAGAAGGTCAAATACACTTGTTTCCTAGTTCCATGGGGTTCCTTGAGTTGAAAAAGTGGCCTTAAGTTCACGCCTTAAATAAAAAAAAGGGGTGAAATGGAGTACCTGGGATAGAAGACATGAGATGATTAAACACATGCTCTCTATTAGGCTTGAGGGTTCGGTTCTAATCGTGAGTTGAATTGGAATTTTTTTTTCTTTTTTAATTGAGTCGAAATTGTCTTTTCAATTTAGGTTTAAAAATCGGAACTGAAAACTTACGATTCGAATTTGATTCTTAAAAATAAGGAACCAGAACTAGAATCGAATCACAATCGGTTCAACTGTTTTAAAAATTAATTAAATAAATATAAAATATATAATATAATACATAATAATTGATATTTTAAAAAATAATTTTGATTAAGGTAAGGGGATTATAAATTTAAATGAACTATGTGACCTTTGATTCTTTTAAACCAAAAAAATAGGTAAGTAACTTGATTTACATAAATTAAGTTTAAATTTTTTTTTTTTTAATTGAATCGGTTTGAATTGAAATCGAAGTGGAATTAAATTGTTAGGGAATTGAAACCGAAATCATTATTTATAGACAATTTGGTTTCAGTTTCACTAAAAAGTAAAATTGAAACCGCTATTTCGATTCGATTCGGTTTTATTTATAGACGATTCGAGATTAGTGAAGAGTTAGAATCTATGTATGCGTATAAATCGGATTTAATCACAGTAACATAATAAAGGATTGTGTTTGTTGCTGTGATGTGAACTCCTTAATGGGCCATGCTGCGAATCATCATGATTATAGTCCTAAACAAATATGCATGGTTGAATGGCAGTGTGAAAACACAGTGGAATATTTAATCGTATTATTCTTTATGACTCAATCAATCAATTATACAAACTAAATAATAGGTTATTATTACATCCAAATCCCTAAATTAAACTATCAGCAGGAAAAAAAACCCAAAAGTACATCCACCGGATGACGACGACGACGAATACTGAATTTCTGTGTACTTTGTACAAAAGTACGCATGAATACACACATATATAAGATATGTATATATTGTTAATTACTTCCATTGAAGCACAGCCACAGAAGAGACGAGTGAGATAGCCAGGCCGAGAAGCATTCTTGGCACAGACGACGAGGTGGCTGCAAAACAAGGTTTCAAGCTGTAAGCACAGCAATGAATTTGTAACCGAGCTGCTATTTTGTTGGAATTTTTTTTATTGAAATTGGTATATACGTACTAAGTGATAATATTTGGTTAAAAATAGCCACACACACACAAAAAAAAAAAAAAACAAAAATATTTGGATATGAGCTAGTCGTAGCCAAGTTACATAATCAAAAGTTGCCACGTATAAAGTTTTCGGCAATGGATCACATTCATGTATGACAATTCAATCCTCCTATGGGACTAATTAAGGCTATCGGTGGATGATGTAAAAGGTGTTTTGTGGGTTTCTATACTACAAGTTTAGAACTGTATAACCGAACTAATACCTAATTTGAGTCAAAAGTAGGTGGGATGGGGGATGATTTTTCTTTTTTGTTTTCAAGAAGATCATCCTTTTCAGCCCATGACTTCCACACCTTTTTGGCCCTTGGAAATTAAACAAACTAAGCTTAGCCTCCCAACTTTGTAATAGAATAGAGGCATGGGTGGGTTTTGACTTTAGCTTTTCCTCTAGCCTCCCAACTTTGAAATAGAATAGAGGGCATGGGTTTTTAGATGAAATTATAATATGTATATATATTAGGGGGTATGAGTAATCTTAATTTTGTATATGGGAATGGGAGTTGCTGATCATCTATCTATATTCATGAATTACAAACGAAAAGCACTACCAACATGCATGGCTTGTAATTAAAATGAAAAAAAAAAAAAATTCTGTAAGTGTGTCATCAATCATATCATCAGTTTAATTAGCTAGGGGGATTTGTGTGTCGACTATATGTATGTATGTATGTGCAGATCCATATATATATATATATATATATATATAGAATTGGCATCTGTAGTAATTACCTAGATTGCTATCATTTGAAGGCGTTGAAGAAGTTGATTTTGAAACGCTGATGCCAAGCTTCTGACAGTCGGATCCAACGGCACCTACAAATTAAACGCACACGACGAGAGATTAATATTCATTCATATATCGATCCTCAACTCAAAACCCAATTCATTCGCAAGGTCGATCGAAATTAAACAAACGAATTCATTAATTTCTGCAACTAATTAATTAAAACTTAATTAGGGTTTCTTTTCTTACACTCGCTGTAGCAAGGGAAAGCCGCGACGTCGAGCAGATTGGAGTAACCTGCGTTGCACTTGCATGTGTGTCTATACGTTGAATTCTTCGAGCAGCTGCCTTCGCCACAGTATATCCAATAGCAAGCTAATTCAAGCCACAAATAAAAAGCACGACGCCGTTAATTAGGAAAGGAATTAATAATTGATCAGGAGATCAGAGTCGATGGAATTGATGAACACGATTATATATATATATATATATTGGCGAATTAATAATTAACAAGATATGATGAATAATTAATGGTTGCGGCCGGAGAGTATTATACGTACGATCGAAGAAGGAGAGATTGTACGGCGGGACGGCAGGAGCGGGAGGAGCGGCGGGCATGCAGGAGTAGTCGACAGAACCTGCGTGCAGGGTGCATCGCGCATGGAGAAATTAAATATGAGTGATCAGTGTGAATGAGATTAATTAATTAGCTAGCTAGGGTGGTTTCATTTCTGGTTTGTGATTGGTTTTATTTATTTATTTATTTACTCGATCGATCGATCGATCGGGCCGGAAGCAAATTAACAGAAAGAAATTAGGAAATTGATCGATGGATTAAGCAATATGTACATACAGTTGGGGATGATGCAAGGAAGGAACTTGAAATTGTCTTCGTCGGAGAGCTGGGTGCGCTTCCAGCCGGCGTCGCATTCGCATACGAAGTTGAAAGCTGACCCCACCGCCTCCTTGCATGTCCCTTTTCCGCATGTCACCTCCTCGCATATGTCTTCTGCACTCATATCCAATTCCAATCACACACACACACACAGAGTAATGTTATTTAACAACATGATATATATATATATGTATAGAGAGAGAGAGAGAGAGAGAGAGAGAGAGAGAGAGAGAGAGAGAGAGACATACTAATATAAGGGGAGAGGCTTGGTGATAAACTTCTATCTCCATTAGCAACCATGGGTAGCAGAAGGAGGAGGAGGATGGCTGCGAGAACAGTGAATTTGGAGGAAGCCATACTGATCTCGATCGGTCTGAGAGAGAGAGAGAGAGAGATGTTTTATGTTGTATGTACTTAATTAGAGGGGACGGGTGATGGGGCTGTATGTGTGTGTGTATACATATATATATGTATGAATGAACGTACAGCGCTGGACATTGAAGAGGCTACACAGAAGCTTCTGCAATCGCGTAAGGGTGGGTGGCTGCGAGCCTGTGCCCAATAGCCAATGGTAAGACTTTGACTATTAATTTTGAGAAAATGATACATATAAAATATGTACTCTTTTTTTTTAAAATTCTTTTAGGTTAAAACTCATCAGCCCGGGTGATTTAAGTACCCCCCCCCCCCCCCCCCCCATTACTCACTCATTTGAGCTTGTTTGCAATATGACGAATTGGGTTGTTGAACATAAAAAATCTATTTATATAATATTATATTAATTTAAATTTGGGCATATATATATATATTTATATTGGTGGGGGAAAGTCAAAAACATCTAGACTTTGAGGAGGATTCGTCCAAAATCGCCCACTTCTGACTTCACAGGTTCACGATTTTATATATCGTCGCATTGAAACGTTCTCCAATTACAATAATGTGACAATATTTAATTAATTAATTAATATATATTCTAGTTTCGACTTGTTTGAACGTTTGACATTCCGAGCAGCGACGGTCTCAATTGGCTGGAGATTTTTTTTTTTAGTTTTAGTTTTATTATTATTATTATACTCTATTTCTATATATATTAATTTGTTAGGTAACGAATTCTTCAAGACCAATTAAAAACTTGAAGCAAGAAGAGAGAAAATTAAGGAATCAAAATCAAATCCGACATCTCATCAGCCTACGTACGTACAGATCATATAACTACATTTTAATGTGATATATATATATATATATGAATATTTAGTGAGATTTGTTATTTGTTTTGGGAGATTGATTAAAAAATCTTTTTTAAAAGTGTTAATTGTTCAATCTTTTGTGACTTAAATAGTGTTTCAACTATATATAATTTGAGAGTTCATCTCTATAATGATGATGTCAAAAGAGATTCTTAATAAGATTTTTCTAATAAAATAATTAGGTGAAAGATCAAGTAATTATCTGTGCATGAGAAAGATTCACAAGTGAGGTAGCAGCTCACTTGCGTGTGCTCTTTCCCCTCTTCTAGGGGAAGAAAAACATAATCCTTCACCTCGTTCTTCATGCATCAATCATCCAGCGGATTGATGATATACTTATTTAATTTTAATGGCAATTTTATTAGTCCCTTAAAACTAATTAAAAGAAAAATGTTATATTCATAAATAAATCTAACAAAAAAATCCTCAATAAATTATCGTGATATATATACACAAATTTATAATAATTCTACTTAAAATTAATTCATAATAATTCTATTTAATTTGTCTTCGTTGAAACTCAAGTCTTAAGTTTGTTGGTCTGCACATTTATATATATATATATAGTGCTAATTGAAGGGTCAAAATTAAGCATATATAATAATTTAAGATGTGTTTGATTGAAAAAAGAAAATAATTTTCAATTTTATGGAAAAGAATTCCCACCTCCCCAAGTTACAATTTTTTATGAAAAATGAGTCAAAATATGTTTTAATGTGGTGTACATAAAAAAAATTTAAGAAAAATGTTAGGCAATCAAACATGCAAGAATGACAATTTTTTTATTAATATAACATTTTATATGAAAAATAATTCCAATCAATCAAACACATCTTTAGAGATTTTGCCTATCGAGTAGGAAATGGTCTTTTTCAAACAGAAGGTTCCAGTGCCACTTGAGGACATTCATTTGGAAGCCTTCAATTCAAAGCCCTATAGGCTAATGGGTTAACCTTATTATCTATCTATATATATTCCAAGCCGTCACGTTCTTTTCCAAGTAGTTAATAATTGAAAGCACTAGTTTTCAAACCAAGACGCGTTTCTTTGTGGATTTGTGTTTTGTTAATTAATTACGTTAATCCACCAAACTTCTCAGTATTATCATCATATATATAATAATAAAACCAAACAGAAAGTATTAAATCATTGTTGAAAGACGTGGAAGTTGCAGTGTTGATTAAAAGACACTGATATCTTATATAACGTGAAGACCGTTTTATATAATTTATATATTATACAATACAAAATTAAATTAAATTAAATTAAAGAAAAACAATCTAATCATCATAATTGAGACTGACTCTAGTTTACCCAACCCATAAATAAATTATATCAATTCACGTTTAATTCATCTTAAAAAAAAAAAAACCCTTACTAATTGCTTCCTTTTTTATGTTCTTTCTTATTGTAGACCTTCAATCTCCTACGCTACCTCGTCCTTTAACAAAGCATTAATATGCTGACACATAATAATTGACGTAAAACTAGGGCCATTGAACCGTTTGAAACAGTCTGTTTCGATGTTTTCTGTTCTTCCTTAATTGCAATAGTTCTTTTGCTGCATTTTGTCAACATTTTGGTTCCATCTGTCCGTGTCACATGAAGTTATTTTGCCCAACGGGGGATCCATCCTCTCAATCTATAATCAGGGTTACATTAACAGGAAGCTAGAAACAAATTGTCTAATAGACTATTTTCCCCTATTCCTTGACTTTCTATTAGAGTTGCTGTTGGAAGTGAGTGTGTGTGTGGTTTTATCTTTATTTTTATTTTTATTTCTTGCTTGGTCCCCAAGATGTTCTAGAACAACTTGGCCCCCAAGTTCTTCTAGAAATACTTGGTCTCCAAGCACTTCTTGATTGGCTTGGTCTCCAAGTTTGGTGGGTGCCTATATATATTGATGTGAAATTTTTCATTCTTCACAAGCTCTAACAAGCTCTCACAAGCTCTCACAAGCTTTTAAGTTGTTCTCTCTTCTCAAGTATTGTCTCTCATATAGAGTTTTCTTCTTTGAGCTTTAGAAGAGCTTGTTTTTCTCGAGTTTTTACATCACTGAAAGCAAGCCCGTCTTGAGTTCTGCTAGCTCCGATTGTTCGTGGCTGCCGTTCACCGGAGATGTCGTTTCATCCTGCTGAGACAGTCGCCGTAGTCTGCTTGCCGCCGGTGCAGGGCGCTAACTGTCTTCAGGACAGCGCAAAGCGCGACTCGACCTACTTCTGTTCCTGCCTCTTCCACGATCCAGAAGTTTGTTCCTGATTCCTTGTCATTCCAGCTGGGAGCAGTGCTGTTCAACCATCTTCTCTGATTTGCTGTTTTAGTCTGGTAATCTCTGTTGTTCATTTAATTATAAACTCTTGTTACCGTAAATATCAGCTGTTATAATAGTGGTCAACTATATAGTATATGTTTCTTGTATCGTAGCCGGTTAGAACTACTTTTTGTATCAAGCAAGTTATTTCTATATACCGTACGCATCTATACTCTCTGTATCCCAATAATCTGAAGACAGTTAGAAAGAGAGTCTAGAAAAGATGGATGCCTCTATTCCTGCTAATGGTTCCGGTGCTGCTGCTGCTGGTGTTGCCTCGGGTTCAAACCCGCCCCCTGTTGCTGTCCCGGGTCTACGCCCACCAACTGCTGCTGTTTCTGCAACAGCTTCTATGCAAGAGCTTCTATGCAAGGGCTCGGTTCAGCCGTGGCCAAGCCAACCCCACATGTGGAGAAGCCACCACCATTTAATGGTAAAGATTTTAAAAGGTGGCAACAGAAGATGTTATTCTATCTGACCACACTGAATCTAGCCCACATCCTCAAAGAGGATTGCCCCGTTGTCTCGGAAGAGAATATGACCACAGAAACTGTGGCTGCAAGGGAGGCATGGATGCACTCAGATTTCCTTTGTAAAAATTATATTTTGAGTGGCTTGGTCGACCCGCTGTATAATGTTTACTGCACAGCATATGCTACTTCCAAGCAATTGTGGGAGACCTTGGAGAAGAAATATAAGCTTGAGGACGCTGGCACCAAGAAATTTCTGGTGGGTAAGTTCTTGGATTACAAGATGGTTGATACCAAATTGGTGGTCAACTAGATGGAGAAACTGCAAATCATCATTAGTGATTTGCATAGCGAGGGATTGGTCATCAATGAGCCATTCCAAGTTGCTGCTGTGATTGAGAAGCTGCCACCTTCATGGAAGGATTTCAAAAACTATCTTAAGCACAAGCGCAAGGAGCTGTCTATGGAAGATCTGTCTCTTCGTCTTCGTATTGAAGAAGACAACCGCAAAGGAGATAAAGTCTCAGATAGATTTGAAGCTAAGGCTCACTTAGCTGAGGCTTTCAAATCTCAGCCTAAGAAGCAGCAAGGCAAGAGAGTAAGCGGATCATTGGGTCCAAAGAAGTCCACTACCAACAAACGCATTCAAGGCACTTGTTGGGTGTGCGGTAAGACAGGCCATAGGGCTATGGATTGCAGACACAAGAAGGGTCAAAACTCTGGTAGCAACCAGCGCAAGTCTAAGCCTTCTTATGCCAATATGATGGAAGATGATGAGCTCGTTGCAGTCATCACTGAAGTCTGCATGGTTGATAATGCCAAAGGCTGGTGGATCGATACAGGTGCTTCAAGGCACATTTGCAAGGATAGATCCTTGTTCTCAACTTATGAGAAGATGGATGGCACCGAAAAGGTGTATATGAGAAATGTCGCAGCCTCGATTGTGGAAGGCAAGGGCAAAGTACTGCTAAAGTGGACATCTGGGAAGATCCTGACCCTCAGAGATGTATGGCATGTGCCTGAGATTCGCAAGAATCTGGTGTTTGGAACACTATTGAACAAAAATGGGTTTAAACTCGTTTTTGAGTCTGATAAATTTACTCTTACCAAAGGTGGAATGTATGTGGGTCGAGGATATCTAGATGAGGGCATGTTCAAGTTGAATGTACAGGCCCAAGTGCTTAAGAAGATTAATAAGAATGACTCTTCTACTTATATTGTTGAGTCGTTTGATGTTTGGCATTCAAGATTAGGACATGTCAATTATCGTTCCCTCCAAAGAATGGTTAATCTAGGGTTATTACCTAGTTTTAACATTGATAAGGGACACAAATGCGAAGTTTGTGTTGAATCAAAGTTTACAAGAAAGCCGTTTCCATCTGTGGAAAGGAATAGTGAATTACTCGACCTAATTCACAGTGACGTTTGTGACATGAAAAGTACTCCCATTAGAGGTGGAAAAAATTATTTTGTC
The DNA here is from genome assembly GCF_014633365.1 of Diospyros lotus. Classification (NCBI taxonomy): domain Eukaryota; kingdom Viridiplantae; phylum Streptophyta; class Magnoliopsida; order Ericales; family Ebenaceae; genus Diospyros; species Diospyros lotus. The sequence continues at coordinate 4,115,299 of NC_068342.1, read as the reverse complement.
ACATTTATTGACGACTGCAGTAAATATTGCTATGTATATTTACTACGTAGTAAAGATGAGACCTTTGATGTTTTTAAAACATTTAAGGCAGAAGTTGAAAATCAACTAGGAAAGAAAATTAAGGTGCTCAGATCAGATAGGGGTGGTGAGTATGAATCATCAGCTCTGTTTGAATTTTGTGAATCTCATGGTATAATCCATCAGACGACAGCACCTTATACACCACAACAAAATGGTGTAGCTGAAAGGAAGAACCGAACTTTGAAGGACATGATAAATTGCATGTTAAATAGTTCAGGTTTACCCTATAATTTGTGGGGGGAAGCGTTGCTTACTGCAAACTTTATATTAAATAGAATTCCACATAAGAAGTCTGGCAAGTCGCCTTATGAAGTGTGGAATAGTAGACAACCCTCTTACAAAATCCTGAAAGTGTGGGGGTGTTTGGCCAATGTGCAGGTTCCTTTACCTAAGAGAACTAAACTTGGTCCAAAAACTATTGATTGTGTCTTTATAGGCTATGCCTCGCATAGTGCTGCCTATAGGTTCCTGGTAACAAAGTCAGAAATTCCTGACATTAATGTTAATACTGTTCTGGAATCTATAGAAGTGGAGTTCTTTGAGAACATCTTCCCTTTTAAGGGAGATAAACTCATTGCAAGTGGTTCCAAGAGAACTCATGAAGCAAGTTCTTCAAAAGGCCAAGATGGGCAGGAAATTGACATTGAGCCTCGAAGAAGCAAAAGGGCAAGGAAGGCCTCTTCCTTTGGCCTAAATTTCCTAACCTTTGTGTTAGAAGATGAGCCGCAAACATATGGTGATGCAATGTCATCTCCTGATGCTCCTTATTGGAAAGAGGCTATTAATAGTGAAATAGATTCCATCTTGTAAAACAATACTTGGATATTGGTCAATTTGCCACCTGAGTGTAAACCAGTTGGGTGCAGATGGATTTTCAGGAAGAAATTAAAGGCAGGTGGTACTATTGATAAGTACAAAGCTCGGCTGGTAGCTAAAGGCTATTGTCAGAAAGAAGGACAAGACTTCTTTGACACGTATTCTCCAGTGACAAGAATCACGTCTATCAGGATACTGATTGCTATTGCAGCATTATATAATTTGGAGATACATCAAATGGATGTAAAAACAGCATTCCTGAATGGAGATTTAGAAGAAGAAGTCTACATGGAACAACCTGAAGGGTTTGTTGTAAAGGGACATGAAAAGAAAGTTTGTAAACTAGTAAAGTCTCTTTATGGGTTGAAACAAGCGCTTAAACAATGGCATGAGAAGTTTGATCACACAATGTTATCAAATGGATTTAAGATAAATGAGTGTGATAAATGTGTTTATGTGAAAAACATAAACCAAGAATGTGTCATTGTGTGCTTGTATGTGGATGACATGTTGATAATGGGCACGAATATAAGTGTCATACAATCCACAAAACAAATGTTGAACTCGCACTTTGACATGAAAGACCTTAGTCTTGTTAATGTTATTCTTGGAATTCGAATAATAAGAAATTTCGAAGGGTATGCTCTTTCTCAGTCGCATTACATAGAGAAAGTGTTGAGAATATTTGGTCACTTCGAGAGTAAGCCAGCAGTTACTCCGTTTGATCCAAATTCAAAGTTGAAGAAAAACCATGATGAAGGTGTATCTTCTTTGGAATATGCCAGAGTTATTGGGAGTCTGATGTACATCATGAATTGTACTAGACCTGACATCGCCTACTCCGTAGGCAGGCTAGAGAGATACACGAGCAATCCTGGGCATGACCATTGGGGTGCATTGGTCAGGGTACTTAGGTACTTGAAGTACACCCTGGACTATGGATTGCAATATACAAAATATCCACATGTACTGGAGGCTAGCGAGATACACGAGCAATCCTGAGCATGACCATTGGGGTGCATTGGTCAGGGTACTTAGGTACTTGAAGTACACCCTGGACTATGGATTGCAATATACAAAATATCCACATGTACTGGAAGGATTTAGTGATGCTAATTGGATCTCCGATAGCTTAGAGACTAAATCAACCAGTGGGTATGTGTTCACCCTAGGTGGTGCTGCTGTGTCGTGGAAGTCTTTGAAGCAGACGTGTATAGCACGATCAACCATGGAGTCAGAGTTTATAGCTCTAGACAAAGCAGGCGAAGAAGCTGAGTGGCTTCGCCATTTTCTCGAAGACGTTCCATTATGGCCAAAGCCTGTTAACGCCATTTGCATATACTGTGACAACTTAACTGCCTCAATGAGGGCTAAGAATAGTGTCTATAATGGGAAGTCAAGACACATTAGGCGCAGACATAACACTGTCAGAGAGTTGCTCACAAATGGAATAATTTCCATTGATTATGTAAAATCGAAAGAAAATCTAGCTGATCCTTTGACGAAAGGAGTGACTCGTGAGCAAGTCAAATTTACATCGAAGGGAATGGGGTTAAAGCCTTTAAAATGAATTTTCCGGTGGTAACCAAACCTAGTTGACTGGAGATCCCAAGATCTAGGTTAAATTGGCCAACTGGCTGGAATAAGTCATAGTTGACACACTATGAAACTTTTAGTTTCTTCCCATGTCTCAGAAATTGAAGAGTGTGTCATGTCGATGTTAAAGGGAAGGTTGATATCTTGATATAAGAGGAGTAGTGACAGGGTACTCTTAGTCAATGTTTCCCTATATGAGAGTAGAAGTGGGGTCGCTTCTATGAGAACTGTTCAATGGCTTGGGTTCTCTAAAGCTCTCATGAAACCCAGGATGCTGTCCAGGACCAAAATGGACACAATCGTATAGAACTCAGTGGGTTAAGACATGTTGTGTGTGATGTCTATTGTCTCGATTTACCTTCAGAAGGATAGTTCAAGAGCTAGTCTCACTATTTCTTCGGTAAATTCGATAGACATTCACTAAGAAAGGTTCAAGTCCAAAAGACACCTTGTTGATGCATGACTTGTCTATTTGCTCTCAGTGACTCCATGTCGTTTTGATAATTTTTTTTTTTTTTTTTTGAGCACACACTCATGTGGGGGATTATTGGAAGTGAGTGTGTGTGTGTGTGTGGTTTTATCTTTATTTTTATTTTTATTTTTATTTCTTGCTTGGTCCCCAAGATGTTCTAGAACAACTTGGCCCCCAAGTTCTTCTAGAAATACTTGGTCTCCAAGCACTTCTTGATTGGCTTGGTCTCCAAATTTGGTGGGTGCCTATATATATTGGTGTGAAGTTTTTCATTCTTCACAAGCTCTAACAAGCTCTCACAAGCTTTCAAGTTGTTCTCTCTTCTCAAGTATTGTCTCTCATATAGAGTTTTCTTCTTTGAGCTTTAGAAGAGCTTGTTTTTCTCGAGTTTTTACATCACTGAAAGCAAGCCCGTCTTGAATTCTGCTAGCTCCGGTTGTTCGTGGCTGCCGTTCACCGGAAAGGTCGTTTCATCCTGCTGAGACAGTCGCCGTAGTCTGCTTGCCGTCGGTGCAGGGCGCTAACTGTCTTCAGGACAGCGCAAAGCGCGACTCGACCTACTTCTGTTCCTGCCTCTTCCATGATCCAAAAGTTTGTTCCTAATTCCTTGTCGTTCCAGCTGGGAGCAGTGCTGTTCAACCATCTTCTCTGATTTGCTGTTTTAGTCTGGTAATCTCTGTTGTTCATTTAATTATAAGCTCTTGTTACCGTAAATATCAGCTGTTATAATAGTGGTCAAGTATTTAGTATATGTTTCTTGTATCGTAGCCAGTTAAAACTACTTTTTGTATCAAGCAAGTTATTTCTATATACCGTACGCATCTATACTCTCTGTATCCCAATAATTGCATCTAGAATTGTGTCCATGTGAGCCCTAGCATTGATGGAGATAGGAATGCATGAAATTTTTAATACCAAATTAAAATTCTCAAAACTCACTGTCAACACATAGTTAATAAAAGGGAGACAAAAATAGTCGCCAGCTGATCCCGTTCACATGATAATGATAATCAACAGGACCACTGGTTGGTTCGGCCGGCAATTTCCGTTGGTTTCTCTGTGTGTGAGTCAGGCCCCAGGGCATTATAGGTAGAGAAAAAGGCGTACTATGGTGGTGTTCTTAATTTTCTTTAGGCTACATCTGGTCTTCAGTAGTTACTCTCAGTAAATGCAATGTTAGCTACAACCCCTTTTATTGGCTGGCAATCATACCGTGCGACTTCTTACATCTTTTATTACTTAATTTTCTTTTATCATTAATATTAGCAGTACTCACCTCTGTGTCCAAAGTGTGCCGAAAGTTGATGAACACATGGAGATCAAATAAATAAAATTAAAAATAAATAAAAATTATTAAACATGATAAAAAAAAAAAAAATTAGCCTTGGTGTTTTTTTAAGTTTCAATTTTACATTTTGAGTGTCTAATTTAAAATTTTTGAAAATGCATTCTTTTTGTCATTATAAAAAAATATTTCTCAATATAAAAAACTAAAAAACGTGTTTATTTTAAAATTTTAAGAAAAATTATTTTATAATATTTTATTTAATAAACAGCCTAAACTAGCTACAATTACTACCATCAGTGGTGGCTAACGACCACCACCAACTGAAGATTCCAACGATCAGAGCCTACCACGCAAAGCTAAAGGAGTTAACATATACAAGAATGAGTCAAATTTAACAACTCAATTTTTATAGATCTAATTTTTAGTTTTCGGCCAAAACTGAAAAACGCATTGTCAGTCACCACCAGCCACCATGGCCGATAATTTCCAACAATCAGAAGCAACCACCCGACACCCTCATCTTTATCGACTAGCATACTAAAAAACTAACAACATCCAATAGTCAAATCTCCATAGATCTAAACTTAAACTTTTCGCCAAACCTAACATGTGTGTAAACGCACTATCAGTCGCCATCGGCCACGGTGGCCGATGGCTTCCAGTGATCAAATGCAACCACCCGACACCCTTATCTCCATCAACAAACATATACAAAAACTAACAAGATCTAACAGTCAAATCTTTATAAATCTAAGGTTAAACCTCCAAGCCAGACACAAAATCAGTGATTTATAGAGGTGATGGCGATCGATAACAGCTCACGACAATGATGGCGGTGGCAGGCGCAATCAACGGCCAAGTCTTGAAAAGGAAATTAAGAAAAAGAGTGAAGAGAGAATGAAGAAGAAAATAGAAAAGGAAGAGAAATGTTGCTATTGTGCGAGATTGGGAATGCTCAAAATAGTTGTTTTTCACGTTTTCAGATTTTGCACTTGTTTTGTCTTAAAACAACCAAAACGATTTTTTGGCATTTTGCATTTCCTTTTAAATTTTTTTCTTATTTTTAAAAATATGTTTTTAAAAATAGTAAAATAAACACATTTTTATTGTTTTAAAAAATTAAAAACTAAATTATGTCGCTCCCATTAACCTTACGGGAACCTCTTCCTGCCGGGTGCTAAGATGGCAGAAAAAGTGATGGTTTGAGAATTGTTTAGAAACATGTGCAATTTTGATAATTTTTAGTTAAAATAGCAATACTTTTGGTAAAAACAAAAACGAAAATAATGTTAAAAAAGAACGACACCGTTTAGGAATGTTAGGTGATGGAGGCACTAGACTAGAGTGTGATGGAAGGGGTTGATTGTTTAAAAGAAACAAATCATAGGAACTTGAAATAGCAAAATTTAACCACAAGTGTCCATAAAATTGACCTGGCACTAGAGCAATGGTTGGGGTTGATTGATTAAAAAAACAAGGCATAGGAACTTGAAATAGCAAAATTGAACCACAAAAAATGTCCATGAAATAGACATAAACCACAGGAAAACTAGTTATAATTTACTCTAAAATTGACATACCTCAATGCATACGTGACGGAACTTCAACTCTCTTTTTTACCTTTACTTCCTCCCAGAAAACAGCACAATTACAACACAGAGCACCTGCATACCAGAGAAGCAAGCCATCCCTTCAGATATTCACAAATGAAATGTGCTCAGTACTTGCTCTCAATTCATCTTTAGATATTAAGCCGAAATGTTTTAATCGAACCTACCGGATTTCAGCTAACCATGAGACCAGCCTCACACACCTGCAAGTTCATAGAAAACCCTCGAATCTTCGTTCTCTGTTCTTGCATTCCTCTTAAGATCAGATAATTATCAATTGCTATAGAGAAGATAAAACTAAGGAAAAGAGTAATAAACAACAATAGAAACAAAAAATAAAAAGGTTGTCAATTTGTTTTGGCCATAGATCTAAACTAATCATACAGGAACATCCTAAGAATGGTACATTTAGTTCCAGAAACATCCTACCCTTCTATCTGCTGTTCTGTGACCTTCAAAATTCTTACGTAAACATCAACACATCAATCTTTAATCCCGCTAGTTGGGATCTCACAGAAAAACTGCTATTGGGTTCATTGGTGTTGATCTTCCTGCTTCATGGTGTTGTCCTTGAAGATCTTAGTCAACCAGATAGCAGTTTCTCTAGGGGACACCTTCCCCGGTCCAAAAGGCTTAAGCAACACCCCTAGTTCATCATACCTTTCCTCTTGCAACAGCCTCGCACTGAATTCAAGCAAACCTTCTAAAGCTTGAACTTGCTGCCGGTAAGATGAGGGTTCAAAACGATTGCACTGAAAGTCTGATGAGGCTCGGCTTGATGCCCCAGCTGTTGCATTTTGATCAGAGCATGCACTCCCATTCTCTCCATCGAACTGAATTGTTCCCTCAACTCCTTGCCAAGCATCAGTAAACTTTAGCCGACCAAAGTTTTTCTCACAGACCTGGATTGTACATTTGTCCTTCATGATTGAACGATCACCTTCTGGTGAGGTAACAGAACCTTGTGCAGAAGTGGATGAATTTCTACAGATTGGAATGAAGGGGTCATGATAGGAGGCTAAAGGAAATTCGGCAATCCTGTCAATTCGAGGTGAGTTCACAGAGATATCAGGAGATTCGATGCAGTCAATGATACCAATATTAGGTTTGCAATGGGATCCTTGACCAATGGCTTTCGTCTGCGATGGGAAGGAAGCTCTAAGAGTTGAATGGACTACCTTTTTTATTGGTGTTCGTGAAACTGGAAACTGCAAAAGAAAGAAATTACAATTAAGAACTCCACCTCAGAAGGTGGAGAAGCTGCAGTTCTGGACTCCTGAGACATTAACACTTAGAACATAGACAAGCATGGGTATCCAGACATACAGAAATGCACGTGTGCCCCCACGTTAGTACTAATACATTTTGGAATAGGTAATTAGTTATTGATGAAACCAGCCTACATAAGTACAAGGAATATACCTTATTAAAGCTTCAGTTCATAAAAGAGTGATTAACTATTCAAGTTTAGAGGATAGTGATGTGAAGCAGCTACAGTATCATATCAACTCAACAAACTATGATGATATTAGACACTTATAGGTATCGTTGCATGCGTGATTAAGGTCACCCCACACTTCAATTACATGTACATGTGGGTGCAGGTAAATATATTGAATTGAGACCCACATTGTCATAATAACATCAGAGAGAACAATTAGAATGGTTATCTCACTAAATTACCATACAATTAAATGAAGGTCCATATCATAATCATAAGTTATATGATGCAACGAAATGATAGAAAATAATAAATGGAACAAGAGTTTCTGTACAGTGATTAAAATGAGAGAATTTGCATGTGGAGTTCTTCTACGTTGTCTTTGTTTGCTTTTTTAGTTTATAACTGTTCTTATCAAATATATGCTCTCTAGAAGTTCCAATTTTAGCAAATAACAGAAACTTCTCCCAATTTAGTATTAAAATTTCATTACTTTGAGACTGGATATGGAGTTTTCACTAGGATGTGTCTGGGTTGTTCTCATCTTTCTATAATGTAGCTGCAGCAATAAGAGGATGCCATGAATTTCTCCTATGTCGGTGAGACTTTGATGTAATTATAATAATATCTTATATTTGCTGCAATTTTTGTTCAACTTAGTTTAAGCTTGTACAAGTGAGTGATGTTCAAATTTGCATTAGGAGTACCAATAAACATAGAAACCATTAATAATGACCCAGTGCAGAGGAAGTCTAATTCAAAGAACAGTTTCTTTCCAACAACATTCATATCATGCTGTCCTGTAAACTCAATTAGAGACAGACATGTACTAATATCAAACTGTTACTTATTATTTTGGTTCTTATTTTCTCTAATAGGCTCCAATTGAGAAGTAATGGGCATGGGCTTAAACCACTTCAATTACACAGGATAAGAGAAAAATTAAAATGCACTTTGTTTTATAATAATGAAAACTAACAAAAACATATGCTAACATTCAAACATGAAGCCAACATAAAAACATGTATAATTATCAAATATTAGTTTCCTAGACTTACTGATTCACGGTGCCTAGAAATTCTTGCTTGCTTCTTAGGGGTAGCAGAAGCTTTTCTAGGAGTCAATCTTGGAGTTTTGCTAATATCTGAAGCTTTGGAAGTGATTTTTCTACCAAAAGTTCTGTCTTCAATGATGCTTCCAACAGACATTTCTGCTATTCTTTGATTCAAATAACTTGGAGAGATTTGATTTCTTTGAGAAGAAAAGGAATCTTGTCTAGCTCCAGATACACTTGGATTAAGAGTCCTGTCGTTACCAAATGCGCCATGTTTTACTCTGTACTTGGAAATGAGAACATCTTCTGGTTCTGAACTTCTCATTTTCTTTATGTACTCAGGTTCAGGCCACTGGGTTGATAAGCTATTGCGCCTAGGGCAGTTAAGTCTCAGATGAACCTTAACAACATAAGGCTGGAGGTGTGGGTGCCTTAGAAGGTCTGCTGCCTGCCTCAGAAAAAAGAATTTCAGAAAACATAATAGCAATTCACCCATTCTATTGATGCTTCTGGCCAGAAAGCATAACTGTGAAAACAAAATGGTAAAATAACTAGAGAAGAGAGGCCAACAAGAATGCTGAAGCTGCAAACCATATGACAAGAGATGAGGCAATCATATAGCATTGCAAAGGAGATGGCAGCAGCATAGCCTTGTTATTGATGCAAAAAATAGCAAATGTACTGTTGGTGGTTATACTTTCGTAGAAAATATTAACAGTGCTTAAATAGCAAGAAGATAAATTCCCTCTTTTATGCAAGTATGCAAATAGTGGCATTATTTAACGAATTATAAAAATAATCCAAGGCACTGAATCATTATTCCATGCTTGCATTGATCCTAATCCTACGTAAACTGCAGAATAAAGGCAGAGGAAATACACTTGGCCGAAGTTCTGGGTTTTTCCGCAGCATGCTTTTGACGAGACCCCGACTGGAAAACAGAAATAGGCCAAAAGATTAGATTTTATCACCTATTTTAAGACCATCTAAAAACAAGCAAAAATCTAAAATTTCATTAGCATGAAGATATTTATTTTATCTTTCCTCATCCTTTTACACAATCTCATCTCACAATCAGAGGCGGATCTGGGGGAGGGCTCAACTGGGCTTCAGCCCTCCCCTAGATCCATTTGAACATTTGATTTCCTTAACAACTTGCCATTGAGTGATCTAATTTCCTTAACATTTGATTTCCAGATCCATATAAATTAATTTTTTTTTTTTAGTTTTTGAATTGTCAGCCTGTATTCTTTTTAATCAAGCCTTGTTTCTCAAGCCCTAATTCAAATATGATGCCACAAACCAAGCTCATAATCTGGCCCAAATTAATTTTTTTTTGTTATATATGAATTCATTACATTGACTTTATTAATTTTCAGCTCCGGCATTCTAAATTCCTAGATTCTAACTGCTGCGTTCTAAATTCTTGGATCTGCCCCTGCTCACAATAAGTTATTATATATCAACTTGAATGGTGCAAGGCACATAGTAAAATCCTCAAGAAACAATTACAAGAACCTATTCCATGAACAACAACAACAACCATGTAAAGCAGGGAAAAAAACTCACAATGCACCAGAGTAATTGGTAGGGAGTGGTGCCAAGATATTCTTATTTATTTTGTTGATCAGTGCTTGTATATCCTGTTACAAAGCCAAACACCAAAACAAAAAGCAGTTTAAAGGTGCTCAAAACCAACACAAATTGCAGCAGAAATTAAGATGGCAAGTGAATATAATTCAGTGATGCCTGAAATGAAGTTCAGAAGAGCAAATTATACATGGAAAAGTAGTTATTGAACAAAGTGTCCCTTTTTGTCTTATTTGATAACCAAGTAAAAGGTGCCACTTGTCCCCTTAGAACTACTACTTCAGCTCAAACTGGCCTGCTAGGCACACCACCTCTCAGTCTACGGAAGCAATTGTGGAGACTTCAGCCCTACCAACAGCTCAGAGGTTGTAGCATACACAAACCCTCCAACTGAACGAATGGGGACCACCTTCTACCTCCTTTTTCTCATGGTTGCCAGATATCCATCCCTTCCCTCTTCAAAGGAGAGGATCCCAAGCACTTCAATAATTGTTGTAACTTCCCTATCTTGCTTAGCGCACTCCACAACATAACCAGGTCCTCATTGGCTTCAGGCATCTCAACATAACATTGAAATCCTGAAGTTCCCTGCTAAAAGGCTGCCAATTTCTAGCGTGAAGAAGTACCAGAAAGGTTGTCCTAGGAGCTGAACCATTTCATTTATTTACTAATCGCATCCCAGCAGTGATGAAGATGAAGGCCATTCTAGCTCTCTAAAGCAATTAAAAAACCTCAATGAAAATCACCACAAAAGAAATGACCACAGTTAGAGACTCCAAAGTTGAACCCACTTCACATGATACTTCTGAGACAAACCGCAATACTTCCCCCACCCCCAGCCCTGGCAAGGAATTAAGCCCTGCTGACTCCTCTGCCATATCTATTCCCGAGGAATGCCTTGGCCCTTTACAGCATCCCTTGGAGTACAAGTCTTTCCACCTATTGCCCATGCAACCTCCTCCCAGTTTTAGGAGCATTTGTGAACAGCTCTTTAGCAAGAACAGGCATGAAACTCTCCTGGCATTCACAAGGCTCTTATTTTTTTTCAAGTATCCTAAGTCAGCCTCACAAGCTAATTCATGAGACATTCACTATCCTTTACAGACTGACATCCTTTAAATAAGTGTTTTTTGAGGATTAGTTTTGAGAACATATGGGGCTTGGCCAATTCTCAAATTTTGATTCCTTGTTTCAAGGTCGACCTATTCATGTTTTTGAGTCATTGATTATTCCACAAGCCACTAATCCATGGGATTACCCTGGACCTACCAAATTAATTATATATTGCATAATAATAATATGGAACAGCCGGGGTCAGATAATTGGGACCAATAATCAATCTACCAAACTGTGAACTATCTTTAGGCATAGATAATTCCACTAGCAACAACTGTTTAATTTTATCTCATGAGACAAGCATAGAGTTCGAAATGACTGTTTAATTTTATCTCATGAAACAACTGTTCAATTTTATCCAAGAATTCCTGTATTTATGCCGAGTACTAAGTTGAATAACTTGTATACAAAAAAGAAAGGCAGTGACTGAATTATTTTAGAGATATTCAAAACACACCTAGACATAATATGGCTACTCCGAGACACTAAACCAACAACAAAAGAGACTATAGAGCTCTTACTTTCATCTATTCTTCTCCCTTTATTAAGGGACCATGGTTATGGATAGAGTTGCTCATTTCTAACACAGAAATGAATCTTCCACATCGAAAATGGCCCCATTTTGTAATTCATAAATACAAAGTATTTGAAATTATGGAACCATGTCATGCTAGATTAGTGGCTGCTTGCGCACATTGTGCACAAAAGTAATGTAGTTATACAGCATATCCATGGGAGTTCTGGCTATAACAGTAACCAAGTCAAAGAACAAAGTAACCACATGATCGCAGAGTAACAATTGGTTCATTGCATCTAACAGACAAATAAGCAAATTAGTTTTTGCAACTTACAAATGCTTTAAAGGCAGGTTTATGAGAAGTCATTTCGTATATACAGCATCCTGATATCATTAATGATAAGATACATTAAGCACATATTCAACTAGTAAAAAGGCAAAAAAAATATCATTTCAATTTGTATCCATGCTAGCATATACTTCTAGAAGCATTTATACAGAATTCATGTATACACTTACCCAACGACCAAATGTCCGATTTAGAACCATAAGGTATGTCAGCAAGAAGCTCAGGGCACATATAACTAGGAGTTCCCACAACCTGAGTCATGAAAACATGATCTTATGCAACAGTAGTAATGGAGAAGTGGAAAACAAGAATGATATCCAGTTAGTTTAAGCATATGACTTACAGAGGAAGCAAGATCATCTGAACTTAAAATCTTAGCAAGTCCAAAGTCACCTGTAACAGCATAATTGTCAGCATAATTGTTGGTTACAGGGTAAAATAATCATCCTTCTCAAGAAATGCAAGAAATAGAACAGTATCACTTTACCAAGTCGTATGTCTTGATCTTTTGTCAAGAATATATTTGAACACTGCATAAAATGGAAGAATTGAAGAAGAGTGATAGTAAGTACAGTTTCAAAAAATTTCATAAATGTGAAAAATAGCGTTGGCATACAGATCAAACTGAAGAACCTTGACATCACGGTGAAGAATATGATTTGCATGCAAGTAGTCAAGTGCCATTAGCAGTTGAACAAGCCATTTGCACAGCTTCTATGAGAGAATAAACATTTATATATCAACAAAAAATGAAAATATTCGACAGATAAAGACAAAAATGTATAGAGGTGGTTCATAGAACACACAAGATTTTAAGGATGGCTAAGATGAAAAAACAAAAATGAATACAAAAGAACAGGCACTAACTAAAATAAATAAAAACATAGGGACCTCTTCAGAAAAAAGAACACCATTAGATTTCTTTATAGCTCCTGCCCTGCAAAATCAGAAGTAGCCCAAATAATCATATTCTTTAAATGGCTAGGGGCTATATTGTAATTTTGCCAAGAAAAGTCACTTACATATCTCCTCCTTCACAATAACCTATGATAATGCATACATGGCAGCCCTGGGAGCCAAGGCAACAACATTACTAACCAGAGAGAGAAGAGAAGAGCAAAGGGAAACAGAGAGAGCCATGAAGTCCTAAAATGCAGCAGCTAACAATGACAAACCACAAGAAGCATGAAACCATTCTGAAGCATATTGAAAGGTTAAGACAGTATGAAACTGCCCACACAAAAAAAACATTTTAATCTTGGACAAGGCAAATGGGAATTCTATAAAAATAAATCTACTGCTCCCAATTCTTTTCCCTAGTTTTATTCTGCCGATATATATTAACACTTTTCACAGAAAAGGAAAGCAACAACAACAACATATCAAGCCTTTATCCCACTATGTGAGCTGGCTATATGAATTCTAGCTTGTCAGATATTTTTGTCAATGGCCTTATCTTTTGTAAGGACCTTATAACCTCGTACATAAGTGTCTCTAACGAAGTTTTTTTTAATAGAAAATGAAAGAAAGAAAGAAAAATGCCTTTCTGAAAAAATAAAGGTACAATATCTTGAAAAGGAAAAAAAGAAAAAGACTGAAAGATAAAACACTTATTTTGAACCTTAATTGCCATAGTATCATTAAAAGAGCTAAATTAATGAACCCGCAGGACACAGGTCAAGTGACTAGACCATGATAAGTTGGAATTCACACCAATAGGTCGTGAGTTTCCTTGCTATGCACAGTGAGACAAAACCTCTACCTGCGATTTACCTCCTCTACCAAAATCGAGGAGCACGAGCGACAGGGAACCACACAAGGGCGGTAATCCCAAGAGCTAAATTAATGATTTAGGTCCAACTTGCAAAGAATGAGATTTTTTTAAATACCCCCAAAAAAAAAAAATCTTAGTAACAACATCAATCAATCAAAGAATTAATTAATTACTTTAAAAAGAAACTATATCTAGAGAGAGAGAGAGCATAATGCAAAACATAAGGAAGTGAGGTGTTTACTTAGGTGATGAGCATTTAACAAACGAAAAGAAATTTCATAATTTTAATGCAAATCAATTACATATACAGGGACGTGTCTTAAAGTACCATCGTTGCTACCGGAGATAGAAACAACAAAATCAGATGTTCAAGTACCCTTTCAGAAGAAAATGGATAGAAAAAATTGCAATTTTGAATTAAACAACATCAACAGTAAGAACAAGGGTATTCACTGACCTTCTCAACCCAAGAATCTTTATACTCCACAATGAATGGATTCCTCATTTTCGAAATAAGCTCCATCTAAATATTACCAAAAATTTGATGTCAGTCTGTATTAATTAGACAACGTTATTGATCCAAGATCAGTACCACTTCAAGGTTCAATATGACAGAAAACCAGCTCAAGTATAAATGTCTGTGCTAGTGGGGCAATTTTATGCAGTTACATACTCTACCAAAATGTACTGCATTAGATTTTTAATTAATCCTCCAACCAAGCACATTTATATATGTTGCCATGTGATCACTAAAAGCACACCCGTCTTTAGTCTTTTTACCTTCCAATTTTCCAGCATGTCTAACCTTTTCTTTACATTTGTAAGCAGACATATATTACAGTGCCCATTTTATCATTTGTTACATCATCCTTGGAAATTTGGAAAGTTTCTTCCATACACTACAGATGAAAAAAAGAACTGATGTATACATTTAACTCATATATGTATATATATACCAACAGCTAAAGTTTCCTTTTTCAAAAATAAATAAATAAACAAAATCACGAGTCATTTCCAAAAGAGACAGCAAAAACGCAGGAATAATATGAGAGAACACTAACCTCTTGATGTGCAGATCTACGGCTCCTATCAGTTTGTCGGGCTAATCGGATCTTTTTCAACACATACCTTGATAGTTGGAAAGGAAGAATTTGTAAAAACCAGTGGCCAAAAGTAAAAATAGAATATCAATCATCTGTTTCATCACTCATACACATATATAGCATCTATACAAGAACAGCAAAGAACATTATGCCAGTTTTATCCTCACTTCTTCTTTTCAAGCTTATGCCTCACAAGAAGCGCAGAGCCAAAAGCCCCCTTCCCAATTTGTTCTAGTATTTCATACTGCTCCATTTTAGCTATGATTTGTCTCCCAGATGCTGCAGTCCTGTCACATATTCCGAGAAGACCATAAGATGCAACCACAAACAAGAAACTTGACCAACTATCCAGACTCAGAACATAAGTTTAAGAATTACACCAAAACAAAGCTACATTTTGAGTTAGTTTGTGCAACCAACTCTGAGTAAATAAATCTTCTTCAGCCAAACTAACTGGAACGCCAGGAACATATAAATGGATAACTATGCAGATTATAATAAAACTTGATAAATCCTTGAAAGCAAAAAAGGCTAAAGGCAATCGAAAACTTTGTAATGATAAGGGATACGCAAGTACAGAGCAAAGGGGTGAGAAATGCATCTCTGCAACACCACTCAAGGATGAGCATTGACGCAATCCGGCAAATTTACCAAACCTGACTTGAGACCAGCAAGTTCCAGAGTTCAGCCTCGGAAACGAGATCTTGGGAAACGTAAAAAGGCAATTGACAAACGGACAAAGCACGGAAGCAAAATATATCCAAGTCAGAAGCAGTAACTAGAAAATGATGAAGTTACTGGAAAGATCAGAGTAAAAAGAAAATTGTATAAAATCTCTTGGAAACAATTAAATGTCACTTTATGTTTAACACTCGAAGAAAAGTCAAAATTAGAAAAAAAAACAAAAAAAAAAACAAAATAATTGAGGGAAGGTAGAACGGAACTGCAAGATGAGATTGAATTAGCAAGCAAAACCTGAATCGTAGCAAATGCAGATAGGTCTCAGGCGTCAGGAACCGGTATCACCCAACGAGTTCCCAACCAGTGGAGTTGTTGCAGTAAGCGGAGGCGGCAAGCTCCGAAAAGCAAGCCAAGGACAGAAAGATTGTTGAATTAGCGAAACGAAACCGGAATGCAGCGAATGCAGCAAATGCAGAAAGCTCTCAGGCGTGCGGAACCAGAATCACGCAACGAGTTCCCAGCCAGTGGAGTCGTTGCAATAGGCAGAGGCGGGAAGTTCTGAAAAGCAAGTCAAGGAAAGCGAAAGCGGTCTGGCATTGAAGAGATTCGGAGAAGGAAAAGAAAAGAAAGGCGAAAGGAAGAAAAGGCGGAGGAGAGAGAGGGGAATGCGGGAGAGGAAAGGAGATCAGGTGGAGGCTGGCATTGACGGCGCAGGGACGACAAGAGTGTCGCGGTTCACGGCGAGAGCAGGGAGGAGGTGGTTCGGTCCGGCATGGCGGTGGCGGTTTGGAGGAGGAGGAGGAAGAGGTGAAAGAGATGGGGAGGGAGGAAGCATGTGATTAGGAGGAGGTACAGGACAAGGAGAGTATAGGCTTTTGGAGACATTCACGGGAGGAAGATGAGAAGTGGATGGGAGTGGGGAAAGTGTCGGAGCAAAATTCGGCAGCTTCCTCTTGTGATTCCCACCACGCCCAATTAGTTATAGGAAAATGCTATTGGTATATTTTTGTGTATATTTTAGATTATATAAAGGTGTATTAATGATAAAAAAATTCTTTATGAGACGCATAAAGACTCGTGAGGCGTAAGGTATTTTAGTCATAATACCCCTTTATGTAGCCTAAGATATACAAAATGATTGTACATTTAGCATGATTTTTCGTTCTAATTTGCCCTTATTTTTTTTGATTAACGCACTGTGACGGGTGCCCGATGTTCGGTCTTATAATTTTAGTAGGAGAGGTAAATTAAAAAATTTAGAAGATAAGTTTTGACTTCTAGCACAAATGCAAATATGAGGATGATAAACATTTTTTATTTTTCAGTATCGCTTATTATTTGTTGAACTATCTCCTGATCAGAACTCAAACACGAAACTTAAGGCCCAAAAAATAATACCTCGACCACCTTCTCCCTTTGCCAGTTAATATAGGTCTGGGGGTTAATTTGGTAGGCACTGCGATATATGTAGGGTAGTCTCTCACTGTCCTTGATTTTTTTTTTTTTCATTTTAATACCTTATACCCATTTCTTTGTCGGGCCGTACGCTTTTAAATATATTAAGATTTGAAGTTGTTTAATGAAATATGGTAGATAAAGTCGTCCAATCTTAAATACGTTCAGATTTAGAGTTGTCTAGTTTTTATTAAAAGATTTAAAACATATAAGTTAGAGACTCATACTGATAAAGGTAGATTTATGAAATATTATAAAAATTATTTAAGACATTACTTTTTATTTTCCTAGCAATCAAATAGTCTTGTTCAATAAAATGTTACATTATTGCAAAAATAGTTTGTTCAGTAAGATGGCATCAACAATAAAATAAATTTGGAATAGTCGTATCTCGAGTCACAAATCCAATCCAAATAGAATATAGAGTCAGTTGATACGTCAAATAGTATCTATGAGACATTTTATAAGTTGAGTAGAGTAACTCATCCTCCAAATAGATATGAATTTATTACGTAGATATATCTAATTTTTTAATTTATTAATTTTAAAACCAATTGTTATAAGCAGCTAGAAAAAAACATTTTCTAGAGTTTTTTTGCTCTAATTTGTAATTAAATATTAAAAAAATAAAAATTTAATATTTTTAATTATTTGAATTTATATTATAAATTGAGAAACCCTAAAAAGTATGTTTTCTAAACTTTTTAGAAATAAATGCTATTATTGTCTTTTAAAATATAAAATATTAAAGTATATTTAATTACAAAATTAAATTACAAATTAACAAATATTTTATACAAGGGAACGAGCCAATAGTCTTTACGATTAACTGACAAGTTAATGTTAAACTAAATCAAATTAATTACTTTAATTTCTATATATTTAAGTTCATAATTAGATTAATTTTTCCAAAAGATTAAGAATCTCAATTCAATTTGATTTTAGAAAAAAAAAAGTGAATTAAAAATTGAACCGAATCCAAAAATAATTGAACCCGATGGAGCCGTGAAATTTTGATATTTAGGGCAAAAGGCTTAAAGGCTTGCCTCCTCCCCAACCGAGCTCTAACTTTTGGTTCTTCTGTGTGCCAATGCTAAACTCAATTGATCTCGTCTCTGAGTCGAAGTAAGATAGCACTATTTGCTTGCTTTAATAAACTATGATCTGCTTATTGTATTGTACTATTCGCTTTGCTGATAATAATAAGATAATAATTTCAACTTCTTTGTAGATTGATGAAATTAGTGTTTGAGTAACCTGTCTTACTTTTTGTAAATAAATCAATGTTAAAAAACGCATTAGGCGTTAGTCGGACGGCAGGCTGATATATAGCACCTAAGTGGCGACTAGATCAACAACAAGCAGCAAGTTGCTGCTACTTACTGCAGTGAGCCACTGCAGCGAGCAGCTACAACATGCAGCAAGGAGCATCAAGCAATAAAAACCAAAGAACAATGTTTTTTACTTTTTTACCAGAGGCGGAGGAAAATGAATACATACTGGAGGAAGACGAGATTGATGACAAGAGAAGACAGCCAATAGATGAGATCAATGGCAACGAGAGAGAACGATTAACAGACGAGATCGACGACGGCAACGAACGACCAAGAGACGAGATCGGTAGCAAGAGAGAAAGAGAGACGACTCGCGATGAACAACCAGAAAGAGAAAATGAATGGGGAAATACATCGGCCCAAGATGTGCACGTCCTAGACGACCCAGGTCGCGCGCGACCCAGGCAATTATGAGCTACTTGGGCGGGCTAGGCGTCGTCGTGGCCCGATTAATCGAGCCTGGAGACTAGAGGTGCCAAACAGCCCTTAATCGCTACGACCAGTGGTCGCCTAACACCTAGGCCAAATTTTTGAACACTGAAATAAATGACTTATGTTTATTTCGGCCCAAAAATGGAATAATCGGATGGAGGGCTTGAGGCAACGGCAATCTGTATGGCAGGACCAACAAGCACTCCGACGCTAAAGTAAGTAAGAATTCAAAGTAACAGAGTTTATATAGATTGGAAAGGAACATATCTTGGCCGGTGGCTGACTAACTTATATAGAGAAGGGAATGGTCTCTTGCGTGTCACCGATTATTGCAAGTGAGTAAAGAGTCAATAATCTCAAGGCAGTTGAGGTATGTCGTGGGTGTAGGTGATTTGGGTATGGCATTGATAAGATGGGAAATGTTGATGAGATAAACCCTAAGGACTAGACCTAGTATCGAATTATGGGCTTACCATTGGGCCGAGTCCAATAAGACTAGTATGATCCAACTTCATCTTGCTTGCTTACTAATACTAAGAATAAGTGAATTTGGCGAACAACACTCGAAGATTGCCTAAATTTTGTTGTTGATAAAACAAAAGAAAACTATCTCAAATTGGTGAAATTTGAAAATCGAAACGAACCAATCACTTTGCTAGAAGATCATCTAAATTTTGTTTTTGGTTTTTTAATTTGACTCTATTTAAAATTAAAATAAATTAAAAAATTCATATTTAAATGATATAGACATAAAATATATTTTAAAAATTACCTATATATATATATATATATATATGAATGTGGATTGTAATCGAACTTTTCCGTCACTTTCGGACAAATTACTGTCAACATGGGTAAACCCCGAAAAGTTCTGGGGCAGCCATGTAATTTCATGCTTCTGTCTTGTCCATCTGAGGGTTTGTCAACTTTGTTTAACAGAGTTCCAATTTTTTATTGCAAATTTTAATTCTGATTTATATTATTTCTCATTCGATTTAATATTTAGAAAAAAAAAAAGAAGAAAGAAAGAAATATGCTGCATGTAACTTTAACTTGTTTAAAAAACCTTTTAATTTGTATATTGTGTAATTTTAATTTGTTTTAAAATGACAAATAAGAAGTCATCGGATGACATAAAAATTTAACAAATATAATGAAAAATACTTTTATCTAAAATATTTTTCATATTTCATTTTTTTTATTAATATTTTAATTAATAAATATTAATTTAATAGATCTTCTTATTTCATGCACTTAAAAGGCACATAATAAAAGAACCATTTTATGATTTACACAATTTTTGCTTTGAAAATGAGAAACTAAAAATTAAAACGGGGGTGCCAATAACAATTTTTCGGGGGTCTCTTTGTATTATGCATATTTATATGTATACTTATCTAATAAAAAGGAAAAAAAAAAAAGAATTGAGGTTATGTGTTAGTTAATTTTCATTTATTTAGATGTTAAATTAATTCGTTGGTGTTTTCTTTTTTTTGGAATTTATGGCATTAAATTTAATTGGATTGAAATTGATTTTGTTCTTAGTTTGTTTTTGGGTGGTTTTAATTTATATTTTAATCTAATTAATGGAAATCTATCTTAAAACAACCGCTTGATTCAAATTAATTAACCTTGATACCATTTGACACCATCCACCGTGAATTTTACTAAAGATGTATTTGATTGCAAATATGAAAAGAAAATAAGTTCTAAGCAATTCAATTGTCTATTATTTACATAAAAATTATCAATTGAGAATGTTTGATTGATTTAATTTTCAACCTAGAAATTGTCATACTTTTTAATTTTTGATGTTTGATTATAATTTTATTTTCTATAAATTCCTTTCCCAAACCCACTCTCGTCTCTTCCCTGCCTCCCCTCATCTCTCTCTATCTCCATCATCCCTCCCAAACCCATATCTTTTCTTTTCCTCCCCTCATTGCCATTACCATTTTTGTTGGTCATCGTTGCCATCGCTATCACTGCCATATTTGTTGCCCATCGCCTCTACCAATCTTCATTGTGATCGTTGTTGCTGCCATCTTCGTTGCCTGTCGTTGCTACCATCCCCCCAATGGTCGTTGCAATCGCCGATGACCAATTTTTACTGCTCTACATTGGTGGGCAATGATGGAAGATAAAACAACTGTGTGGTGGGTGAGTTTTCCATTTCCATGGAAAATCAAATCTAACCCCTCCATAAGAAAACCAATTCCATCAAAAGTGAGAAAAGATGGTCACGTAATCATAAGTGGGAAAATATTTTTCATGAAAAATAATTATTTTTATTTTTCAAGAAAAAGATGACCAATCAAACACTCTAATAGGTGCCAATTGAAGATAGGTCTTACACATGTAAGACCAAATAATTAATATACCCCAACAAGATTCGATTATTGTGACATTTTGCATGGTATGTGACATAAGTTGTAAAATTATTACAAAATACATGAGAAAGATAAAAATATTAGGTATTGTTCTCTTTATGTTTTTAGACTATTTTTAATTTTTAAAAATAGTAAAAATATATTTATTTTCATAATTTTAAAAACATATTTTTGAAAATAAAAAAAAAATTATAAAAAAAACCCAAAACCACAAAAATTCATTTTGATTGTTTTAATCACAAATACGCTCAAAATTTTTAAAATGCAGAAAATACTGCAAACAAAAAGAACATGTTTTCAACAATCTCAAAATAAATACTCAAAATATAAAATTGAAAATAAGTTTAAAACTTAAAATTAAAAATTAAAACACGAAGAGAACAATAACTTAGGGCCTATTCTCTTTGTCGTTTTCGAGTCGTTTTCTATTTTCAATTTTTCAAAACACTCAAAACGTGTTCTCTTTATTATTTTAAAAAACGCATTTTCAAAAAAAAAAATAAAAATTGTAAAGGAAATCCAAAACAACAAAATATTGTTTTAAATGTTTTCAGTGAAAACACACCCAAAAATCAAAAACGCTAGAGAGAACCCCCCACCCCCTACAATCTCACCTCTGCTCTCTCATCTCTTTTCTCTCTCTCTCTCTCTTTCTCTCATCTTTTCTCTCTCTCTTTCTCAAGCCTCGGCCAAACACAACCATCATTGTCGTGCCACTGCCTAGATCCACCATCGCAATCACCCAGTAGCGCCTACCACTGCCATTATCTCTTCCACTGCATATCACCACCGCACCACCGCCTAGATCCGCTATCGCCACCGCCTAGATCGATCCGCCATCGCAATCGCCCAGCAACCCCTACCACTACCATTATCTCTTCCACCGCCTATCACCTCCGCGCCATCGTCAAGATCCATCATCACCACCATCGCCTATCGCCTAGATCTGCCATCGCGACCGCCTAGATCCGCCATTGCCGTCTAGATCCACCATGCCAAGATTTGCATCAACGCCATTGATTCTTCCTCTTGCCTTCTGCCATTTCTTGCCTTTGCCATTTTTTTTTTCAATTATATTTTTATAATTTTGGATAAATTAATATTTATTATTTATAATTTTTTTAATATTAATGTTATGGGTAATTTAAATCTCAAAATTAATGTGAGATTTTAATTTGTAGGTAAAAATAAATTTATCATGAATTAAAATATTATAAAATAAATGTTTATAATTTTAAATTAAATTTATTAACTAAAATATTATAAAATATTTTTTTTTCAAAATTTCAAAGTAAACTAGTTTTCTAATTTTCTATTTTAAGAAATAATTTTTTAAAATAATAAAAAAAACGTATTTTCAAAAATCTCAAAACACAAAACTCAAAATGAATTCAAAACTCAAAATATAAAACTGAAACACAAAGAGAACACCACCTTAAATTTTTTATTTGGTTGTTTTTCTATAAAATCAAACTAATATATATATATATACATATAAATGATAAATTAGAATTATAAGTAGGTGTGTATAGTAAACTAAACTTGATTATATATATATATATAAAGAGAGTCGTCGGTGACACTGAATATATCATATAGAGAGAGAGAGAGAGAGAGAGAGAGCAATCTACATAAGATAAGACAAATAATATGTCAATAAGGTACTCTCAATTGGCCATGCCAGGCAAAGCGCAAAAACGAAGAAGTAAACTCTCCAAAACCAAACCCGCAAGCAAAGCATGTATCTAGAACTTGAAGCCAGCAATTCTTGCGACGTCGCGTGCTCTCGCCGCTACATACCTTAACTACTCGAGGCGGGTTTCCGGCGGTGGCGGGTGGTTTTCCGGGGAGTCAAGCTGTTTTGCTTGACTGTACAAACTGTTGAGGTGGTGGAAGTAAGGGCAGGTCCTGGATCCGGGCGACCTCTTCTTGTTCACATCCTTTGTCTTTCTGAAATACTTATTCATGTTCTCCCACTTCTCCTTGCACCTCTTCGCGCTTCTCTTGTATCCCATCTCCATCATCTTCTGCGAGATTCTCTCCCAAAGAGGAGGCCCCCCGCCGCCGCCGCCGCCGCCCTTCGCTTCTTCCTTTGCATCTTGATCGCCACCGCTGCTGAGCAGGTTGCACCGTATGTTGATCAACGCAAACACTTCTTCTCTCGGCCACCTCTTGCCATTGCCTTCTGATCTTTCGTTCTCAGTTGAATCAAGGTTCTGATCGATATTCGGAGGCGAAGAAGATGGAGTTACTACTATTTCTTGCCGGTTTCCTGCAATGGCGGGCCTAGTGTTTAGGCATTCGTCGCTCGAGGAAGTGGATTGCACATTTGCCTGGAGATTAGGGTTTGGGTCGGCAGTGAGTGAGGTTGATGTTACATTAGGGTTTTGAGGCTGAATTAGAGAAGACGAAGTGGAGGAAAACGAAGCACTCGAGACATTGGCGAGGTTTTCAGAGATTAGGTCGACGTCGATGGAATTGGAATGCGATCCAAGAAGAAGCTTGTTCAAGAACTCGATGAGTTTGATCTGCCTATCGCCGGCAATGGCTCGTTCTTGCGCTCTGGTTTCAATCTCCTTGTTCATCCTCTCCATCTCCTGCTGCTTCCGAGCTTCCTCTCTCGCAATCTCCTCTTCATCTTTCTTCATCATCTCCTCAATCACCTTCTTGTGCAATTCTTCCTGCCGAGCTATCATCTGGTTCACAATCTCCTCGCAGAAGCCCTTCAACCTCTCCAACTTCCGCCGCCTCTTTCGCTTCTTCTCTCTGTGTTTCCACTCGTTTTCCACTTCGTTTCTCGAGTCTCCTTCCACGCTAACATGCGCCACTTCCTGGTCCACTTCTTCGGCTGGAAGCTTAAACTTCTCCACAATATTAATCTGGGCTTTCTCGGTCAACGCATGAGGGTTGACGTTCTCGCCATGGCAAAGCTCTTCAAGCTCGCTGAGAAACCTGTAGCTTTTGCTGTAGCCCGCCATGTTGCTGAAATGCCTGCTCTCCTCTGCAAATTTCTCCTTGCACGTCTCAGCGCTTCTTTTAAACCCAACCTCTGCAAGTTTCCTGCACCATCCATTGATGAAATAAAATCAAATCGCCAATCTATCACCATTAATTCTCTGTAACATTAAACTCTTCCATCTCTTCACAACGAACAGAAAAGACCCAATTATGTACATTCATTAGTATTAATAATTAATTCAGACAGTCACATCTGGAAGCCAGTGAGGATGCAGATGATCAAAACCCGCGTTGGCTTCAGAATTTTAGGTGAAACCCAAAATTTATTGACTAGATGGAAGCGACGAATGGACCACGATTATGTATACCCAGAAACATGTTCCCAGGTGAAATCAGGAAACCATCTCTCCATGGCGGATCGGATCCTCAACAGCGCAAGAACCTCATCGTGAGACCACGGCCGGATTTGCTCCGATATGGATCTCGAGCTTTGGAGCTGGAAACCTGTCTGGAGCAAGGCGTTTGATTGTTTATCTTCATGGTGGTGCAATTGGGGAAGGAGGTGGGCATTGGGCTGCTGCTGCAACTGGAGCACCGGTGAGAAGGGAACTGGATCGTCGAAGCCGGCCGGGAAGGCGGACGGCGAGGCGTGAAGAAGCGGGAAGGGGAGAGGAACAGGAGAAGACGTCGGCGGCGGCGGCGGCGGCTGAGGAGAAGACGAGCTGGCTATGAATTGGTAGAACTGCTCGGCGGGGACTCCATCAAACATGTTGATGTTGGTAGCTAGCAAATTCGCCTCTCTGCGGTACTCGCCAGCTAGCTCTCAGAGCTCTCTCTCTCTCTCTCACTCACTTTTCTTTCTAGCTCTGTATCCGTCCGGTTTGGGTCTGTAATGGTGATGGAGGCAAAGGACTTTGTCCGGTTCTGGCAGCGAGACCCCACCGTTTTTAAATGGAGTGAAGGTACAGTGCAATCAGTGGGCAGGCTTGTCAGAGACTGTATATGGCGCGTGATTTGCACGTGCCTGAGGTACACGTGGGGTTTGCTGTGTAGGGGGAATTAATTATTATTATTATTCTTTTTTTTTTTTGCGGGGGTTCGGGTCGGGGAGGGGAGGAGGCCCTCGGGGCCTTAGAATCCTATGCAGTGGCTGATGCCGATGATGGTGTAAGTAATTAACGGCAACAGATTTCAGGGACACGTGAACTGCTGCAGACACTGGGACCGTTTAGTTTATTCAAGGGACTTGCTCCTCTGCTCCGCGCCTTTTAACGTTGCTCCGTTACAGATATTTATTCCGGTTATGCACTTGTCATGGCCGTAGACTTTACTAAGCTAATTGTGTCTCACTTGGCCCTTCTTGCGATGTCTAAGTCACCATTTTTTCAGAAATGCTTCCCCCTTGTGACTTTCATGCCATGCCTCTAGAACTATTAAGTGACTCAACAAAGTAAAACTAGAGAAAAATGGAGATTTATATATAGAAAATTTCAAAACTCTATTAAATATGAAATGAATATAATGGAGAAAAGTCTCAATTTTTGTTAATGTCTTTATAAAAAATTTATTGAATATGAAACGAATACAAAAGATTAGAATACTCCCCCCTAATCTTTCTCCATCCGGATAACTTTGGAATCTTTTAGATTTTGCACCACAATCTTCCAAACAACTTTCAAGTAGCAAATTTTATTTTATTGTCTTATGTGATACCGTGACAGATATTTATTTAGAGAGATATTATCACATAAATCGTGTCATACAATTTATTGTCATGTCTTTATAATTAATATTTATATTCTCATGACACGTCTAATTAAGTCTCATGACGTGTTCCAATCATCTAAATCATCATCAAAACTCCCCCCAATCATAACATAAACCCCCATATAAATCTTAGTCAAATAATAGAGTTTTTAATTCGATAAGTTCAACTACATTACTAATATAATGTTTCCACCATACAAAATACATTTTCAAAACAAGATGGTTGTTATTAAAATAATTTACATTAAATCTGATTCAACTTAGACGATGGAGTCCAAGAATTCAAAATCAATCCAACTATATATATTATATATTAA
The DNA here is from genome assembly GCF_014633365.1 of Diospyros lotus. NCBI lineage: Eukaryota > Viridiplantae > Streptophyta > Magnoliopsida > Ericales > Ebenaceae > Diospyros > Diospyros lotus. The sequence continues at coordinate 4,089,158 of NC_068342.1, read as the reverse complement.
AACACTACAACTAAAATAAGAACCAATTTGTGCTATAGACATTAAAACTGGTGAAGAAGAAAATGAAACAATTCATAAACAATAGCAAAGCTATGTGAAGCCTCCTAAACCAAAAATCACATAAGGTTCCTTCTTCCTCAATTTGTTAATACAGATTTCATACATATGAAAACGCTAAAACTTTGTTTCCTTTATTGTTTTCGTATCGTTTTTATTTTTTATTTTTTTAAAATAAATAAAATTATCAAGAGAACTCAAAATAATAAAAAAATATTTTGATTGTTTTCATCACAAACACGCTCAAAACTTTCAAAATGTAAAAAATGTTACAGATAAAAAGAACGTATTTTTAGTAATCTCAAAACAAACATTTAAAATAAAAAATAAAAAATTAATTTAAAATTTAAAATTCAAAACTAAAATACGATGATAATAATCCCTAAAACTTTTCTTGCTTCACTTTGCTCTAAAACACTATAAGCATTTTTTTTTTATTCAAATTCACTCTTAAATTAAACAATATGAAAAGGTTTAGCATAGACTCGAGGCAAAAAAAATATTTAAAGGGCTAAACTAACCATAATTTAGAATTTGGTTTTAAGTATGTGTAAAATAATATCACCACACACCTAAGAGGGAGTGAATTGAATGTTCAATAATTTTTAAAAATTTGTAAGAAAAATGTGAAAGCATTGAGTTAAAATTAAAAAAAAATCAAAATATACAAATAATACAAGAATTTATAGCGGTTAAACTCAATCCCACCTACATCCATTACTCTATCTCTCTACTAGAGATTTTTAAATTTACTATATAAACTTAAGTTACAAACCGTAACCTTTTACACCAACTAATTCCCAAATTAGTTTTTCTTGCACAACTTGCTAAGAAAGATACAATATAATAGATTCAAATCTCATACCACTCTATCTAAAATCTATTTAAAATAAAATTTGAATAAATCTTTATATTGAATAAAAACAATCTTGATAGAAAAATAAAGCATATAAACTTAAAAACTATAAGGCATATAATTAAACTTAAAAACTTGAAAGCCCCAAAACTCCAACTTTCTTGAACTTCAAATAGTCTCATATTTATAATATTCGTGACCCTTTTCAACAAATATAATAATTAGATCTAAATGACTGAGAAATCTAACCTACAAAGATCAAGTACACTTAACTATTGAATTTTTTGTGACAAAACCAGCCGACTAATTTGAATAATCAATCAACTATTTTTCAAACGACTAAATGGGCTAGTTGACGGTTCCCAAAACTTTCAATTGAAAATAATGTAGAAACAATCGACAACAAGCTATCAAGAGCATGTAAAACAGGTGATCGACAGTTTATAGCCATTGATCGACAATTTTCACTCTGAACGTTATATAAAAGTGAAAATATAAAAATTAGTTGGTGGTCATAAACATATAGTCAAATGTTTTAACATGAAATTTTGACCTTTTTTTTAAAATAAATATTTCAATATTCTTTTATTAAGATTTTGTGAAAATAATAATTATCATCAAAATTCGTATAACAGTTGGCAAATCAATATAAACTTTTTTATACTTTTGTGATTAAAATATATTTTAATTTTATTTATACGATTAAAACATAGAGAGAAGAGAAAGGAAGAGGAAGGCAGAACATAATTAATGCACATTCCTAATAACCCACAAACTAAGCATATTAAATAATGTTTAGAATAGAATTTATTTTAATTTCAATTTATTAGAGCGATAATGTTACGTTGTTCGTGTCAAATAATATAATATTTGCCTGATATAGATAAAATGATAAGGGAGTGTGGGCGTCACTCACTTCCCCCTTTGCCCCCTTTACATGTTTGTATCGAAAAACTCAACCCGAGCCGAGCATGAGAACAAATCTATTCATTAGAGAAGGATACATTTAATCTATAATGACAGAAAAAATTAAGTAATTTGTGAAGTGCAATGATTACTACTCAGAAGACCCCATTAAGAATCTACTGTTTGAGAGCGTTACAATTACCTTTCTAAGTGATACATAAAGTGTTAGAAAAATTGTGATTATAACATTAATGGCATTTATCAGTACTACTAAGAATGTCATAAATTACTATATATAGTGACATAAATATTATTTATATTATTTGTAACAAATTATCATAATGATAAAAAAATACCATTACAGACTCTTTTAAGACTTGTATTTTCGATAATTAATAAAAACAAAGATCTAATTTCAAAACCCATATTGGCCCTAATCCATTACTTAGGCATCAAAACCCATAACTTTTCAAAAATTCAAACAAAACCCCCAATTCAAAAGCTATCACAAGATCTAATTTCAAGATATTCCTTTTTGCACCATTGCTTTTGGCATGGTTTACCAGTTCATTAGCAATTAAAAACTCATCCAAAATTTACTTCTAATTAACAAACCTACTCTTAACCTCCTTGACTACTTAATATATTATGATTATTATTGTTTGACTATAATAATAAATTTATAATATGTGAAACCGTCTCGGTGTGAGATGTACGAGCTAGTGAGTGACTTTTCGTACGTTAGGCGATGCTGAAAAAGAAATCGGTTGACAATGTGAGTGAATATCTCCGCAAAATCTCTAATGTCTAAATTTATTTTCAAATAAATATAGAGTACTTGAAAATAAAGAGACAACTTGAGTGCTATGGTGGGTATCACTCATACAAAATGGGTCTTTATATATTTCATCGAAATAGTCTCTTACACTATAAATTTATTATTATAGTCACATAATAACAATAATTATTTTAAATTTTTTATAATTTTTATTTTTTATTATTAAAAAGTCACGAATTTTAATTATAAAATTTTCTTTACAAAATAAGGATAAAAGAACAAATAAAACAACCCTCCCCGAACTTTATATATAGTAGATTGGAGAAACTGATGTATTAAAAATGCCCTTTACAAAGAATTTGCCAAATAATTTCAAGGTATAAATATTCACCTTCTCTACGTAAGAGCATTAATATATAGTCATGAACAATTAATTCTTAAATATTAAAAATCTTTATATCTTTTTGCCAAACATAAAAAAGATATCAGACCCACAACGCCGAGCGAGTCCCGTACCTACGGCCGGGGTGGCCACCGGAATTCAGAACACGGTTGAGGAAGAGCTTGAGGGTGTCACCGGGGTCGGCCGCCCGAAGGCCTTAGACTTTGAGAGAGCCCTTGGCGGCACCCACGACGGCGCCATGGACGTGGCCGCAGCCTATGGATCAGCCATTACTGGACGTACGATTTGGCTGGTTTCAGAGGGAGGATAGACGACGAGGACGACTGGGTCCGTTGAAGGGTCTGAGAATACAGCGAAGGGAAGCTGTTTGATCGTACTGGGGCAGTGGGGCTTGCTTCTTCTCTCTATGGGGTAGGGTTTAACGCAACGGACGACAGAGCCGAGCTGTGGGTTTTTTGTCTTGGCCTTCCGCCCGGGCCCTTCCCGATGCTTATGTCAACGTACATTATATTGTGTCAGTACTTACTTTATAATTTATTTATAATTATTATTTTAAGATTATTTCAAAAATGATAGATTAAATTCATATTTTAACTTTTTTTTATATTTTTTATTTAAAAACTTAATTTTTTAATTATTTTAATTATACTCTTAAACTATACAATTTCGATTTAATTACATATCTTGTTATAGTTGATTATTGCACGTGCACTAAAATATCTAAATTACCTCTAATGAGTGTGTAGATTTACCATCATCTTTGTCACAGTTTTTGGTCGACCATAGATAAGTATAAGTTATCTGAAAATGATAGAAGATAACAACAAGTGCAAATTATCGTCGATCAAGGAAGACATAAGTTGAAGAGGCGAAGTTCACGACGACGAGACAAGTGCAAGCCGTCTCAATAATGGTTGACAGGCGAAGCCGTTGTTGGTTGGGAAGACCACTATCATGTAGTGTTAGTAATTTCATATTATTGAAGAATACATGTAATATTCAATAATCAAGTAATATTCAAAAAATTAGAAGAATCATTTAATTAATTTCCTTTGTAACATTTTAGAACTGAAATCGCTTGCCCCTCTGCCTTTGTTTTTAATAAACAAGTACTATTGACAACAAATAAGCATCCAAATGACAATGCTTACAATAAGAATGGATCACTGAACAATGGATTTTGTACATAGTTTGGCTCTTGTACAGCTGTGCCATTGATCAGTTTATTAATGGACTCTCCCATTCTAACAAATGAAGGGCATCACCTCAATATATATACAAATCTCATCAGTGTTGCGTACAGCCCCTCTTGCACCCACCAATAGGTTCATCAATTTTTTGATCTTATTTATATTATAATTTAATTATAAACATAAATTATTAAACTTATATGTTTGAGGGACCATGTTACTTGTACCTATAGGATGACAGACTTGATTACCAAATCAAACTTCATTATCGATGAAGTCCAATTATTAAACCGTCACAGATGGAAGAAGCCCGATCGAGCTTTATTGGCACCATAGACAAGAGAAGCCTGGGCTTTTCATTTGGGATGAAGCTCGACCGAAGATGACAGTGGCGACAAGATGGTGTAGTGGCAGTCGGCGTGAGATGTTGCAATAAGATGACAGTAGGATGCAGTGACAGTTGTGCGATATGCTATTAAGGGGCAATGAACGAATGAATCGACTATCAACAGTTGGCGAGGTGTTGCAGCAAGGCGACGAATAGATGCATTGGTAGTTGACAATCGATGAGGCAAGGCAAGGCGATGCGGAGCTTGCTAGAGGTGGCCATGATAGAGGAAAAAGAAAGCGACCAAAGACAAGGGTGATAAATTTGCAAATTGGTCTAGTTTTATAAGAATTCAGTAATCGAACTATTTTTAACGATTTCAAAAAAATAAGAATCATAACTGAACTATTACATATATAAAATCAAATCATGACCAATCCGTCACACCTAACTAACTGGTTTTGATTCTATCCAATTAACATTTAGCTTCTAAATATTTTCACAAAATATGAAATTACAAACAAATTTGTTAATTGAAATAAACCCATAACTTCATATGTGAATGTTACTAGTTTCCTAGAAAGTGATACTATTTATGCGTATGTATATATATATATATCTAAATAATTATAATATATATAAATATAATATCAATTTCGATTCAGTTCGAATAATAATTTAAAAAAAATAATAATCAAATTAAATATATTAATTTTTAATTTTTTAGAATTAGACCCATAAAACCAATCTAAAAGGGAGGATTCAATTTAATTTGATTCGATTTATTGATTTTCAGATATTTTTGACACCCGTAGAGACAATTTTATTATTTGAAACCTTCAATGATCGTCGTTCATATGCAAATAGCATTTTCCATGTTTGAATAGGGCAAGTACATTGAATTGTTTAACCCTTATGGAGCAACTAGCAGTACATAATAATAATAATAAATTATAAAAAATAATAATGACCCTCGTTGACGGAAGCCCAAGTCAAGCATCCACAACTCTCCCTTGACCTTAAACCCTCCGCCAACGGAAGAAGCGCCAACATGATCGAACACCTTCGCGGTATCGCTTGGAACGATCTCTGACTCTTCCAGGAACCCAGTCGTCGTCAATCCTCTCTCTGAAATTGAGCTCAATCGTATTCGTCTAGCAATGGCCGATCCATCATCGGAAAAGAAGTCGACCACCCGTCAATACCACCCATACCAAGGCCACCTCGACATCCCAATCCAAAGCCTCTACAACCTCCCAACCTCACCCGAGTACCTCTTCCATGAAGAAGCCGCCGCGCAACGCCGCTCCTGGGGCGAGAACCTCCAGTACTACACGGGCTGCGGCTACCTCTCCGGCGCGGTCATGGGGGCCGCCAAGGGCTCTCTCGAAGGCCTCAGCGCGGCCGAGCCAGGGGACACCCTCAAACTCCGGCTGAACCGCGTCTTGAATTCCGGAGGCCAGACCGGCCGAAGGTTCGGGAACTCCCTCGGCGTCGTGGGTCTGATCTTTGCTGGGTTGGAGAGTGGGATGATGCAGTTGAGAGGGACCGATGATCTGTTGAATAGCGTGTTGGCGGGGCTTGGAACCGGCGCGCTTTACCGGGCGGCGGCGGGTCCGAGGTCGGCGGCGATCGCAGGGGCGATTGGAGGGTTGGCGGCGGGCGCGGCAGTGGCCGGCAAGCAGGCGGTCAAACGATATGTTCCCATATAGTGAGAATTCTAGGATTTATATTTTATTTAATCTTTCTTTGTATTGGCCTTATTTGTTCTCTTATATAAACGTGAATTTTGGCCATAAATTGCATGTAATTTGGTTGCATGAAATGCTATTAAAATCATATCTAAATATCAACTGTGTAGAGAGAGAGGGCTGATTGAGCCATTTTTAGATTAACCTTATATTGGTGATTTTTTATTTTTTTTGGATATAAATTACACCTACATCTCATCTCATGTGTTTTGCCCTTTTTGGGTCAATCACGCCTATGGTTTATTTTTAATTAAATTAGTCAGTCTACAACACCCTGTACTTTGCTTAAATTGTCGGAACGCCCAATAATCTATTAGTACCCTTGTTAATTAAGTCATGATTAATATAAAATTAAATTCAATCTCTTTAATTAATTAAAAATTACAAAAAATTGAAAAAGCTTTTGCCATTGGAATCGATTATTGGTCCCCATGACTTTGCAAGCCATGTTCATATTTTTGTTCGGTATTTTCATATTTTTTTTATTATTTTAATTATTTTTTAATATTATTTTTTAATTTAATTTAACTCTTATATTTTTTTTTTAGTGTAACAATTAAAATTTTTAAAGTATAAAAGTTAAATTGATTAAAAAATATAGATTTAGATGTATAATTAAAATAATATAAAATTTAAATTATCACATAAAAAATATAAAAATATGAGAATTAAAATAATAAAAATGTTAAATGAGCCCGTAACAAAATAAAAAAGTTAAAAAGACAAAAATATAAATTTTGGCTCAGTACAAGCTATTCTAAGTAGGCTGTAGCGTCGGATCCAGAGACTAACATCATTGCGATGCATTCTAGTAGGTAGGCCCAGTTGGGTTGGCTTTCCGACATTGCTGCAACCCAACTGTCGGTTGCAGTGCCAGAAGAACTCTCATCTGGGTTCCAGGGATAGCGGAAACCCAACTCTGAAGAGAGAAAATGAGAAGAAGAAGAAGAAGAAGAAGAAGAAGCCTTCGTTGCCACCATCGCCGTTATATCTGAAACCTACCTCCATCGTCATTACTACTGCCATCTCGATCGGCCAGATCTGGAACCTCCGTCGTATTCGCCAATGGCGCGCGCCCAAAGACTGGTTTAACTAAAAATAAATTATAAGAGATGTTTCTACAAAAGACCAAAACCTATATATGGTCATGAATTTAATTAGCCTTAATTTGTCTACCTTTGAGCTAGCTTTTATTATTATTATTATTATTATATGACCCACACTCGGCGGCCTTCTTCATCTAAAGTGTGTACGCTGTGCTCGTATACATGTTGAGCCTGTGTTGTGTGTGTTGGCTTCATATATAGTCTGCATGCATCTCTCAAGCGTCGGGCTCAGTTTCTGGGCAGTTCCAATCTCAATTTGTCTTGAAGGAACGAACAGATAAAGTGGAACCAAATGTGAAGTTTGCACTACCAAACGTGTGGTACGTAGCTTCGTTGGCGTAAACGAAGGTTTTTAATGTGTTACGGTAAGGTGTTTTATTCCACACGTGATTGCATGTGTTAGTGTTGGTGAGAAAAAAATATTTTATTTTTCTTTCCTCTTGTTCTTTAAATGATGGAGGTATTAACTTTCATCGAGTGGGAGAACAGCAGTGCACTCAGGGGTGTGCAAAATTTACAAAACTATATGTAATTTTTTTGCTTAAAATAAAAGAAGAAGAATGGAACGAACTAAACTGAATCAAACAAAATAAGGTGGCCCTTCACCTAGTGGCTAAGTTAGGAAATATGTTAAGTCTGGATCAAATTATAATTTTAGTCTTAACCATAACGTGGCTCCGCCACTATCTTCACCTTCATCTCCTATCGTTGTCTTGGACAGATCCCAAGTTTTTGACCATACGACCCTTTTTCTCTACCTCTAATGCTAATGGTGGCCAGCTATGTTCCTATTATTACCAACATGTCTCTCCGCTAATTGTTTTCTCCCACCACAAACTATTGGCTCCATCGCATCGCTTCAAACATCACCTCTATTTCCTTTAACGATTTATGGCATTTGGGCTTCAGCCCATTCAATAAGGTTTTCGACAACTTTTTTAGTTTTTTAATATATATACATACACAAATAAGAAATAGTTGTTCTGAACATTAAAATTTAAATCTATTGAAATCTAATTGTTAGATCATTTTGATTTTTGGGTATGTATGTCACTGAGCCAATACTAATATAATGGTTAGTTTTTATCGTCGGAATTTGTCATGAATGGTGGCCAGTGACATTTTCAAATTTTGATGATAAAATTAATTTTAAATTTACAAAAATTAATCAAACTCATTTTTATATATATGCACCACCACAGTTGAGGGAATTCAATGATTGGTTTCAATCATTAGAATCATGGCCAGCAACAACAGTATGCCAAAAATTATTTCAGTTTGTTTGATTTTTTGTTGGTTTTTTTTAGTTTTTTCAATTAACTCAGTCAGTTAATTTTTTTCAATTTTTATTTAGTTTTTTCAATTTTTTGGTTAAATTTGATCAGTTCGATTTGATTTTTTTACAAAATTTTGATTTTTTTTGATTTATAGAAACCGAAAAACGTGAACTTTGCAATTGGTTAATAAAATATTTATTAAAATTTTAAATTATCAAAAATGCCCTTTATCTCTCTCTCTGCTCTTTAATTATCAAATTTGAATAAGCATCATGCATAACATAATCAGTAGATTATGAGATTCACATTGGAAGCTTGTATATGTATATGGGCATGAATGACAATGAGCCGCCCTTTTTATTTTTTTATTTATTTACATACTTGAGTCTATTATTTTTCAATTATTATTGAAGACCATTGATAGACCAATTGCGGATGCAAGGGGCTAAGGGCTAATAGGGGTGTCAATGATTCGGATTGGTTCGGTTTTATAAAAATCTAATAATCGAACTATTTTTAACAGTTCTGAAAAAATAAGAATTGTAACTAAACCATTACATATATAAAACCAAACCATGACCAATCTGTTGCATCAGAGCAATTTCGATTTGGTTTCGATTTTATCCAATTAATATTTAATTTCTAAATATTTTCGTAAAATATGAAATTACAAACAAATTTGTTAATTAAAATAAACTCATAACTTCATTAATACTTCAAATTTTGAAATAAAAGTAGAACAAAATAATTCATAGATTATCTCATCAAATGAGATTACATCGACCATTTAATATAACAATAGCGCATAAAAGTATAGAAATAAAAGAGTTCATGAATAAAAATAACCAACAACAACAAAAAAATAAACAAAAATTAACAGATTAAAATTGCAAGTAATAATATATATATGCATATGTATATATATACCCAAAAAATTATAATATATATACAAATATAATATTGATTCTGATTCAGTTTAAACCACGGTTTGAAAAGAAAAATCAGTAACAAAACCAAATATATCGGTTCTTAATTTTTTAGAACCAGAACTTAACCGTTGAACCATAGAACCAATCCAAAAGATGTGATTCGATTCGGTTTAATTCGATTCATCGATTTTCAGATATTTTTTGACACCCCAAAAGCTAAGGCCAGTGACTTATACCCTCTTCATTTAGCATTATTCTTTCAAAAATAAATTTATTTTAGTTTAGTCTCAATTTTTTTTTTCTTTTTATGTATAACCCCCAAAATAATTTAAAAGAAGGTTATTGCCCCCATGGCGTAGATCAACTAGCAAAGGAAGAGTCGTAAGGGTATTGCTCTTTGGGTTCACAGGTTCTGTGTTCGACTATTGGCCAAGAAATAGTTCAGCAGGTAAGGAGCGATCCTGAAAATGAAAAATGCTTACCACCCTCATGTTTACGATTGTGTTAGAGGTTGAAATCTGTCTATTGAATTTCTTGATTTATTTATCCTGTTGAAATTATGAGACCGAACAGTAAGAGAGTTTGTGATGGTACATTAATAATAATAATAAGAAAAAAAGGATCATTACTGCGTGTACCGGACTATCTTCTAAAGTAATATACATAGGCACCCATGGCCTCCTCCTCCAATGATGGGGTGCCACATCACTGATGACATTGTCATCAGTGATGCCCCCTAGCATTTTTCTAAAAGAGCAGAAAACTGGAATTAGTTATCTTCGGGGCCTCCGCTTCAGTGGGTTTACAGTATTAAATAAATTAATTTAGCATTAGGAGCGATCAACCGTGCGGAGACCCCAAACACCAGACGACCGCTGATGAGTTTGCTCTGTCTCTCGTAATAATAGATCCAAAGGCCAACGGCAGAGAGAGAGAGAGAGGGATTGAGAATTGCTCGAGTGAGTGAAGATGGTGAGCAAAACAGAGGAGGCAAGGGTGCAGAGCCTGGAGGATCAGGTGGACAACGGAGGAGGAGGGGCTTGGGAGTACCTCTGTCTCGTTCGGAAACTCAAGCTCCGACGCTCCGACAAGGTCTTGAAGTACGGTTTGTCCATCTTGAATGACTCCAATAAGCGATCCGCTCTCGGCTCCGAAGGTAATCAATTTCCCTGTTTTTGCTTTTTCAATCCATTCCCAATACCTAAACCCTTGATTTCACAATTACTCGGCTGCAACTCCTGTGCCCACGCTTTGATCGTTGTGTGATTTCCTGAATCGATTTTTCTTCATTTTGTTTGAGTTGACTTCGACTTTGATGCCAGAATGGGCATTTTAGCTGTTCTGATGCTGTAGGGCGTCGTAGCCGTAATGTTAATACCAAATTAAGGGCTATGTATTTCTCAGCCGCTTCAATAAGATGCGGAGATGCTTCTGTTTCTAATCTGATTCAAGATTTTACCTTGGAAGAGAAAAAAAAAAAAAAAAAGTCCAGTTTTTGGTGGCAACTAGGATATTTAGTCAACAAGTTAGATGGAGATAACTCTATCCTGGAGTTTGATTGAAACAAGGTCCCCCTTAGTCAAGCCATGAGACATCAATAATAATTCCTAAGAAGCTAAACGCTGTTATATTTAGGGTTACTGGAACTAATTTCTTGAATAGAAATTCTACCACACTTACTCTCACACACTCACGGATTTGATCTAAGGAACAGATTTAATAGAATCAACAGAAAATAAAACAGAAAACAGAATTAAACCAAACAAGAAACACAAACCACACATCCACAAGAACATCCAGATTATCCTAATTCATGCCATGTGAATGGCACTACATCCAGCCTCTAAGATTCTCCTGAGAGCAATCTTTATTTCCAGAAATCGATCAGTACAGTAGCGGCCCTTCTCTCCCTTCTATTTTTGAGCGCCCCAATTGTTTTCCCCCAATATTACAAAGCTAACAGCCCTAGTCTTTCTCTCAGAAACAATCAGCACTCATTACAAATAGAAAAATGAGAACTCTCTCTCTATTTGCTACCCCTTGCCCTCTATTTATAATAGTGGGTGGATATCCCAATGAATATTATTAGATATTTACAGTTAAACCCTCAAACTATAACTAATTACAGTTTGGGTTACAACTATCTAAACTCTTCAAAAGGAACTTTAGAGAACTGCCATCATTCACTGCCATTGCCATAATCTTCTTTTATACCATATACTCGAGACAACCTTTAACAATTCTCCACCATTGTCTTGAGTATACTTCAACCTTTATCCATCAAGCCTTGGCCTTTCAATAGATGAAATGAACCTGCTCTCATAGGTTCTTCATGCTGCACCTCATCACTCAAACACAAAACAAACATCAAAGAAAACAAATCAATGCTGTAAGACATAACAATGGACCATCTTTGGATAAAATTCTAGCTGCAATAATTAAACCTGCAACTCTCAGTAGATATTATCCTTCTCAAGGGATTTTCCTAATGGATACATTCCTAAAACCAATATGATTGGTTTCTCCATAGTGTCTAAGTACACTCCGCCATAAACCAAATCCATACTCAATGATACTCATTAATCCAAAAGTGTCCAAACTTTTTACACAGCATCACAACACAGTGAACCTCATCCGAATTGGCCTTTCCACTACTAGACTTTATTCCTAGCTCCCCAAAACCGGCCTTTTAGGCTTTACCACTGATCTTCCTCTAATGTTTCCTTCAAACAAACAGGATTGCTCATCTCTACCTACCAGTCTACTAAGATATGCTTACAATTAGGGTAACCTAGGCTGCCTTAAGCTGTCCAAACCCTATTCCAATCTCTATGCCTTTGTATTTCCCAGCTTATCCTTCCTCCCACACTCTCAAACACTGATCTAAACACTCAGCTACACCTTGAGAGTTTTATTTTGGAGAAAATACCAATAAAGCTGCCCATCAATATACTAAGCATACCACTGGAATATTCACAGCTTCCCTATGCACTCAATTTTAACCCTTTTGGACTCTTCCAATCTTATATCTTACCTAAGGAACTACTACCATATCTCATACCTAGAGAGACCTTCTAAGCAACCAATCCTTGCTTACCTTTCCCTCTAGCCTCTTATTCCTTGGCTATACTATAAGATCACTTTTCTCTTAGTTTCCACATGGATAATGGCTGTTAGTGATACCTATTTGATCCAAATTAGGCCTTCATGTGCTGCTTTAATCAATGGCCATTTGTCTAGCATTTTTCTTAGACTTTTCCCCATTTCCAGCACCTTCCTTAATTCTCAAATAGACACTTCACAGCACTCCACCCCTTTAACCTAAGGGATCTTTCATCTAAGTCCAACATTCTCCCCAAATTTACATGGCTCCATGCCATTCATTTGGACAAGAGTGCATCACCTCTTCTTATACAAGAGGTTCTATTTACCAACCTGCTCCTTAGCACTCAAACCTGAGCCTAAGCATCCTTCAAACCCAACATTCCATACCTCACTGGTAGATTACTTGTGGTTCTATCTTTTACCCATCCTAGGCAACACTAGACCTTCTATTCCCTTGCTCATTACCTACAAGATGATTCTCCTTCCCTTTAATTGCTTAATCCAGATTTTGATCAACCATGGGCTTCACCATACAAGACAACCCTTGCACACACCCTTTTCCCCTCACTGTTCACAAGGACCCTCAATGCAGGAGCCAAAGCTATACTAGCTTCCTCCCTCTCACAATCTAGCCCAAGCTTACACAATGAATATGACCAAAAAATTTTCAGATTTCTCTATTGCTATACCCTGGTTCATAGGTTAGTTTAGGACATTCCCAAAGGTTTCTCCTTGCTGTTTTCTTTACACAGCATCCCAGATTTCATCCCTTGCCCTTAGCATTAGCTAATTTTATGTCCTATTGGTAGAGTTTTCCCTCATAGGTGAGATCCCTAGCTTTTAGAAGACCTAGGCATACCTATTCCACAACTCTCCTCCACCTAAACTTTCATACCAGAAGCAATTTCCAGCAAGCTCATACTTTTTCCAGCAATCTCATATATGCTTGGGAATTCCTTAGGGACATACCATCTCCACTAGGTTCACCTCAACTAGCTCCACCATGAGACAAGGCCTAGATGGGTTCCCAAAACATCCTAGAAACTGATTTCTAATGGGATTTACTGATTTTGGAGACTTCTACATCTGGAGATCTAGACAAAGCTACATGGTTTCTATTCCTATACACCTGCAAATTTTCTGCTCCCCTAATATCCCTAGCCTTAGATACCTTTTCTAGTCCTTGCTCACCATTGTGAGCCATCCTCAACAAATGACACAGCCTAACCTTATCATAGGCTATCCTTTAGAGGCTGCAGCTTATCCACAGAACCTGCAAGCATGCACCACATAACTTCTATTCTTGAGGGTTGCTTCCATCTCTCTAAGAGATCCTAGTAACTCTTAGGACTTCCATTCTCACTATCTAATTATTCATAAGGACATTAGGCTTTCTATAACAACAGGGATATATTTTACAGCTTCTTAATAATCTGGAATAGCTCCACCATGCATCCTATTCTCCCATTTCCAACTCCCTTAACCTTACTTTGATGCCTAGACAAACCATTCCCCCCTCCACCATGACTCTATGGGTAAATACCCTTTTCCTATGAGAATTACACCATAACCCTAGGACCTATGCTATTTTTACTGCATACCTAGAAAGACTATAGGACATTCGCACTCTCATAGCCAAAACCACACGTGGTGTTCGAACATTCAGGGCTGGTTCTTTTTTGGGATTCTTTCTTCTTATTTGGGCAATTCTTCTTCATATGCCCTTCTTCATGGCAATGAAAGAATTTAATCACTTTCTTGTTGATTTCTTTTCTCTTATCACATATTTCCTTTTTCTGTTCATCCGTAAGGGATTCTGGTGGTTTTTCCTCACTGCCTAAGGCCTCTTCTAGCCCTAGATTTCCTAGTAAAGCCCTCATCTTCATCTTCCAAAGGCCGAAATCATTCTAGCCATCAAACTTCTCTATGTCATACCTAGTTGCAGCCATTATTTGACACTATTCTATGACCGAGAATCAAAACAGAAGAAATCTTGATGAATCTTGATACTAGAAATAGGCTCTGATACCAATTTGTTATTCTAGGACTATGCGAAATGACCCTTAGATGGTATATGCCTCTCTCAACACTCTCAAATCCACCTAACGATAATAGGAATTGAAAATAGAAAATATGAGCAATCAAAAAACAGAATGAAAATAAGAACAAGAAACAATCAAACCACAAGCAATAGGCGTGGATTTATCCTGGTTCGGTTTCCGGTTTCCTTTGAGGAAACCTACATCCAGCCTTCAAACAGTCTTTATTTTCAGACAAAAGATTAGTACATCATAGCCCTCATAGCCCACAAACCCTGAGTACAATACCACACTGTTTCCCCAAGAAAAAATCCCAAGACTTGCAGACAGTCTTCCTTTCTTGAACAATGCCTTGCACTCATAATACAAAGGATTAGAGCACTTCACAGAATGATCCCCCCTTAGCATGCGCCTTGCCCTCCTATTTATAGAGGAGGCGGACACACTTAGGCAACTAACTAACTTAGGGAAATTACATATTAACCCCAACAAAATGTACTAATTACACTTAACCCCTAGCTGCCTAATTTCTTCAGCCGAGACTACTTCTTCATGCTCCTTTCCGGTTCTGCTATCTTCTAGGACAAAACTCGAGGCAAACTTCAACAATTCTCCACCATTTGCCTTGAGTTCTTCACCCGATAGCCAACTCCTGCTTTCTCCATGAATGATGGACAAACCTGATCATATCAAACACAAACACATCATTTGGAGACAACTTGTCTCTACCATGTTTTAAGATGTCAACAAAGGTTTCATATGACTTTGGTAGAGAGTGCAATAAGACTAAGGCCTTATCCTCATCATTATATTTGATGTCTATGTTCTCAAGATCCAAACATAACTTGTTAAATTCATCTATGTGCTCCTGCAGTTTCTTACCTTCATCCATTATAAAGGAGAAAAAATTTGGTTTTCAAATATAACCTAGTAGACAAAAGGTTTTAGTCAAGTAAAGGGTCTCCAATCTTTTCCAAAGGTTTGATGCTGTGGTCATTTTGGCCACTTCCCTCAAGACTTTGTCCCCTAAACTTAAAATCAAGGTGTTAATCACTTTCTTGTTGATTTCTTTTCTCTTATCACAGATTTCCTTTTTCTGTTCATCGGTAAGGGATTCTGGTGGTTTTTCCTCACTACCTAAGGCCTCTTCCAGCCCTAGATTTCCTAGTAAAGCCCTCATCTTCATCTTCCAAAGGCCGAAATCATTTTGGCCATCAAACTTCTCTATGTCATACCTAGTTGCAGCCATTATTTGACACTATTCTATGACCGAGAATCAAAACAGAAGAAATCTTGATGAATCTTGATACTAGAAATAGTCTCTGATACCAATTTGTTATATCTAAGGTTACTGGAACTAATTTCTTGGACAGAAATTCTACCACACTTACTCTCACACACTCACGGATTTGATCTAAGGAATAGATTTAATAGAATCAACAGAAAATAAAACAGAAAACAAAATTAAACCAAACAAGAAACACAAACCACACATCCACAAGAACATCCAGATTATCCTGGTTCATGCCATGTGAATGGCACTACATCCAACCTCTAAGGTCCTCCTGAGAGCAATCTTTATTTTCAGAAATCGATCAGTACAGTAGCGGCCCTTCTCTCCCTTCTATTCCCGAGCGCCCCAATTGTTTTCCCCCAAGATTACAAAGCTAACAGCCCTAGCCTTTCTCTCAGAAACAATCAGCACTATTACAAATAGAAAAATAAGAACTCTCTCTCCATTTGCTACCCCTTGCTCTCTATTTATAATAGTGGGTGGATATCTCAATGAATATTATTAGATATTTACAGTTTAACCCCCAAACTATAACTAATTACAATTTGGGTCACAACTATCTAAAATCTTCAAAAGGAACTTTAGAGAACTGCCATCATTCACTGCTATTGCCATCATCTTCTTCTTATACCATATACTCGAGACGACCTTAACAAACGCAATGCTATTGCGAAGTACTTGTGCCTTTATGACTTACAAAATCGATTGATTGTAAAATTTAACTATCCAAATGATTGTAAAATCTTTTCATATTTATTTCTTAGAAGTGCAAATTATTTGAATATAATGAACCAGAATCTTAGAAAAGTGGAGTTTTAGTAGGAAAAAAAATGGAACAGATGGCTGTCATGCTCAATACACTTTTGAAATGTAATTTTACATGCTTAGTCTCGCAAAAGAAATGGATTTTTTCATTGGATATCTTTCTCACAAAAGAGGCCCTTTAAAATAATAGGTCTCCTATAGCATAGTTTTTACTAAGTTTGACGGTATTGCATTATATTTCAGAGCATTTGGTGTTGCAGATTCCTATTTTTGTTCCTATTCCATGTGTTTGAACAATCTGTATTTCAATTAATATAGTTAAAAGATTACCTTTTACATCTATCGGAATAATTCTCAACAACTTAACTCTTAACATCCAAAAATTTTGGGGTAAACATTCACTTTTGTGCTTTTTCCATTAAGTAGATATAAACATATTATTCAATTATTTGTAACCACAATAACTAAATTAATAAGTATCTGTATGTATTAATATGTGAAAGGAGATCAACTGTTCAGCACTTCTCCCTCTTTCTGGAATTGTGCAAGAGACTACAAGAGTTTGCCAAGAGTTAGACACAAATATACTAGCGGTATAGTTGTTCACAGCCTGTGAAAGCTCCTCATGTGTCTTTGTGTGTATCTTTTCTTTTAATTTCTGTTTGTCACTTTGAGAGAGCTCAAATTGTTGGTAAGGATCCAATTCTACATTGTGCAGCTGATTCCATGGATGTAATTTCATATATCCTATAACCAAAAAATGAGGAAACAAAAATCATACTCAGGCCAAATATATGATGCTGGTGGTGTCAAAAAACACTACCCTACTGGTGAATTTCTACTCAAGTGGATGTTCAACGTGACTATTTTGTTGTTTCATATTATGTGCTGATTATTCATCATATTGTAAAAGAGAGAACCTTTTTGTTTTTTTTTTATTGCACTGGATATAGAATGATCATACTGTAAATAAGAGTGTATCTGTATGTGGTTGCAGACATAATAACTGTAGACAACATGCAATACAACTTTATCTTATAAGCTTGGATTCTCATGTAATGAACTGTTGATTTAGGCAAAGTTTCTCAGCTATTTGCAGTTTTCTTCACATTTGGTATTTGGTATGTGAATGCAGTCAAATATAATTTCTTTTTCTGAACAATCATCCTATCTCTATCTTTGTTAGCTAACAACAGCAGCAAACACAAGCCTTAATCCGATTAGGTCTGATCCATCTTTATTAGCTAGTGGATTTTAAAATGCAAGCCTCTTTCTGTTTAAAATGATAGTCATGTTAATAATTCACAATTTTTAGTGTTAGAAGTTTTGCACATATGTAAACAGTAGACACAAATGGGTTTTATACCCTTTTTTTTTTTTTTTTTTTCGTACTAGAGTTATCACTATATTTTATTGCAAGCCTCTTTGGATTTATTTTTCTTCCTGCAGACACTATTACCAAATGAAAATTTGGTTGTAGCTGTTAATGGGGAAGGTCCTTGTTTAGCTAGAACTCTACATTAATGGGTGTTTTTGCTTTCCTCTTTTTTGTTATATAGAGTGGACTTTATATGAGCAGGTTGCTATTGCAGCTCTGGACTGCCAATGCCTTGATCTTGCAAAGGTAAAACTTTTTCTTTCTGATGTATGGTCCCGGACTCGCTTTATCTTCATATTTATTTATTAAAACATTATTGGAAGATATTGGAATCCATGGTTCACTTCAAGTCCCCTGCCATTCATGTGCTAATATAAAAATTTGGGCACATTAATGGAATACTTAATTGGCTTCTTTCAATGTCAAAAAATTTTCAAATAGTAAGTTTAGTGCATAGAACTTTTGCATATAGGAACCATAATCAGTTAATGTGAAATATCTGTTGCTTTAAGAAATCTTTTCTTTTTAATTTAATTTTTTTACTGCAATTTGCATCTGAAAAGAAAGTAAACATAAGATTACTATACCATTGGATTACCATCTTACCATTCCTAGCATGAGCTTCAATCATATTGGCCAGGTGTGGAGCTTGATGATTTACACTTAAACAAGGTTAAGCTTCCTCTACAAAAAGAGCTTTTTCCCTTTATAGGAACATAAACATGTTAGCGTGCATCAGGACATATGAGTGGGTTGCTAAGGAATAATATGGGATTTGGAAGTCATTGGATTCTGGTCGTGACTAGGGAGACCTAGCTAGTGTCGCTGAACAATTTGGTTAGAAAGGTGTGGGATAAACATAATCCTTGGAGATATGGTGCATGTATTGATCACCTAGGGACACGAGAATTGAAAACTTTGGGGCTACATGGCTTCATGACTTGAGATAGAGGTTTTCCTTGTAACATCACCTGAACAGTAAGTTTGGCACTAGGAGATATGAAGTTCCTGTTCCATTTGATAAGGCATGCCCTAGGATGGTCCAAAAACCATTCACATTAGGTTATCTTTTTATTATTGGTAGAAATTAGATTTGTGAGAAAATAATTATGAGAAAAAACCTAAGAGAGTAGCCTCTCTTAGTTTGTTATTTATAATAAGCATATTGGGCCTTAAACTTATTATATGTGTGTGTTAACAAAGTTATTATTTGCACCAAACTTATTACAAATATATTCCACTCGAGCACCCTTTAAAGATTTGGTGAAGACATCTGCAAGTTGATCATTGGAGTTAACAAAGTTTGTAACAATAACACATTCAACCAGTTTTTCTCTAACAAAGTGACAGTCAATTTCAATATGCTTAGTCCGCTCATGGAACACTGGATTAGAAGCAATGTGTAAGGCAGCCTGATTATCACAAATAAGCTTCATAGGAGACATTTTAGAAAACTTGAGTTCCTGCAGAAGTTGTTTAAGCCAGATGAGTTCACAAGTTGTATTAGCCATAGCCCGATACTCTGCCTCTGCACTAGATCTAGCTACTATATTCTGTTTCTTACTTTTCCAAGAAACCAGATTTTCATCTTCTGATTGAGCAACTTCAATACCCAAGAAATACCGAAGTCGGCCTAGGTCTTTGGTCTAAAAGTGCTGATGTAGATGTTCCTTCAGCTTCTGTATTCCAACCTGATCACTTCCTGTGATAATAATGTCATCGACATAAACAACCAGGTAGATACATAAGGAAGAAGAATGGCGATAGAAAACCGAATGATCAGCCTCACTTCGAGTGAGACCAAAGGCTTGAACCACAGTGTTGAACCTGCCAAACCACGCCCATGGAAATTGTTTCAGACCATAGAGAGACTTTTTGAGTTTGCAGACTACATTGGACTCCCCCTGAGCAACAAAACCAGGTGGTTGCTGATATACCTCTTCTTGCAAATCATCATGAAGAAAGGCATTTTTAATATCAAGCTGATAGAGTGGCCAATGACGCGTAGCAACCAGAGAGAGAAAGAAGCGAACATAGGCCATTTTCGCAACAGGAGAGAAAGTATCGCTGTAATCCAGCCCATAGATCTGTGTAAAGCCTTTGGCAACCAAACGGACCTTAAGACGTTCCATCTGGCCATCAGGACCCATTTTGGGAGTGAATACCCAACGGCAACCAACGGGAGTCTTTCCTGGTGGTAAAGACACCAAATCCCAAGTACCATTTGAATGTAAGGCGTCAATTTCATCTAACATAGCCTGGCGCCAACCAGGATGGGATAGAGCTTCATTAGTGGTTTTAGGAATGGAAACAAAAGAAATGCTCGAAACAAATGCACTATAAGAAGGAGACAAACGGTCATAGCATAAAAAGTTATAAATAGGATGGAGATTACAAGTAGACCGTGTACCTTTTCGAAGAGCAACAGGGAGATTGTCGGGTTCAGGATCTGGGGCAGGAGGGACCACAGACGGAGAGAGCGAGTTAGGAGAGTCTTGGGTTGGAGGAATGCTGGCGCCGATAGCGGGATGAGGATGACGGTGATATGTAAGAAGTGGATGAGTCGTGGTAGGTGGACCAGAAAATGGTAGGGTAGGCGCCACAGAGGAGATAGACAAACCCGAGGAGGACAGTGGAAGAAAAGAAAAAGGAACAGGCAAAACCTGGTGAAGACTCTATGAATCAGGTTGAGCAACCCAAAAAAAAAAAGACTGATGTTCAAAGAATGTGACATCAGTGGACAAAAAATAGCGATGCAGCTCAGGAGAGTAACACTTATAGCCTTTTTGCAATCGGGAATAGCCGAGAAAGATACGCTTGAGAGATTTTGCAGCAAGCTTATCCGGTCTGGGTGAAAAAGAATGCACAAAACAGATACATCCAAAAACACGAAGAGGAACAGAATAAAGTGGTTGTGTAGGGAACAAAAGGGAACGAGGAATTTGCTCATGTAACGCTGAAGATGGCATGCGATTGATTAGATAACATGCAGTTAGAACAACATCGCCCCAAAATTTGGTGGGAAGATTGGCATGTAAAAGGAGCGTCTGTGCAATTTCAATAAGATGGTGATTCTTACGCTCAACAATCCAATTTTGTTGAGGTGTGTAAGGATAAGAAGATTGATGCAAGATGCCATTGGTAGTCATAAAGGTAGTAAATGGAGAAGAAAAATACTCAAGAGGCATTATCACTGCGGAAGGCACGTATAGAAACTCCAAACTGTGTTTTTATTTCAACAATAAATGTTTTAAAAATAGAAAATAACTTTGACCGACTCTTCATAAGAAACAACCAAGTGCAGCGGGAAAAGTCATCAATGAAGGTGACGAAATATAAAAAATCAAGAGTAGAATTGATGCGACTAGGCTCCCATACATCAGAGTGCACGGGGGAAAAGGGAGCCTCAACCCTATTATTGACTGGACAAGAAAAAGAATGACGAGCGTGTTTACCACGCTGACACGACTCACAATTAAACATGGACAATGACGACAAATTAGGAACTAATTTCTTCAGTTTGGAGAGGCTGGGATGACTGAAACAATAATGGAGACGATCTGGGGAAGCGGCACTAGTGCAAGCTACCGGCGAATTAGGCACAACAAGATGATAGTGACCCTGTGACTCACGCTCGACGCCAATCGCCCGCTCCGTACCCTGGTCCTGAACACAAACAGAGGTAGGAGTAAAGATAATAGAACAGTTAAGGGTTTTGGTAAGTTGGTTAACTGAAATCAAATTAAAAGGACTATCAGGAACATATAAAATAGAATTTAATAAGAAAGACGAGGTGGGTGTGATTTGACCGATTCCTTTAACTACAGTTTAGGTGCCAGTAGCCAGGGTAATAGTAGGTAAGGTATCAGAATAGGTAAGTAAGGAGAAAAGAAGTTCATTACCACATATATGGTTAGTGGCGCCAGAATCTATAATCCAAGGACTAATAGATGAGCCTTGAGCAACACAAGCAATAGGATTACCAGGATGAGACGGATGGGTAGCTTGAAACTTTAAGAAGGCATCATACTCAACTGCAGACATAGGTACCAATTGCGAACTTGGTGGAGATTGAGCAGGACTAGGATTGCTCTTAAATACATGAGCTGCACTAGTAGATGATACAGGTGGAGCAGCTGGCCGACCATGTTTCTTCCAGCATTTGTCCTCAAGATAACCCAGTTTCTTACAAAATGTACATTGTGGACGTGAGCGATTATTATTGCGTCCTCTATTTTCTCCTACGGTTGAAGCTTGAGACACAAGAGCTGAAGATTCGGCTAGAGGAACAACATGAGAAGAAGAGGACATACCATGTGCCCCTGTCATATTCAACAACCTTTTGAAGGAGTCCTTCATGGTAGGGCTAGCGGAGTTGGTCAAGATTTGATGCCTGATGGCATCAAACTCTAGTTTCAGACCAGTGAGAGCAATAACTATAAAAATCTTCTCTCGTTGAGCAATCTGTTCGGTGAGGGTCGTAGTGAGAGGAAGAAAAGCAAAATTCTTGCATGAGAGCCCGAACCTGTCCCAGATAAGATTCCATAGACGACTCCTACTTGAGATTCTTAATATTAGAAACTATAGTATACAAACGTTGGATGTCATTTGTATAACACTCTTCTGCTTCCTTCCACACATCAACACAAGTTTCCAAGGGGTGAAAGAGCTGCATGATGGAAGGATCAATAGACTGTCATAGGAGGCTACATGACTAGGCATCAACTTGTTCCCATCTAGCCCGATTCGCTTTTGGCACACTTTCAGCCTTTGTGGTAAGATGATCCGCTTGGCATTGCCCTTTGAACCAAATTTTGACAGAAGCTGCCCATGAGAGATAATTAGCCGACCCTATCAACTTGACAGTGGTAATATTAAGATTGGAGACAGTAAATGATTGAGAGGCAGCAGGGGCAACAGGTGCCGAAGCGAGAATAGCACCGGCAGAAACGGTGTCACTGAAATCAGACATGGTGAGGGTTTCGACACTGGAAGTGGTTAGAGGAGTCGCGGGTGATCAGATCTGGAGAAGCAGGAAAAAAGTGGTCGGTGGATGCGCTGTCGCGCCAGCGCGTGGAGACGGAGGCAGCAATCGGCGGCGGCGCGTGGGGGCGTGTGGGTGGTCTGGCGGCGGTGAGTCTTCAGCGGTCGGCCAATCTAGGGGCAGCGAACCTGATAGTGGTGGGCGGTGTTACCAATGGTGGTCGGACAGTGGGTTTTTGGTATTGAGCAGTGATGGTTAGGGTTCAACGGCTAGGGTTTTGGTTGCTGGAAAAAATACACAGCAGGGCTAGGGTTTTTTCCTCACCAGTGGCTCTGATACCATGTGAGAAAATAATTATGAGAAAAAACCTAAGAGACTAACCTCTCTTAGCTTGTTATTTATAATAAGCATAATAGGCCTTAAACCTATGGGTTTCATCAAATTACAAAAATAAAACACACACATATAATAACTATAATATATACTAATAATTCTAACAAGATCCTTGGTGGAATGTATTATTGCCCTACATATATTGGGGGCTCTAATTTGAGAAAGGATACTATTATTGTTCCAAAGCATTAGGGCATTGATAATCTGTCTCTCTCCCATACTAATGCTATTGCTTTGTCTTTTATCCCTTCTTTTCATGCCTGCAATTCCAGAGTGTTCTACGCAATTCATATACTAATAATGTCATCTATCCACATCCTTTAAAATTTTCCTAACAGGACAACTGGGAACTTTTTTTTCAACTAATATGCTTGCATTTGTATAGTTGAGGGGATAAACCAATGTTTTGCTCTCTAAACCTGTCTAGAGTGTTGTGGCCTTGGGTTGATAAGTTAATGGACAGGTTTCGATTTTCTGGGTGTTTGAATGAGGCCATAAAGTTCCATCCCATGTCTGATGGAAGGGGAAGAGGATGGTTAGAAATATATCTAACTGGGGTGAAGTAGGAAACCTGTCTTGTTTGGATAACTGGGAAGGGCAATGTATTGATTGCTGATGGGATTTATTAAGAACTCTTAACTTTCTTAAGACTACAACTACTATTCTCAACTGGACTACTACCTTAAGATATTGGTATTCAAGGTATTGTTTCTCATATGCATTACTCCCTTATTGTCATTTGTATGGTTGGTGAATTTTGCAACAGGTAATACTCTGAGAAAAGTCAAGCCTGCCCAATTGGTTTCGCAAATACTGAAATTCCCTTCTTATGAGCTTCTACCCTCCCTTTTCATTTCGTACATGAAGTGCATCATAGTTTTGGTATGTGCAATTCTAGGATGTCAAATGAAGCCATTGATGAATATCTCAAGTTAGATCAGTTGTGAGCTCCTATAACAAACAGTAGCTGAGCTTCATTTTGGAAATTGTGAAAGTGAGGCAAGTGCTGACGAGTATGACAAAACCTAACAAAACTTAAGATGTGGCATTTTCCAAAAAAGGACACAACATAACTAGGGTACATTAATTAATAAAATAATTTTTATGCGTTTAATGGCATAATAAAGTACCAAAACTATTCTTCAAACTCATAAATTACATTAGATGTTTAATTTGCAAACTCATAGTTAATGCATTTTTGCCATGATCTTCTGCAGGATTGCATAAAGGTTTTACGAAAGAAATTTCCTGAGAGCAAGAGGATTGGTGAGTTCAAGTAACTTATTGCTATATCATGACATCAGTATCTATTTATGAGGGAGGTAGTGCAAAGTTTCCTTGTGATGGCTGTGGTGTTGACATGACCTAAATTCATGGTCTGTCTTTTTTATATCAGATTATGAGTCAGTCATATATCAAAGACAAAAAATATGCTCCATGCTGACATTATCACCATCATTCTTGGTAGTCCTCTCCCTGCAGTTACTCCAACTGCAGGGAGAGATAGAAACGGTGTGGTTGCAAAATAAATGTCGGGAGCAGACAATCTTGCCTCAAAATGTGGTCTACTAGTTTGAGACTTTGATCTGTTCCTCAATACAGATGAGGCCAGCATTTTGTGATTTGAGATCCTATACTTAATACCTTAAGCTATGTGTTTTTATGCTTATTTTGGATCTTGAAATTCAAGGATAGTAAAAACCTGATTTTTAAAATTATATTTAGGTGATTCAAATTGTACTTTGTGTAGTGTCCTTGTGCACTTTGACCCCCCTCCCCCCAAGACCTTTTCCATCTTCTGCAACTAATTGACATGTAGCAACATACTATATGCAAAATGGACAAATATTCTTCTCCTTGTGATTTATTTCACGTGTTCAGAATTTTAGTATTAAACACATCTCTGGAAGATTTATCTGGGTATATTTGGAGGCTTAAGATGAAGAATCAATATTATTTGCCTCCAACAGATGAGAAGGCTAAGATATGTGTTGAGTTAGGATAAAAGCTTACTGTACAAGGAAAGGAGGGGAAATTATTATGAATAAGACTTAAAAGGATGCGGTAGTGTATATAAAAAAAATTGGAGATGGGATTATTGCAGTTAAAGTTGTTTTAAGAGAAGGGACTCTAGATTATTGCAGTTAAAATTGTTCTCAAAGTGACTCTAAATGCTGTCAGTGTAAATGCACCACAAGTCAGATTGGGAGAAAGATAAAAGACAAAAGACAAAATCTTGGGTGGACTTAAAGAGGGATTGTTGTAAGGAATGCCTAGAGGAGAGAACAACATTAGAGAAAGTGACTTGAATGGGTAAAGTATGTTGGAGGTCATGGATTTCAACAGAGAAAAAAAAAGGTAAGAGCTATTTTGGATTTTTCCATGGCTTATGATCTCACCATATAGCTAATCATTTAAAAAAAAAAGGGGTGAACATTTAATTACATATTAAATTGGCTTATTGACTGCCTAAAAAGACTTATTTCTTATGAGGTTAAAGCATCACTTGTGTTTTAAGGATTGAGGACCAAGAATCAAGTGGTGGATCTAAAAGGCAAAAATCAAGTTATTTTTAAGGGAAAAAAAATACATCATGTAAGAGATTGGATTTTGAATGATGAAGCTAAGCTAATGTGGAATGATGACAATTCACAACTGCTAATTAAAAGAAAAAATGGGTTATCCATGACAATCTAATGGGTTATTCAAGTCTACATTTAGGAGGGTTGAAGGAAAAAAAGGGATTATGGTTATGTTCTAACCATGACCGCTTGTCAGAGAGACTGGTGGTTATCCAATCTTATAAAGCTCTATATGACTTGTCCATGCGGTGCAATTTGTCACTCAATTTGTGGAAGTATCAGTTGATAGTGGACTGTTTACCTGATGAGTGGATATAATGAGCATTAGACCACTGGGCTAGTTGCTATTGACCAATTCATCAACTACTAGTTTTTGATAGATTAGAGGATGTCCTTGCATTTACACATAAATTGCTGGATAGGGTTGAGCCTGTGACACTCCCTACGCCTTATAATGCCAGGATCCTCATGCACTAAGATAGCTTTTGGTGATTAATAACTTTTAAATGGTCATTAAATTTTCATGTAAGGTCATAAATGCAGTTGTCGCAAATGGTTTTTATCCATCGCTGCTTTTGGTCTGTTTCATGTGTCAAAGGGTGTGTTAGCTGGACAAAGATGTCTTTTTTACAATTTTAGCTTGGTTATAAATGCAGGTAGGTTGGAAGCAATGCTACTTGAAGCAAAAGGATCCTGGGCTGAGGCAGAAAAAGCTTACTCAAGCCTTTTGGAGGATAATCCATTCGATCAGGTAAGTTCCCCTACAGGTTCTTTGTAAAATAATTCATTTTGGTTTCAATGTTATAAGGGTGTGTTTGATTGGGGGGTGGAAAGTGGGGCGGAATTCCAATTCTCACCCCACCCCCTAGGAATTTCAATTCCTTGATTTTAAGAAAATTTTCACTTTTTGAACTAAGATGGAATTCGAATTCCATGAAAAAAAAAACTGTTTGATAGAATTTCTTAGAATTTGAATGGAAAATGAATTCCACCCCTATCAAACGCACCCTAAGTTCTTTTGTTGCAAGAAAGAGAACAGTCCTTCCTGTAGAGATAGCAAATTCATAATCTTACATGTTAATTCTTTTCCCTTCATGCAATTCAGGTAGTCCATAAGAGAAAGGCAGCTATGGCAAAGGCACAAGGCAACCTTTCAGGGGCCATTGAGTGTATAAATAAATATCTTGAAACGTGAGGAATTTCTCAAAAGCATATTGTTTCAATTTTAGTGATGTTCTGTCTTATGTGGCTACATGGTTGAATTTTTGTTTCTCCAGATTTATGGCAGATCATGATGCCTGGAGGGAACTTGCTGAAATTTATGTCTCTCTACAAATGTGAGATACTTGTAGTTCGCCTTTTGTTAAAGGGAAAGAATAAAATTGAAATATTATTTCTCTAATTTCTTAGAGAATGTATATCGTGTGTTAGTTTAAGATGTGCCTTTTTTTCTTCTTCTCCTTCTATGGGTTTGAATTAGGTTCAAGCAGGCAGCTTTCTGCTATGAAGAGTTAATCCTATCTCAACCAACAAATCCACTGTATCACCTGGCATATGCAGATGTAAGTGGCATTTATTTTAGGGCATTGTAATTTTTGTTTCCCATGTAGGGAAGTAAATCTACATATATGTTATGATACAGATAATTGTTCTCTTCTTGTCTTCTTTGAGGGGTTAAAGGCACAAAACACTATCAGTAAAAATCCTTAACAACAACATATCCAGCCTTTATCCCACTATGTGGGGTCGGCTACATGAATTCTAGACTTCCATGTATTTCTATCTTTTATCATATCTTCATTTAGACCTGTACACTTCATATCAAATTTAAATGTCTCTCCCAAAATCTTTTTGGATCTGCCTCTATCTCTTTTTTTGACTAATTGTTCTATTTCATCAACTTTCCTCAAATGAACGTCTCTTGGTCTTCTTCTCGCATGACCAAACCATCTTAGCTTGGTCTTTCTCATCTTTTCCTCGATTGGCACTACCCCTACCTTATTACGAATAATCTCATTTCTAATTTTATCTTTTCTTGTATGGCCGCACATCCATCTTAGTATCCTCATCTCCGCTATGTTCGTCTTTTGTTCATGCTGGTATTTGACTGTCCAACATTCTGAACCATACAACAAAACTGGTCTTATAGCTATCTTATAGAATTTTCCTTTTAGTTTTAATGATATTTTACCATCACATAACACTCCCGATGCATTTCTCCATTTTAGCCAACCTACCTTAATTCTATGCGTGAGATCCTCGTGAATTTCTCTATTTTTTTTAATCACTGATCCCAAATCTCGAAAATGGTATTTTCTTTGTATAATTTGGTCTTCTAATTTTATTATAACATCATCCACTCTTACATTCTTAATAAATTTACATTACATATATTATGCTTTCCTTCTACTTAATTTAAATCCCTTAAATTCTAAATTGTTTCTCCACTACTCAAGCTTAGTGTTCACTCCTTCTTTTGTTTCATCTACCAACACTATGTCATCTGCAAATAGCATACACCATGGCACCTTTGTCTAAATGTGTTTAGTAAGTTCATCCATTACTAAAGCAAATAATTATGGATTTAGTGCAGAACCTTGATGCAATCTCATTGTAATTTTAAACGGTTCAATGTCCCCTCCGCATGTTCTAACTCTTGTTTTTGTATCGTGATACATGTCCTTAAGGGCTTGTATATAGACTATTTGGACTCCTTTATTCTCTAAGACCCTCCATAATATTTCTCTAGGGACCCTATCATAGGCATTTTCTAAATCTATAAACACCATATACAGATCCTTCTAATGATCCCAATATCTTTCCATTAGGTGCCTAAGTAGGTATATAACTTATCAGTAAAAATCCTTGCAGAGAAATTTTCCCAAGGACATCATTTTACATAAATTACATTCCTTGTGGGTTGGTAAATTGTTTCTAAGAGAATAATGTTGACTAGCGATTGGCCAACTTTGGAGCATCGTCATAACAAAAATCTTGGTCATCGCTAGTGAAAAGACAATGTCAGTTGCATGCCTGTCAGTAGCCCTCCTCACAAGCAGATGCAATAAGACCTGATCTGACTTATTTACGTTGAGGTTGCAAGGTTACCTGTGCTCTTCTTCTTCCTTCTTTTCTTCTCTTCTTCTTCCTTCTTATCTTATTAAAACATGTTGAACCATTAGAACTCGTTCAGTATATAAATATGATGATCATCATACCAATTAATTCTGTTTGTTGTCTCTTTTGAGCACCCTCCTAACTGCATCAGTTGGACTGAGCTTTTTGCTTTCTTGCTTGTAACAGGTGCTTTACACACTTGGTGGACTCGAAAACCTTCAGACAGCTAAGAAGTATTATGCATCTGCCATAGACTTAACTGGTGGGAAGAACACCAGAGCACTTTATGGCATTTGCTTGGTTAGATCTCTCTCTCTCTCTCTCTCTCTCTCACACACACACACACACACAAAATGTCTGATGGTCTTGGAATTTCTTTTGGTCTTGTGGGAGGAGGATGGGGTTTCATGAAGGTTCCTATTGAAGTATTTCCTGGATGGTTTATTCTAGATATTTTTAAATCTCAGCTCTCCAGACTTTGAATGAGATGAAGCTTATAATACTTGTTGCCTTCATGGCATGTTTGCCATCTTGTATGACTGAAAGAAAGCTTTGCCCCTGTTTATTCAGTGTACATTTGCCATCGGACAGCTGGCGAAAGGGCGTAGCAAGGAGGACAAGGAGAGCCCGGAGTTGCAATCCCTGGCAGTAGCAGCCTTGGAGAAGGACTATAAGCAGTCAGCTCCCAGCAAGCTTTCTTTGCTTACTTCCACCTTCAGGAGCTTAAAACTTTCTTCCTAGACTAACCTTTTGGTATTGATTGGATTTGGAGCTACTATTATTAATTTGCACACCCCCTCTGCCCTCAGGCCAAATTGGAAGGGGCGAAACCATAGTTTGCTCACTTTCCGTTTTTGTGGAATTGGACCTGCTTTCTTGTGTCCCTTTTAGTATTTGTTTGATTGCACAATGATAAAACATGTTTTTCTTCTGTCTCCTGCAATTTCTTGTTACTTTCGTCTCTGTTCCTATATGTCTGTTTCATGTACAATCTGCAGTTACTATACCTTAGGTGCCTTCTTTCCCGTCTGGTGCTATTATTGTTTTAGAACTTGCGGTTACAGATAGCGCTTGTTTTCAGTTTTCATGTTGCACCTATTTATTAATTATTATGCCTGTGGTATTTTATGAATGGTGTGTTTAAATTTTTATTTTTGAATTTCAAGTTTATTCTAATGTGTCAATATTTTATTGCATTATTTTATTCTTAAAATTTGGATAGTAATCTTAAGAGTAAGATGTACTTAAATTTTATGTGATTTGAGTCATTAATTGAGACGTCTCTTATGGTTTAAAAATGTTTCTGAAAGTCATATTATTTTAGTTATGTTTTTTGCCAAAAAAAATCTTCTCCATTATTAATTTTGTTAAATTAATTTAATTAATTAAAATTAAGAGAGAAATTAAAAATTAAAAAAAGAATTTGCACCCCACTGTAGAAACCATGTTCCTGCCTCCTTTGGTGGGATTTGAAACAGAAAAGGAGGGGGAGAGAGAGTCAACAGAACGTTTTCAAAATGTTTTTCATTCCTATTTTGAATTCTATTTATGTCTATTTTTTTAAAAGAATGTCCAATTTCGTGCTTCTATTTCTTATCGAAAATGTTTACCATTTGCGTGCAACATAGAGAGACAATAGAAGGAAGAAGATTTCATTTTCTATATCTGATGAGGAAAAAGACTATCCATGCCCAAATGTTCAAAATTACAGAAGCATAAACATGAAATGGTGAATTCAAACTGAACATTTAGGATTTGAGCTTCACAAGTGCGACAATTATGGGCAGAATCTGCACATAATGATGGCCAAAATAATGAAACCAACAACTTTATTAGCTAAAATAATGATGGCTAGGGCTAGGAGCCTCACTTTGACCATGGCAAAAGAACAGCATCAAACTTACAAAGTCATCAGTGAGTACAAATGATTGAAATCCCTCTCAGAAAGAATACCTCCTATACAGTCAAATTAGAGTAACTCTAATCCATTTTATCTAAACTTCAAGCTACTAGAAAGAATCCATTCAATGAAACCTAATTTAACACACACGAAAGAATAATAATAATAATGATGATGATGATGATGATGATAATAATAATAAACCCATTGCTATAAACACAAACCAATCAAAGAATGTGCCACTGTGAAGCCTTATATGCTTCAAACATGGTTGTCAGACGTCGATGGTTGCCCGGGTTTTAATGGGTTTAAGCTTGATCCCTAAGCTCTCAGGGGAGAGCATCTCGGGCGCTATGGAGCAGAAATACCTTGAAGGGTTGGTGGGGTTTGCCCCGTTACTTGATAAGCTAGCAATAGGTTGTTGCCGGGTAAAGCCAAACCCCATTAGAAAAAACTCGATAGGAACCAACATTGCATACGGGTGCTCCTCAGTCACCAGCGAGCCACATGCCTGAACCTGTAGTGCAACGCAAAACTTTCAGTATCATTGTTGGGAGTTTCAATTTAACATTCAGTACCATTGTCGGAATTACATGTTGCGCATTGGAAACTTTGCCTCCAAATGCAAATGCATTTCGGTCAAAGCAGCAACTCAAGTTCAAACAGGAAAAACAAAGGTATTAAAACATGCTCTTGGAATTAAGGCTTCTGTTGGTTCTGAACATTAGCCTAATCATATCTAATGTTGTAATGCTGCTTGATAAGCATATGCATAAATGTCTGCTATAATGAAAGAAACCAAGACACCATCTCATGCCCTTTTTTTGGCTTTTCCTCGTTACATGGCCAAGCCAAAATCCTATTATTCCTTAGGATTCTTCATTCACAGGAGATGTTAGTTGCTCCTACAGAGCTGTTAATCGTCTTAGTTCTTATCCTTTCACACCACTATCCTCCAGATATAACGTCTTACAAAAATGTGCCTTTTATGTCACTGATACAATAATGTTGCAAAGAGTTCGGTGCTTGTTGGTATTTTAGTCCATTCTGTACTGATACAATAATGTCACTGAGCATGGTGAAATCTACAAAGAAGACGGAATTGAAAGAACTGGAGTGAGAAACACTACCTCCACAAGAGCACAGATCTTTTTGTCCATTAGGGCATTCATGTGCACTGAATCAGTACAGAATGGACTGCCATCACCCACAAAAATGAGAGTTTTGCATTCTAGCTTCTTTAAGCCCTCCGAAAGGTCATGCCTCCTACATAAAACTCCATAATTAACGGAGGCATTATTGGGTAAAACAAAGGGCTAGGTAAAAAGAAAATAAGGTAGCAATTGCAAGCCAAAAGCAACTTACAGAACTTTCTCCCCTTGAGCTATTAATGCCAAATTTATCTATTTAAATACTGTACTTAAAATATCAGAGTCAAATATCAATCTGTACCTTACTGCAAAGCAAGAGGTTTGTTTTAGAATATTTGTGCAATACTGTTTGATTTTTAACTTCCAAGGTATTACAAGAAAAATATATTGTTGACATGGTTGGAAAGCCAGTTAGGTGTTGCCAACCAGGAGCAGAATACAAATTCACAAGGGAAAAGATTCCAAAGGAAAAGGAGAAAGCCGGGCAGAATTGTTTTGTGTGTGTGCATTTGAAAGAACAATATAACAAACTGGTGGATCATAATAGTAGAACAGGAACAGGAATTTACTCATTGATTGCTTGTACAAAGCGCATGACATTCAGACTCTGCCTTTCTCCGAGTGACTGCAAATGGAAGACAAAATGATCATCAAGGTCAATTAAGCTCCTAATTCTC
The DNA here is from genome assembly GCF_014633365.1 of Diospyros lotus. NCBI lineage: Eukaryota > Viridiplantae > Streptophyta > Magnoliopsida > Ericales > Ebenaceae > Diospyros > Diospyros lotus. The sequence goes on along the minus strand of NC_068342.1, from coordinate 4,056,192 downwards.
ATATGAGGATACTAAGTAAAAAATTAAGAGTTGCCTGTTCTTTAGATGTTGAACGACAGACCAATGGCATAAACTATAGTCAAATTTGTTGCACAAATTCAAAATAAGTTAAAGTGTCATCCTTTCAACAAATCCCAGTTAGGTCATACAACAAAAATAAAAAAATTTGAAGAGTCTCACAGATTGAGGGAGGAAAAAAGTAAAAAGAATACAGAAATACCTAGACAAACACCCTTTCCATGCAACTTCTGAAAATGTGGCTTTCTTTTAGGTATATTTGTCATCCAGAAACGTAGGTCTCTAGATACTCCTTTCAAAGAGAAAATGATAATGTCTTATTAGGCTACAGCTGATTTTAGCTTACCCTTCGACAAGCTTGTATTACTTCTGATTCTGTGCCCTGCCTGTTGCTACACCTAAGCTCCTGGAAGCAATTGCGTGGTTACATCACCAAATCAGAAACTAAACCAGACTGAGGTGATTTGAAATACCTTGCTGAAGTAGCGATGGAGAAGGCACTCCTTTAATAAACCACACATTCCATAGAAGTATAACAAGTTCAATAGTACCTGGAAAAACAGAGTTACGTCAAATCTCAAGCCAATCTCTCACACTGCCAGGAAATGTAGGTCTCTCCAAAGTGAAATGCCAAGTAGTAGAATTCAATCACCATGCCTCATACTGCATTGGCTGGGTCACTATAGCATGGAGTGACAAGTAACACTTGCAATGAGATGTGCAACTAGCCTAAATTCAGAATAGAGAGATCATGCAAGAGAGAGCCAATCCTAAGATTTGAATCATTTGGTCTTCATTCTGGTAGTGTTTAGCCGTAAGCCTTTCCAGTGGGGTCTTCACTTGTCTACCTCTCATTCCACTAATCATAAACACAAGGTACAGCTACTAAGCCATGATATTATATAATGTAAAGGGGTTGTTTTCATGGACAGGATTCACATTCCTGGTTGTGTATTGGTATCATATCTCAAAATCTGCAGGGAGCATCATGGAAGGACATTCATGCTATCCTCTAATGCTTTTCTCTTTCCAAGTGTTTGGTTGAGGTAAAGATTTTAACCTTGTTATAAAGCCATTCAGTCCAAGAAGGTGCTCTGCATATAGGGGACACAAGGATCAATCCAAGCACGCGCTCTTTATATTTCATCTGCCAATATAAAGAAAACAAATAAATAGAGTGAAGATTGGAAAACATATATAATGAGCAAAAGAGCAGCAACACTCACAGAGAAAAGGGTAAGAATATAAGCACCCGCAGTTACACCTAAGCAGAATACTTCTTTCAGCCTGAACCGGAAAGGTCAAGAATTAAATTGAAAACAAAATTAAGCAACAGTTACCTAGGAAAAGATACTTATCACAAAGGGAATATGAAAATAACTCTGAAGCGGGAGTTTCTACATCTTCGTATAGGCACATCATTGTGATGTAGGACCAAAGAGAGAGAGAAAATAGAAGAGGGAATGGGGGTAGCAGACTTTATACGAAGAATGTGAAAGAGTTGGAAAAAGAGAAACTGGGAGGAGAAATATGAGAATATTTACAGAGAAGAGAGAAGATGAGCATGAGAGCAAAAAGAGAAGAGGGAAAGAAAATGGGAGAAGAGAGATAGCAGACATGGGAGAAAGAGAGAATAACATAGAAGAATTAAATTATAACAATTCTTACATGGATGAAATATTACTGAAATAGAATAATTTGAAAACGAAATCATTTCCTATAGAATCAAAATTGGACAGACAGAAACCAACAAGAAATAAAATACCCAATAAATCTACCAGCTAAAACCCAATTTCTAATGAAGTTTTAATATGATTATAGAGTTAGTTTATCAACACCATAAGATTGCAATTCTATAGCTGGGTATGATGTACATGGGCAATGTGAACTAATTTCTCAGACTGAAGGTCCTTCTGAGGCAAAATTACAAACACGTTGACACTCATATCAAGAATGTCAAAAGCTTGATCCTTAAAATTGAGACTTTAGCAGCTTAGCATAAAATAATAAGTTGGTACTTCGTATCTATTCCAAAGTTGTGGGAACATAAAGTTGTCCGTGCACTCAGGTTCTGGTTCCACGATCCAAAGTGGTTTGAGGCTTAAAGAATATGGGGATAATGCTCAGCATATATTCTCTACTTCTGTGCTAGTGACACCTTAAAAGTAATACTGTGGATATGCTCAGCCAACCTATTTTACACGTCTTGGTTAGTAAGCAAAAACTAATTCTGGTCATGCTCGTTTATTGTAGTTTAAAAAACACATCACGCCATCTTAAAGACACCTAGTTGTATTAGTTCCACAACGGGAGAGACAACCTAGTCCTATTACTCCAGCAGAAGATTGAAAAAACAACATTTACATACCTAAAGAAATCGAGCACCTCGGCGACCTGGTCTGCAAGGTCATCCACGCTGAGCAAAGGCACATCTGAAGATATCACTGCAGCTCCTAACTGCAGGAACTCTTAAACAGATGGCACCCAGAACTCATTAGCATCTCCACATGAAAATTTCAAGAAAATAACAAGAACCCTAACAAAGAACCAAGAAGAGCTAATGCTAAAAGGGTTTTAATACACTCAATTAATACATTCCGACCAATCAGGCGAGTCCTCCATTACACGACCTCGCCTAATTGGTCTCAAGCATTAATTAAGGGGTATTAAAAGTTCCTCATCCCTGTAAGACAAAGTGGAAAATGCGTGATATTAATACGTGACCCTGACCTCATGCCCCGGGGCATCAATATGGTAAATGCAGAAGTTATGAAGCAACAAGGAAGCAGCCTCAGAGCAGAAGAAGAGACCCTGGTAACACGACATGTCTGTAAAAACCCACAAAAAGCGTAAGAATCCCACACAAACATCACTATCAACTAACAATTTTGTGGAACGGAAAGAAGAAAAAGAGGCGTACAGTTGAGAGCAACATCTGGGTACGTTATTAGAGCAGGCTTTTCTTGATCCCCACAAACCAAGACCGAGATTAAACCTTTGCTCGTCTTAACCAAACATTCCTGCAATGCCCATTACCAAGAATGCCAAAGAGCGTTTAATGAAGAAGACGAAGAATAAGAATAAGAATTAAGAAGAAGAAATGAATGATTCTTCGTGGGCATGGCGGCTACCTTCCCTCCAATATCTATGGAAACAGAATCGCTTGAATCACCCATATATTGAGTTAAAAAAATAGGTCTCAGCTTCAAGGAAAAACAATGAGCAACTCTCTCTCTCTCTCTCTCTCTCTCTCAATAACTCCTCCTCTCTGTTCTGTGTTGTGACTGTTGTCTTCCAGCCTCTCCCAGAAGAAAGCCACTCACTGCGTTTTCTTCCATTTTCTACATCCTTTCTTGAATTTTCCGAATTTACCCGGATACCCTTCACGTAACCGTAGTATTACGGATGCAGCCCTTTCTCTTTTTGGACGCATCGGCTAGCTCATCCAAATCCAATGGTAAGTTCGGTTCGTAAATTATTATACATATAGTTTTATAAATTCATTTAATGTACATATAATGTAACGAGTTGTGACTCAAACTCTCACCTACTGCTGATAGTACGTCTGTGAGGTAAATATAGGATCATGGGATGGGCTTGTGAGTAATTTAAGCATCATACAGCTGTATGCCACCTGGAAGGGAATAAATCCTGCTCCTGCTGCTGCTGATTATTGCTGCCCACAGCTCCAGCTCACCGTGGTATAGTATGCCTGCCCTGCCCTCTTGCTCCTGGTTCTCAGTTCTGATCTACTGCTGCTAGCCATCATCACCACCGTCAATCATGCCGTCATCCCAGCCGTTGATCTTTCGAAAACGCGTTTCTTTGTACGGGTGGGCAGATATGGAAACTATTATTCGGATCATCATTTATCCACGCCACCCGAAAACTGAAAACGCGGCTTGAACCTTGAACGGAAATCACGGAAAGGCACCCGGTTCTTAGATTACCAAATTACCCTTACAATATATTCTAAAACTCACGTGACCGTGATTAATAATTCTATGCTTTGTATGTTACCAATTTACCCTTCCAGTGTCTTGTACTATTTTTCATAAAATTATTTTATCTAACACAGTGGACAAGTGATGAGATTGATTAATGTCTGTTGCAATGATGGGTCATTCAACTACTTTTTTTTTTTTTTTTTTCAAGATGAATTAATCATAATAGATTATGGTAAATTTTAATTTAATTGTTATTACTACCTATAATGGCTTATTAATAATCTAAATTTACTTTTTTTAATAAGAAGATAATTAATGACTATCGTTAATCATGTGAGTTTAGTCGCATAGATTTAGCATACCCTTCTCGTTCATGCGATAATTTAGGTGGTGTTTTTTTCGTGTTTCAGTTTTAAATTTTGAGTTTTAAATTTATTTTTAATTTTATATTTTAAGTGTCTATATTTAAATTATTGAAAATGCGTGTTTTTTATCATTTTAAAAAATTATTTCTCAAAACATAAAATTAAAAAAATACGTTTATTTTGAAATTTTGATAAAAAAATATTTTATAATATTTTGTTTAATATATTTAATTATTTAATAAATTAAAATAGTTTAATGCTAGTATATTATTAAGTAATATATATTTTGAAGTCGGTAAATCTTGCAATATTTTTTTTGTTACAAAAATAAAATACAAACAAAAAAATTAATTTCCAACTGTCAAATCGAGCTAGTTCTGAAAATTAATTTCCAGACTTTCACCCACCGTCGATCAATGATTCCAACTATCAAGATCAACCATCGACTTCACCTCACCATGGTGACCAATATACCCCCAAATGGGTTAGATCTGATGGTTAGATTTTTATATATCTAACTTTTAATTTTTGACCCACACACCCTCCTGAATATATACATATATATATATAGCAGCGGGAATGAACAAAGAGAAAATCGATCTAGACAGAAAGTACAGAGAATATGAAGAAACAATGCTTAAAAATCATAAATGAAGTAGAGATGCAATGGTTGTGGCGTTTCACAGGTCAAGTGTAATGGTGAAGGAGGCGGTGGTAGGCTTCAGCGATGCTTCTCGAGCAGTGATGGTGACATAGATGTGACGATCGAACAAATCTTAGTCATCGATGACAACAATGGTGGTTGGCTGCCTGAAGAATAAAAAGGATAAGGAGATTATAGAGTAGGCGATGAGTGCACAGAAAAAGAGAGAGAGAGAGGCTGTTATTTTTTACATTTTAAAATTTTTTAGCATGTGTTTGGCTGAAAACACTCAAAATATTTTTTTTTTATTTTTAAAAAAATATTTTTGAAAACATGAAAATAAACACATTTTCACTATTTTAAAAAATTAAAAACAATCTAAAAATAATATTATTGGTGTCCTTATTATTGGTGTTCGTTTTGATGTCCTTTAATTTCTATTGGTCAAGTATGAGCAAGTAGAATTTAAAACTTTGAATAGCTACTTAAGATCTATCTTAATTGCAATGTTGGTCGGTTGCTTGAAGGTCATTAGTTTTAGGTAGATGTGTGATAGGATAGATTTACTTACCATTATTGGTGTGGACATGATTTATACCTATAAAATGAAGGGTGATTAGCCATTTAAATCTGGCTTTTAGCAGAAGATAGATAGCTAATGGCTATGATGAAGAATAATGTGAACATAATGGAGGAGTAGTATTATTAGTCTATTTTAAGATAAGATTGTAGGTTTAAATGAGACAGACATTTGCCCTCTTTCTCTTTTGTCTTTGTCTATATAATAACTCACTCACCATGTGTCATCTTTTGTCCTCTTTTGTTTATTATTTTTGAAAGTTAGAATTGATTTAGTAAACGGAATCTAATGTTGAAAGTTAATTATTAGAAAAGACAATTTAAATATATATATAAGAAAATATTAAAAATAAATGTGGAAGAGAAAATAGACCATTGAAACTAGGGGTGTGCAGTCGGTTATAACTGAACCAAATCACCCAAAAATTATGAACCGAACCGAACCAAATGCAATAATCAAATTGAACCGACCGACCAACCCCAATAAACCGAAATAACCGAAACTGATCTAACCCAAACCTAAACCATGCTAACCAAACCGAAATCGAAAATCAAACTGAAGACAAAATAACCAAGAGACCGGCTTCGCTATTGCTGCCGGGCGGTGATTCCGATTATCGGAACCGATCATCGGATTCCCCCAACCACGGTGACCCACATACCCAAAAACTAAAAGCATCTAATGGTGGGATTTTAGTAGATTTAGGTTTCAAAATTTCAATGTAAAAGAGAAATAGAGTGCAAACTTACCGAAAAACCATCGGCGTAGTCTTCGTCTTTGTTTTCCTTCGTCTTCTTCTTCGGTATCAGCGACGGATGATGGAGGGAGAGAGAACAGATGAAGAGATGAAGACAAAGAGCCTTTGGCCAGTGCCTAATCTACGAAGCATCGAAGAGCCTTCATCTTGGCTTTCTCCTTCGTCTTCGTATTCGCCATCGCCAGATCTGTGAACTCGAACTCAAATCGACGAGAAGATGAAATGGCGAGACATGAGAGAGAAAGAGAGAAAGAAAGAAAAACGAAGAATAGAGAAGATGAAATGTCGTGCCCGCGTGACTCGAGCGTGATGAGGGCAGTTCGGTTCACACATGGGGGGTTGCGGCCGGTTCGATTCAACAGAGGCTATTTGCTACAAGTTCGGTTTGGTTCAGTTTTTTGAGTATTTTTATCAAAATAATTGAACCGAACCGCTATTTTTGAAAAATCGAACCAAACCGACAGAACTTTTCGGTTCGATTTGGTTAGTTCGATTTAACCGAACTTTTGCTCAACCCTAATTGAAACTGATTAAAGATTGAGTTAAAAATTTAATATTGAGTTGGAAAATTAATTCAGATTATATCAACATTTAGGTACAACTAAGAGATGTAATTCCCCCCGCCTTTCTTTATTTGAAGACAATTTTTAATATATTTTGGACTTATAACAAGGATTCATCTAATAATAATTGTTGATTCTTATCTTTCCTTTGTTGATAGTAATAAAATGATTCTTTCTTTCTTAATGTCTTTTGATTTATGACCACAAGTTATTTGATGATGACGTTCATTTTCTTTTCATTGATAATGATAGAGAGACTTTTTCTCTCTCCCGATCCAAAAGGTGATTCTCAATGTCTTCCATCCACAATGAAGCGTACTCCTTCATTCTCTATCTATCTCTTGCTTCAAAAGAAATTTTTGATGTCTTTTATTTATGATAATAGGATAGACTCTTTATCCTTTCATATTCGAAGGCAATTCTTGATGCCCATGGCTCCCTTTCTATCTCTCTCTCCACAACAATGATGGCAATATTGGGTTCTTCATGGCCACATTGACAGATTTCCTCTTTTTTTGTTGATCATGAGATGAGTTTTTCTTTTTAATTTTATAAAAAAAAAATTAAAATCCTAAACTTTGTTATAGTTAAATCTAACTCAATATTAGTTAAATTAACATCATCAATGGAAAAAACTAACAAATAGGCGTCCTTACAAAAAGATAAACATTACAAGAACCTCAAAAATAAACTACAAGGGTCTTTAAACTAATGACTCAAACTATATGGGGTCTTAATGCAATTTACCCTTAATATATATATATATATATGTTTACATTTATAAATGTAGTTAATTTTCCAAAAATTACTTTACCATGTAAATTAATTGTCAAAAAATAAGTTAAAAAGTATTTTTTTTGGTATAAATTATAGTTCAAAACAAAAAAATACAGTGAAAAAAATGAGTGTTTCTATCCATAATAAGTGTATGGGTCCATAAAGCCTAAAAGAAAATTAAGGAACTTACTTTAATATAATATAAATTATGAGAGGTCTAAGCGAAATTTGTTTTTTTTTAAATTAATATCTCAATGATTGATATGCAGGGAAAAATTAAGAATAAATACACTATAGATTAAGATTAGGATTTGGGACCAAGTGGCGAGGATCCTCGCAAAGGAAGGCATCTCAAGATTAGGATTATTAAAGACCAAAAGAAATAAAGGGATTTTTTTTTTAAATGACCCAAATTAGTGAAGCTCTAAATGAAATTAATCTTTAAAAATAATATATTAATAACAAATGGACATCACTAATGTTTCTAAATGTCTTTTTTCCCTCCTCTTTCCAACAAAAACTCTAGCAACCAAGGCTGCTCACTTCATCCCCCTCTCACCCTTGCCATCAGCAAGAATTGTAAACTGGAAAGAAAATCCATTGTGATCCTTTGGATGGGTTAAGCTAGAGAAAAAAAAAAAGTTTGGCTATGGCAACGAACTACAATAGCTTTGGCAATGAATAACAATGACTTTGACAAAGATAAAACTCTTCTTTTCTCTCTCTCTCTCCTTCTCGATAACTCAAATCTAGTATGTAATTGTAATCTAAGTTTATCCGGTCGCTTGATTTGGTCAAATTTGGTAAATGTAGTTCATGTTCTTTTGTCCTAACGAGCGTACTTAATGATTCTTACTTTCACATAGAACAAACTCAAATTTGTGTTCGTGTTCTTCATTTTTCATTTCACAAAACCTAGATTAAATTTAAATTTGGGTTGAATCCAAATTTATGTTCTTTATTATAGTATTCTTTATGTTTTGTTTATTCTTCGTTCCAGTATTCATCATGGTTCACTCATTCTACGATTTAGCGTCCTTGGTTCGATTTTGAAGAGCTTGCATTCAATTTCAAGCTATTGTGGGAAAAATCCCATCCAGAGATAAGGATTTAAGTAGAGAGAGAAAAAAATAAAAATTTGACGACCACTAAAAGAAAGGAATAGAGCAGATAATCTAAGAGTTGTCGAAAAACAAAATTAAGAAAAGGAAAGAGAGAATAAATTATTTAAATATAAAGATAAAATGATAAATTTTTATACTTAATTAACTCCAAAGGAGGTTTATGCCTTTTCGTAACATACAAGGATAGTCAATATTGCTTAAACAACACAAATCTCAAGGGTTGTATATAAAATATAGTATAAAATATAAGGGTAAAATATGGTGGCAAAGCGATTTTAGAGGGCCAATATATTAAGATTTAAAATATTTTTAAAGTAAAAAAAAATTAATATTATTTTTTTAATTAAGTATAACTATTAAATTAAATAAAGTAATAATGAAAAAATTATGCTTAATTTCATGTTAGTCACAAATGAAGAAACCTTAGCTAACAAACATCTTGGTTTTTGTTTACATTGCCTTGGCAATTTATGTGTAATGCTAAGGTCCATTTTCATTAATTATAAATTAAACAAGAAAATAAAGGAATTGATTGATAGCACATGACAATTTTTCTTAATTACTCTTAGTAATTTTTATTTTGCAATGAATGGGGTGATCAATTAAAAAGCTTTATTTTTTTTAGTAAAGTCAAATTATAATAAAATAATTAAACTTAAACTTTTAGAAAAATTTAATATGCTTCATAAACAATAAAAAATGAAAAAAAAATCACTAAACACAAGGTGGGTCTGCTCGTAAAAAGGAATTTTTAATTGATCTATGCATATATTTATTTATTATTTATTTTTATAAAATTATATAATATATATATATACAATGATATGTATTTAAAAAAATTAACACATTAATAAATAATATTAAGAGTCATGTTACCACTCATATGTCGTATCTTTATTTAAAAAAATATTAGATAAAAGAAACAATATCACATAAATTTCTTAATCTCCTCTAATAAAAAGGCATCACATAACTGATAATACCGTCATCCATGACTTCTAATATTATTCTTAATTTAATTAAAATATTTTAAAATTTTAACTTATTTAAATATGTAATTTATTAGAAAATCAAAAAAAATTATAATCTTAGCAAAAGATTTCAGGGTCCAACTTTGGAGAAATTAACTAAAACATATTGTTTTCTTTTACAATTTTTTTTACATTTTTTAAATGAAACAAAAAACACCAATATAACAATTACTTATAAATAAAAATATGATAAATTCAATTATTTTTTTAAAAGAAATATTGAAATAAACAAAACATATCAAGATAAGGATAAAACCAAAATAATTTATCATATTTTTAGCTATTTGTATTTGTAATTGAAAAGGACCATAAATTCTAAAGTTTTTTGATAAGTGATAACTTCTAAAATTCAAATCAGAAAAAGCTTTCAGATAATTGATAAAATTGTGGGTATAAATAAATAAATAAAATCAAAAGTAAATATTAGATAAATAAATCTAAACAAAATATTATAATTTACCAACATGATAAGAAAATTATAACCTCAATGAAAGAGTCAAATGGGTTCAGCAATGAGTTGTTGGACAAGCTGGAAAGAGTCATGGCCACACATACTGAAAGAAGCTGAAGCTGAAGTGCAAAGAAGGCTTGATCAATGATCAGGGCCAGTTGATGATTCCCAATTCAAAGACCCTTCCTAGCCCGCCAAACAACTACTCATTGAACCCACCCTAGAAAGAGAGAAGGGAGACACACACACACACACACACTTACACAGGCATTTTGATCATTTTCAGAAGTTTGATTGAGGTGGCCTGAAAGACAAGACACCTGCAAGCGGCTATCAAGCTGTATACGGAAAATGAGACCAACCTAATCCCATGTCAGTAGTCTACCAGGAAAGTTTGGAATATATGACTTAACCTACCTCGTGAATTCACGACTCACATTCACCTAGTTCTTTCGGACCGTAGTTCTACAGATATATAGCAGGTAGAATCTCCACATTTTACAGTACAATGAACAGAAAAACCCCTTCTTTACCTTTGAAGAAATACTCTAGCACTAGATGCCGCCCCAATTCACTAGTGATCAGCGTCTACTAGAACCATCTGCTTCTTGCTGGGATGTCACGGGACCTTGGCTTCAAGTTCCATCCAATCTCCTGACCTGCCAGGAATCTGAAAGTACGGGCACTGGACGTAACTCTCCAGTACCAAATAGGTTACCAATCTAATCTGAATGTAACATAAATAGGCACTTGGCCTGAAGATTATGCTCTTTAGCGATATGAGACTCAAATCTACAAAGTTTTGGTCAAACCTGACACCAGTGACAGCATTCAGACGGTAGAACTGACCCGAAGCTTTCTCCACAGTTCTCTACTCGGCAGAAGTTGATCCAAAGCCAATATCATAAACCAGCTAATTTAAAAAATCAATAATGTAATCAAATTTTACAAAAATAAGAAAAATAAATACACTACTCCTTGGCAATGAGAAGACGCCACAGGCCAGTTAAGGCAGCACTATCTCTAAATGGTTTCATGAAAAGGCCAGTCATTGCTCAAAATCCATCATCCCACAAAGTTGATAAAACTCTGCTAAGATGGCACTTTCAGAAGTAGTTACTATAAAATGTAATCTTGATAACTGTGATGATAGCTTCAAAACTATGCTATGAGTTCAACACAAACAATTGAAAGTACAACTGAGGGCATTGATGTAAAAGAATTTCTCTAATCACCATTTGAGAAACAACACTTTTCAGGTCAATGCCGAAGGACAGCAGAGAGAGAGAGAGAAGAGAAGCAGCATGGTAGAAGGTGACAAAAACGTTGAGAAGAAGAAAAAGCGGAGAAGAGAACATCATCAGGGAAAGAAGATTAAGGGAAGAGAAGAAAGGGAGATAGAATTGAAGAAGAAGAAAGTAGAGAGGGAAATAAGAGTAATCTCTTTATTAACCGACAATCCAAATCTGATTAATTCAGATACTTTTAAAGTATTTATAAATATTATTATTCATTCTTCTTTGCCCTCTTCCCACTCCAAATTAGGGTACCCTACCCTTCCCTTCTGTAAAACTTTCTCTCCCAAACAAGAATAAGTTTTTACCCTCCCCTCCCTTACCCCCCAACCAAACATAGGGTTGGGGACATCATTAATCCACAACCACTTACTCCAAAAATCCAATCTTTCCACAACATAAATTACAAAAATTGAATTAAAAAAAGACAATAAACATGATAATAGAACATTTTCAATGTCCAAGTCCAACTCATGAATCACACCCATAAGTTAATTTTAAGATGAGAATCCAAATACGAATTCTAGGTGGGGTCAACTATATGAATTCCAAACATCTAACCATCTCTATCTATGACCATGTCGTCTATAAAGCCATTATCTCTAGTCTTCCTTTTTCGTTACAAACTTCCTCCACTTCACCCACTTGCCTTAGGTGCATTTATCGCTTTTCTTCTCAAATGTCTAAATCACCTTAATTGTTGACTCTAGACTCCACATCTTATTTTAAATAGAAGCTCCCCCAACCTTATTACATATGGTCTGATTTCTTATTTTGCAATTTTTGTACTTGTTGGTTTCACCATATCAACTAAGTGATGGAACACAACTATATTAATTATCTTCATTCACCACCCACTACCATCTCATGAAACTTCTCCATGTGAAGATGGTGTTCAAACTTCATTTCATCATTACTCCGCCAGGAAATATTATCCACTGCCGGTCCCAAGCCCGGATAAAGGAGGAGGGTTGCGTTAGGTAGCCGACAGCCAGCGTAAAACCTAGTCGGATTCAAATATGAATTCTAAACAAACTATCTGTTAGGATATAACCCACATAGAAGTCTAGAATTCATGTAGCCAACCCCACATAGTGGGATAACGGCTGGATATGTTGTTGTTGTTTGCATATCCCCTATAACATTATATTGTGCACGTGTTGGCACTTAACTACACAACATTCTTAGCCATACAATAGAGATAGTCTTATAACTAGGGGAGAGTAGAAGTTCGATTAAACTGAACTAACAGAAGTGAACCAACCGAACTTGACGGTTTAGTTTTGTTATTTTCTTGCAATGGTTCGGTCCGATTACCTTTTCTGGGAAGTTCGGTTTTCGATTTTCGGTTCAATTTTTTTGGTTAGAATAACCAAACTAATTGAACCAACCGAATTATAAAACGATGTCGTTTTGATGTTTATAAAATGGTGTCGTTTTTTGACCGTTCGCTTGCAAACGAAAAAGAAAAGACAAATTGTGTGTGTGTGTGTGTGTGTGTGTGAAAGAGAGAGAGAGAGACCCACAAACCCTAAATCAAAACCAAAACCCTGCCATCAGAAATCTCCTTCATCGCCTCCACCTTTCGCCGCCCTTCCCTTTATCATCGACCGTCAATTGACGACTGTCCTCTACTCTCCTTTTGCTCGTCACCTTCGAGCCTTCACCTTTTGGCCGCACTCCCTCATTCCTTGTTTCTTTCTTCCTTGTTCCTCGACGACTGGCAGTCGTCCTTGTCTTACCCTTCGATGTTAGCCTTTGTCTCATCAATCGTTGCCTCCTCTCCTTTTGCTCCTCACCTTCAAGCCTTTTCCTTTCGGCCACTCCACCGTTCCTTGCTTCTTCCTTTCCTTGTGCTTCAATGACCAACCCACCGGCAACTAATGGAGGTTAGTTTCGACTTTCAGTTAGGTTAGGGTTTAGGACTTTTCAATTTTTTTGACCTTCTCCATGCAATTTCTTTCTTTTATCAGGATATTATCTGATTCATCTGCTTTACAATTCATCTGATTTTTCAATATTTTCTTTATTACTTAGTGAGTTTCAGGCTTTGTGGTGTTGTCTCTTTTATTGCATATTTTAAGTTCCGGTGAGGTCATTTTTGAAATGTCAGGCAATATATTTTTCCTTTAGCAACCCTTGGAATCCAAATGATGTTATTATCTGTCTTGTGAATTGTGTGAAATCTGAAGGTTGAATTATTCTGCTATTACATTTCATATTGCAGGGAAGTTTTAGCATCGTACATGGACGACACTGGAATGGCGTGGCCAAGGCAATGACAAATATAGAGGAAAAAGGAACTGCTGCAGCAATGCTGGTAAGGTATCTCTTGCCACTCTTCTAGGATTCATGAAAGGTTTGCATTGCAGTTCATTTCAAAGAAGCTACTGCTTTCTGGCTTGATATGTTGTTTGTTGTTTAGTCTCCACTGAAATTGCCTAACAGGCCCAACTCAATTTTTTGGCACAGCCTTTTCTTTTCCTAACTTGTGCAGTGCTTGTTAACATGAGTTCCACAGGCATGTATGTGATATATACATCTTCAGTGTGCAAGTTCAAAAATGAGGAAATCAACTTGAGAATTAACATGAGTTCCACAGGCTTGACGTTCAAGGAAAATCCTTACTTTGTATATGTTGTAAATACCAGAATTATATATTTTCTCTCTGTCTTTTGTTTCATGCATTGTAGTCAAACGTGGGGATGAAACATTTTTTAATAATATGAACAGGTATGAGGTATCTCTGAAGTTCCTGGAAATCATATGGTATTCCCGTTGTTATGTTTCCTTTTGTTTCTATTGCCAATTTATTGCCAATTTAGGTTGAAATGATAGTTTGATAGAGTTAGAGGTGTTTTTCTTCTCCTTTCAGTTACTTCTCTCTTGTGTTGCAGTTTACAGTTGGTTTTCAGTTTTTTTTCTCAATCGGTTAGTTCGGTTCAAAATGTCTATCAGTTAGTTCGGTTTTTTTCAGTTTTTTGTGTTAGTTCGATTTTCGGTTTTCAATTCGATTTCTATGGTTTACTTTTGGTTTTTTTAATTATCAGTTAGTTTGCTTATTTGGGTTAATCAGTCAGTTCGGTTTGATTTTGTCACTCGGTTCAATTAATTTAGTTAGTGGTTTTCAATCGGTTCGGTAACTAAACCGACCGTTTGCACACCCCTACTTATAACCATTTGATAAATCTTCCCTTTTAGCATTAGAGGGATTTTATGATCACATGCTAATGTTGTTCTTAAATCTTTTAGATAAAATTTCAACTAAAATCTTATAAATACTCATAAATAGGTTAATGCACCTAAAATCATGATGCCTACAGTCCCACTCTTTTAGGGTAAACGAGGCATTCAGGTTTATCTCAAAAGAACAAGATCTATGTTATTCCTGAATAGCTACACAAACCCTGTTGCCAACTAAGCTCCAAATAAACAAAGCCATCATAAATCCATCCATCTCTGGTGCAATGTCCCCACAATTCCTTTTCCAAAAAGGGCCTCTCTAATCTTTCTCACTGTTCTATTACAGGCCTTGCAAATCAAGACCAGGGATGGATAGCCTCCATTCCCCTCTATCCTTCTTCATCAAAGAAAGTATTTTTACAAGAATCGACTATCCCTACAACAATATTCTCCTCTTCTGGTATCTTCACAAATTTCTCATATAATTAAACTTATTCTGTTTCAAATAACCGAACTAACCTAATAAATGAAAAACAAAAAGACAAGGAAATAAGAAAAAAAATAAAATCTTAAAAATATTTTGTTTCTTTTTGTGCAATTTGACCTTGTCATGTGATATGGTAGAAATTGCTTATCTTCAAAAATATTTGTTTACCTGTTCATTTTTTTGAACTTATGACCTCTACAATTTTACCACTACACTAAGTCCTTTTTTTCTTTTTTTACCTGTTCATAATACAATGTTACACTAGTTTCTGACAGGAGTAAGGAAAATAAACTTGAAATACAGACCATTTCTTTCTACAAGTAAATTCTGACTGAATTAACATCTATAATCAACCCACATACGTGCAAGGAAAACACAAGGAGATCTCTACTCAATTCTTGTGGGTAATCAATAGAAGGATAAAAAAGAATAGAACATGCTTGGGTGTATGTTTGACATGTGTCAAGGAATGTCTTTCAAAGTGTTGAATTTGATGCATTTGATACTTAGCTGACACAAGGCACCTTCTCAGAGTTCCTATGCTTCCTAGAACATAATTAGCCTAATAAATTTATAAAAATAAATATTTGGCCCTTTTATTTTATTTGATCATCTAAATGTGTATGGTAGAAGTTTTTTCACTTTTTTCTCAGAAATCAGAAATCTATTAGAAACACACAAACACACATATATATATCAAACAATTTTACCAATAGTTTTCGAAAGGTTCGAGAGCTATGAACTCAAATCCTTATTAGGAACTCCAACCAAATTGACGAGTGTAGTTAACAACAAAAGATCAATGTTGCATAAGCAAAACCCGCAAATGTGGAAGGCATATAAGAGCAAGTCTCCAGAATCAGTTCTCATACGAAATCAATAACAATAAATGGAAAGGGAACAAATATATTTTTTGGACAAACAATGATAAATGAAGCTCCAACAAATACCTGCAACCTCAAACAAGTGCCTGCATTGATTCATTCATACTGCAATGGAGGGAAACAGTTCTGCCACCAAAAATAGCCATAGGTCTTCCACTAAACAACCCCTCTTCCTCTACCCATCCCCAAGCCCAATCCTAGCCGAGTGTTCAACACCTCCTCAACCAACTGAGGCAGCAGCAATTGCACTCCATACAACAATGAGCAATGACACCAAAGCTCTCAACCAATCACAAAAGCAACAAGCATTTGGAAACTACTTCATCTTCTCCCAGCATATACAAAAACATTTATAAAGCACTTGTCCAAAATTTAGCACATTATCAATGATAATATTTTATCTGCATCCTAGCAAAAAGTCAAACTTGAATAACAATCTAAATCCATATGCACCCTTCAAAGGAAAGCTGCAGGCCCATGCCCCACAAGACCTCATAGCATGGTCTTGAAACAAAAGATCTTATAGAACAGTGTCAGAACTAACTCTTCATTCCACAAGGCCTTTACCTGAGGCATCATCCTTAACCTCTGGGACTGGTTAATATGAATCAAATAATGTATTCACAATAAAACACCAACATATTTGATCATCATCAACTGACCTTATCCTAACCAAGTTAGGGTAAGTAGCATGGGTTTTATAATGTCAAATGACTACTAAAGTCATACTGATAATACAAATCTATGCAAGAGAACAATGTGGCAAAATTTTACACCAGATGCCCTTCCTGATACAACTCTCTAGCAAGGGAATGATGAGATAAAGTTTCAACACCATCTTCATATGAAAAATCTTCATGAGATGGCGGTGAATAAAGATAATCGATATAGTCGTGTTCAATCACATAGTTGATATTGTGAAACCAATGAGTATAGCATAGAAACACAACTGATTGTGGTAAACCTCCTAGCTGTGGTGGTAAACCTTCACCAACCTTAAAACTCTCCACAAGCTGCTGACTGTAGACGTAATCACTTAACCCTATGTTGAACAATTGCAAGCAAGAGCAACCAAATGAGAAATATCATACAACTGTCTGAAACACTAAAACATAATTCACAAAGCTTCTAATCCCATCAAAGCTCCTAGTCCCAATAGTCCCGACAAAGCTTTGATGCAAACCTGTACATAGTTTTTATATTTTGGTGTAAGTTAATTTTGGGGGGGTCTTTTTGTAAGATCAAATATTTTGTTGGGGTTCCTAAAGATTAGTGACTTTTAGGGGGAGTTATTTGCAAAGTGGGAGTTGGCTTCTCTTGGAAGCTTGAAGAGGTAGAAGTTGGCTTGCCTTGGAAGCTTGAGGTCTGGTATAAATAAAGGGTCTCCCAGCCACTTTGGGGACTTTTTCAGCATTTTGAAGACAGAAGCCTCTGCAGGGAGTTTCAGCTCCAAACCAGCTAGGGTTTTGTAGATTTGGAGGCTTGGGTTTTGAGTAGTTGACCCTGCAGCGCCTACCAATCCCTCCACCGCTGCCATAGGCGCGAGAGGCTAGCAAGAAGCTGCTGCTACTCGGCTGTTCTAGGACTGAAGAGGTGTGATCTTAGTTATTTAAGTGTGTTATTTGTTGTCCATTGTTTCAACACTACATCCTTGTTGTGTTTGTGCTATTTTTTTGCTGTCCCTATTTGCATCAAGCTCCTAATCCTGCTAAACTTTCACCTGCCCCTAACACTTCTATGCATCTCTTCTGCCACCTCCACGATCTCACTGGTCATGACAATATTCACATACTTAAAAGGGCTTAGATGGAAAACAGAAAGCAAAAAACACTAGTAAAAGAGATATGGCAAACACCCCTCTAAGCATGAGCATAGCCCTCACTTCAGTGAACTTTCACCCAAGCTTAACAATCCTAATCAATATTCTGACACCCTCCACAAGCTCACTGGCCTAAATCATAATTAATTAAGGCATGGCTTAAACTGCAAGCAACAGATACTAAACAAGAATGACACATAACCATCAAACACTAACATAATTCACAAAGCTGTAATCCCACTAAAGCTACTCACTTCACTCAATCAGACCATAGCACTCCCACATATCTCTTCTGCCACACTCCACAAGCTCATGGCCTAGACCATAACAACTTAATACAGCTTAGATGGCAATAGCAAAAAAAGCCTATAAATCCAGGGATTCCAAACAACCCAGTAAATACTACCTAGTTCCAAAGCCATAATCTCTTGAAAGTGCTGGACTTTAACCTAATTTTAACACTGCCATTCCATGCATCCATTACGCCATCTTCCCTAGCTCAATGGTAACGATATTTATCATGTACTTAACAAGGTTTATTTGAATAACTAAACAGGGATTTCAAATAGTATATGATGCTCATCATTAAAATTCAGACCTTCCATAACAGGTACAGGTCCAGTCTAACTCATCAGTCAGAAAGGCTAAGTAACAGACACACACACACAGATGCATGCACACGAGCGCACGCACACACTCAAAAGCAGTTCAGAAAGAGTGTCCTTTAATAAAAGTTGGCAGTTGAAACAAACAGCAAAATTTAATACCTTTTTTGCCTGCCCAACCTTCAACCTTTTGACAACAGAACTGTAGCCCAAAGATTATGAGTACCAGAGGCAACTAGAAGGTTCATGGAAGGATGAATACACAGAAGCCAACCATCTAGAACCATAGAAGCAGCCCAACCCCATCCCAGTATCTCATATTTCTATCATGTGGTCATTTTGTGCAGCAAGAACTAGTGTCCATGCAAGAATAGCTGCTCAATAGGACAAGTTCATCATAAGAACCCCCTGGAACGAACACTGGTTTATGCTTGTTTCACCTTCATGTCATGTCATCTCTTGTCAAAATTAACTAAAAGTCAACCACTGAACGAATCATGCACTACTATATTGGAAATTTCTTGTTTTTCTTTCTTTTTCCACATGCAAACTAATACAAAAATGATTTCCTTCAAGGTCTACTGACAATTGTAATTAGACTTTGGTTGATAATTGATTTTTGGGAGATGTTAAGAGATAAAGCATGAACATATTATGTGAAAGCAAATAAATGTCATTTAAGCAATTAATTAAAATGGACCTAGAGCTTAAAACATATATATAGCTAAAAAGTTCTAAGGAAAGGGAATGTGGGAAAATAAATATTTCAGTTCCTAGTACTATCTGATCTGCTAAAGGCCAATGCTGTTCTTCCAAAAATGAAGTGCACCCGTCTATGCATATGGATGTGCAAAACTGTACATATTCTGGGATGTTACCAATAAAAATGTTCAAAAGAGCTAGAAACTTTTGCAATGATATGGTAACCATCTGACCTGCCACAGGTGAAGAAGTAACATAAGACAACTTTAGAGTAACAAAAAATAGCTATTAAATATATTTAAATAATATTTTAGACAACTTAGATAAGACACATAAGCCATTATTAAAATGGTTTGGACAGGTTAAAATAAGACCGATACAAGCTCCTGTGAGACTAGTGGATGAGATGAAAGAAATTTGTAGCAAAAAAATAAGGACAGGAATACCATAGAAAACTCGATGGGAAACTATTAGGCACGGCATAGCATAAATGGCCTCATAGAAGATATGACCATGGATAAAGACATGTGGAGATTTAGAATTCATGCAGCTGACGCTACCTAGTGAGATCCAGGCTCGGAATTGTTGTTGTTGTAATATTTTAAATGCTTTATAGTATGTTCCTGAGCCAGAACTGAAAATATATAATGGACCAAATACAGAATGGAGTCACTTTGGGATGACAAAGAGGAAATGCATGATGGGAGCCCAAGTCAAAAGCTTATAATCACACCATAAAAACAACCTGGATTTATTATGGTCTTCACCAAATATCAACTAGCATAGAATCCATCTCAATCTCCAACATAACATATAAACTTCGAAAGGAGAAACTTACAGCTTAGACAGCACACCCTAACTGAGCAGAGGAATATCTGAGAGGGTAATAGCATCATAACACTACAAATTTGTGTAAAGAAAGCAAGAAACTAATCAGAAGAGAGTTGCACAATTACAGAGCAGTCAAACAATAAGAAAGTTAAAATAGAATTGAACAAATAATTTATCAAAAAGTTAGTTCAAGGCTATACAAGCAGGAATAATAAAATCATCTCTAATATATTGAATTGCTTGTTGAGTTAATGAAGCGGAATATATATATATAACACAACAACAACAACAATAAATCAAACCGTTTATAATCAAGTATAATCCAATCACATAGTCAACCAAAATCAGAGCTCACTAAAGTATTTGTTAGCACTCAATGAAGAATCCCAAATAATCTATTCATTTTTCCATGCATACAAAATTAGTGAGAAACCAAGACATTGTGATTGAGAATCTCGGAATCTTTGTGACCAAGACAAGTGCATTGTATGGGGATCCAAGACGGGTTGGCTAGCCCACATTTTCTCGGCTGAAAGGCTGGTCTTGAACATAAAAACAGCATTCCCAAGTGATGTACCAAACAACCAATTATGAACATCCCAAAGAACTTCTACTGCGAGGCCATCAACCAAGATGGTGTGGTTACCCCGGAATTTCCACTGGAGACGTTTAACCTGCATGACAGGCTTAGTATCGATTCGGATCACAAGGCAAGGCTCATTGACACCACTGGTGTCACATTCAATCATGAGGTCATGAAGTTGGCCACTGTCGCAAAACTGAGCCTTGGTGCTGAATGTCTTCTTACCAAATATATGCTCTCTCTTGGCAACAAAAATAGCATTGGAGGCAACAGGTGTTACCCCCGTTTTCTTGAAAGCCTCTTTTCTCATGTCCCCGAGGAGGAGGATCATTTGCCGATTAGAGACAACTCCGACGTAGAATCCCTCCAATGGCTCAGGTCCAGATCCGAATTTAGCCGAGGAAAGATCCCAATACACATCAATTTTACTATAATATGCTTCTAAACTTTTTGACCCTTTCCTCTTAGAAAACAACCAGGGTTTTATATCAACCTTGCAGAGGCATTGATTAGTATCGTCAATCCCAACACTGAGGCCTTGACCCATCAAATTCTTACTCCATGTGACGGTAACCGAGCAGGTCCGGCCACGCAATCGGCACTGATAGACACAAGTAACCAAATTCTGGGCAGTTCTATTGGAACTTGACGACGAGAAATCAGCAACTTGAACCCCATTTTCACCAAAACAAGAAGGAAAATCCCTCATACTCATTCCAGGATGGCGTGGTTCTCCTCCTCTATTTCTCTCTCCGGTTTATCCACAACAGTTGGTATTCACTTCTACAAGCAACAGAGATAGGACTGAAGAGATGGGGCGAAACAACAAAAAGGGAACAAACAAGCACGGAGATTTAACAGGAGAGAGGAGAGGCCACATACCTTAATCAATCAGAGACGAATCCAACGACCTATCTCAGATTTGCTCCAAACGAAAACCCCCTGGCAAGCTTGATTTGACACGGACGTAGAATTTCAGATGCATCTCTGCACAACCCCATAAATCTAAGTTCAACCAAAGGATGAGGGTCCCTCCTATTAGAGACAAAATTGGGAATATAGTAAATAAAAATGGAAAATTCAAAGAGATAAGCAGACAAAAGGGAGACTCCTTGGACTAATTTCACTGTCAATACATCTGTCGAGGGACCAACTCTGAACAATTGGAAAAGATAAGCATGAACACACACACACATATACACGTATACATGTACGCGTATATATATTACATATACGGCTGTATAAACCTGTAAGCATGAAAGATAAATTGTCAAATACCTCCAGAAGGGGACAGCTTCGAATAATGAAAAGAAAATGAGAGCGAAAGCAGGGCTACGGCAACTGGGTCCTGCTGGAAGGCAGGCTGGTTTTGAACACTACTCTACACTGCGAAAAAAGAAGAGAGAGAGAGAGAGAGAGAGAGAATCTGTTCTCTCTTTTTGTCTCTGTTATTTTTTCCCACCCCCGTCTTATCTTCCCCTCTGTGTATGACTTCGCTTTAGCTGACAGCTATGTCAAGCTTCAGCGTTTGAAAGTGAATCGCCATGTACCATCAGCCAACAACAAAAGCAGCCATCATTCCCCCATTTTTCCCCTTGCGAGATTCTCTCAACAAGAAGCAAAATTCCTCAATTTCGTGCCCTACTACTCGCCCACTAGGTTGGATTTGCTTGTGATTCTCATTTCCTTCGCCTAGAATTCCTTTCTTCCCAACCATCAACCAAAGTTAGAATTAGAATTTTAAGTTTTTTTTTTCTTATTAATTAATATATAAATTAAAATATTAAAATATTTTAATATATTTATTAAATTTATTTAATGACCCTTTAAATTTTGAGATATACTTATCGCTCCCCTCATATTTTAATTTTTATAAATAAAAAATAATAATACTTATATATTCTAAAATATTTTAATAAATCTTAATAAACGTTACCTAAAAATCAAATAATACAAGTAGCTTGCTTTTCCATTATTGCATTTCCATGCTTCTTAGTTTAAAATTAGTAATGAGTGGGGGATGGGGTGGGGCCCACGAAACGTGGTAAGTGCAAGCACGACTCCACATCTTGATTGCCTTGGCGTTATGGAACGCATGTCCTCTTGCAATCCCAGTGCCGGAAAATGACAAAATTAAAATAGTTTGAGTGACTTATTTTTCATATATTGTCATATAAATTTAAAAAATACATTAGAAATAAAAAAAATCTATAATCATTTCATATTTTTATTTTTTTTAATTAATAAATACTATTTTAATGAACAGAAAATAATAAATTATCAATAAATGTGTCAAATGATGAGAGATGTGATATTATGTTAATATTATTCGTTACTTATAATAAAAAATCAAGTTATATGATTTATTATGTACATAATGATACAAACCCTGTCACCATCACCCATGGCAATGATTTATCACTTAGGATAATTAGTAAGCTAATTATGTTCATTGTCATTAACATATATGACTAATTCTATTAAATTCAACATTAATTGTAAATATATATAAATAGATATTTTATAATATTTTTATATCATACAAATGTTATAAGATTACCATTTTATGGTAACAAATAATTCACTAAAATCTCTATTAGTACCTTCTCTCCTTCTCTTTCCTAACATAAAATTACAAAAGAAATTAATTAAATATGTGAAGAGAAATTTGATTTCAAAATAATAATCATCAATCACATGTAAACACGTGAACAATACACTATTATTAGTACGTTGTTGTTTGTTTGTCTCACTTGTTTTGGTTTTATATGAAATATTTAATATTAAATGTGAATATTAATTAATTTAAGAAATGTCGATGTGATATAATATTATAAATGATATAAATGTTGTCTAGAACAAAAAAATTAATATTTTGTGTAAAATTTAGTATTAATAGTCATGAAATTATTAATAATTATTTGTTAACGAGTAATAACTCATTATGTGATGAACAATAATTGTCAATTATTTAATAATTAATATTAAACACTACATCAAATATTAAAATAATATTTTTATTTAAATAAAAATTGTTATGTTGGTTGTGTCGGACAACATAACGTTTGTCTGATGTTAACAAAATCAAAGGGAGGGCATGAGCTCCATCCCCTCCCCCACACCCTCTCTCGTATGTCCGACATGAATATGATAATATTTTTATTATTTAAATGTAAGTTGACTGATTGATGGATTGTTCTATGCAAAGAAAATTAAATGACATTCATGCTAATGTTTATTGTTGCTAAACAATTTGTGTTTGTTTATTAGGAAATATTTGTTAGAAAAATCTTTTTTTTTTTTTTTTTTTATATTCGGCATTAAGAAAACACAAGAGTTAAAAGGAATTATTTTTCGTAAATCAAAAGTAATTTTCTAAAGTTATAACAAAATGAGAAGTGACCTTTCAAATTGAAATCGATAATTCATTTTTCAAAGCTCTGAAATCAAGTAATTACCTAGATCTCACAGTGTCATCCCTACCTCTGTTGAGCTCTTTCTGTGTCATCGTCGTCTGTCGACCCCTCTTGCATTGCAGCCTATATCTACTAAGCTTATTTTGTGTCATTATCTCTTGAGTAACAATCACTTTATTTTGTTTCCTACAATTGAAAATATGTTATGGGGGTGTTTGTTAATCAATATAAGAGAAAAAAATGTCAAATATATAAAGCATTCCAGATGTTTGGTATTTTTAATGTATTTGTTAAGTTTATCTGACTATTTTCGAAAAAATCCTCACATGACCTCTTAGCTCCCCCTTTCACGATAAATTTATCTAACTTTTTAAAGATAAGGCTCAATTACTTATCTACCCATTGTAAGATAGTTAATGTCATTTAATGCATTTTAAAAATTTAAATTTATTAAAAAAACTTATTTATTTAATTCGTATAATTAATATTATTTAATATATTTTTAAATTATTATATGTTTTGACAATTTTAAAAATTTAAATGACATTATTCATTTAATTGATTTTTAAAATTCAAATTTCTCTCTCTCTATATATATTTTATTAACTAATATAATTCCTTTCATCAATTTTTAAATTATTTTATTTAATCTTATATTTTATCATCTATTATGAAAATATGTTTTGACCATTTTTAATTATATAGGTGGAATTATTGTAATTCTAACAATTATTATTTATACTTTTCAACTATTTTTTAAATTTATTTTTAAACATAAATTTAGAAAATAAAATATTATTTTCAATTTTAATCTTTTTTTTTTTTGACAATTCATATTAATCATAAAATACTATTTTAATCATAAATTTGGTAATAGGGATATTTTAGTAAAAAAATCCTTATCTCGATGCTTATTATATGTATTAACAAACACATGGAAATAAAAAAATACAATTACAATTGGATTCTAAAAAATTTAACAAACAGTCTGATAAAAATCTTGAAATGTGACTTATCTTGACCATTCCATATATTGGTTTGAAAAATATCTCAATCTTATCTTAATACCACTTTATCTTGCTTATTTTAACAAACGCCCCTAAAATAGAAAAACAAAACTAATGCTATATTGTACCCTAAACACAACACAAGCATCAGAAATAAAGCTAACATGGACAGATTTCATACTCCAGGGCTTCACATTTCGGGGACCAAATAAATCTAAAACTAACAAAATACTATTAATACATTTCAGAGGAAGATATTAAATGTGAACCAAAGCCAACTCTTGCAATGATTGATAAAATTAGATAATAGAAAAATAGTTTCAAATCACAATTTGAATTAGATGTGTCAATTTTCATTTCTCATGTTCCTAATCGTGGAAATACATTTTGTAGACTCATTTAGTGGAAGCCAATTGAATAATTTTGCAAAGATCCCATTTAACAAAATTTAAAATATATAACAAATAAAAGAAAACTATTGGTAATTTCAAGTTAGATAACATTTAATAAGGAATTTAAATATATTATGTAAACTCTTAATATGAGAAAAATTATTTATTTTATTACTTGAGGTGCATACAAGGGGTGAGCGAACGACTAAATTGTTCAAAATAAATAGATCGAATATGTTTTAAAAATTTAACTGAATCAACCAAATAGGTGCTTAAAACAACTCTAAGGGGAAGTGGCATTCGCTGTTAACCCCATAATTGCCAAAATAGCACATTGAATTAAAAATTTTCCAGTCTAACAAATGTGGCAAATGAGGTTGCAAAACGACAACAATGTTCTTGTAGTGTCATTTTTTCAATATCTGGAAAGAGAAAAAGAGACATGTGTCATCTTAAATGGTAAAATTCAATGGTTCTATTTCAACTTCTATACATATGTGGATTACTTGAAATATGGGAGAGTAGGCAAGGATAACGATGGAGCAAGATAGAACCAGAGAGGTAGTGAGTGACAGAGAGGTGAGCCGACAAGGGCGAGGTTGAATTCGAGGCGAGTGACAAAGTGAGAAAGACAACAGGCGAGAGCAAAGTGAGCAACCGAGGGGAGAGCCGACGAGGGCGAGGCAAGAGCGTCAATCGACGAGAGTAATAACACATGGAGAGTGCGAAAGGAATGACGCACATAGGGAAATGCGCATAAGAGAAAGTGAAATTTTTTGGAGTAATGTATATATATATATGATTTTAATTTAAAATAAGTGTTTTTTATTTTAGTTAATTGTTAGAATTTAAATTGATTATTTTATGTTAGAATTATAAATTTAAATTTTAATTTAAAATCAATATTTTAGTTAATTATTTTTATTATATTTTTAATAAAAAATATTAAAATTGCATACCTATTTTGACACTTGCTATTAGAGTAGATTTATAATTAATGGGTGCCATAATACTGTTCAAAGTTACAAATTGATGATTTAGCACTCCAAAATAGTAACTTTTAGATAAAAAAAAAAAAAAAACCAAATCGACCAACCCCCCAAAAAATGTATTTTTTGATATTCAAATTAGTTCGATTATTTTTAATTTTTCTAATACAAAGTCAAACTCGAACCGAAATAACTAAAATACTCAAATTTAAAAATCAAACAAAATTGATTTATAACTTAAAATGAATTGAATTGGCAATTTAAGACAATTCAATTTGATTATTTTGATTTAAACAAAATATTATTCATCCTGGTGACATATGTTTTACTAATTAATGATGAAAGAAGGTAGGATTGGGATTTATTTGGTCACAATTTTAACATATTCATATATATTTATAATTTTGATAAATATTTTAATAACATAATAGAAATAATGAAAGAAACGTTTTAACTTAAAAAATAAATAATGGTATTTTAAAAAAGGTTTAAAAAAAAAAAAAAACAGAAAAGAAAACGAGAGCGAGCTGAAAGGCCAGAAGTGGGATGTCTCTAGACCAAAATTTGAATTGAGGGTTTTCCTCCTCCACTCTCTCTCTCTCTCTCTCTCTCTCTCTCTGCAACTCTGAGCCAACAAAGAGCAGAACGGTCTTCAATGGCGGTTCATAATTGCCAAAGCTCACGTAGAATAGCTTGCAGAACATTTTAGCTCCATTCCAACTCTCTCTCTCGCTCTCGCTCGTTGGCGTTTCGTGCCGCTAGGGTTTTAATTGATCCGACATTTCTTGGCTTCTTCAACAGTTGATCCTCCCGCCCTCTCTCTCCCTCTCTCTCTATATGTATAAGTATATATTTATATACATAAGTAGGTAGATCGGTGCGATAAGAATCGAAGGTGGAGTGGGGGCAATGGAGGCAATACTAATCGACTGTGTTAAAAATAGCATGCGGAACTTGATGTTCCGAAACGCCATTTTCATGTGCGAGCGCCTCTGCGCCGACTTCCCCTCCGAGGTATTTATATCCTTCCCTTCTCTAGATTGTCAAGGTTTGTCCTATGCCCCTGTTCGAATGGGTATGGAAGGTTTGAATGTTAGGCGGTTTTGCGATGCGCAAGAACCTGTTAATTTTGGGCACAGCAGGGGTCAAGATGACAAGTGACGCAAATTCATTCTCTCTCCCCTCAAAGCTAAACCTCCTTCACATCGAGGCC
The DNA here is from genome assembly GCF_014633365.1 of Diospyros lotus. Taxonomy (NCBI): domain Eukaryota; kingdom Viridiplantae; phylum Streptophyta; class Magnoliopsida; order Ericales; family Ebenaceae; genus Diospyros; species Diospyros lotus. The sequence goes on along the minus strand of NC_068342.1, from coordinate 4,028,530 downwards.
CGGTTATTGATGGACTTTGTTTATTAGTAGCAAAGAGTAGAAAGTGATGCTTGAATTTCTAGCTACTGCCTTACAATTTGCTACATTCTCTATTGAATCTGTACTCAACTTTCATACTGGTTAAGTATGGAGTCCATTGGGATTGGGGAGGTTTCAAGATTTCTTTGAAATTTGTGACTTCTGTTTTGTTTTCCACGGTGTTGCTTATTTTCTTTTATATTTCTTCTTGATTGGCACTAGATGCCTTGTCCATGTTTCCATTTCAATTCGATCCTTTCTTGTCTTGCCTAGGCTATTCTGGTGTGGTGAAGTGTATGACTAATTTGTTTCTCCTTTTGGAGTGTAAAGTTCCAGTGTTCCTTCATCTTAATTATATGCACAAGTTCTCAGTGGCCGTCTTTAACAAATGCAGACAAATTTGCAATTACTTGCTGGATGTTACTTGCAGAATAATCAAGCTTACTCCGCTTACTATATTTTAAAGGGTATGTGCAAAACTTCATTCTGTGGCCCAGCCTGGTCTAACTGCATAACTATAGTGTATTGAGCCATCTTTTTTTTATGACCCATGTATTGCTGTTTGTTTCACGTCATTTATATTTGTGTTTTAGTAAACTGATGCTCATTCCTAATGTGTCTGCTCCCTTATTTATAGGAACACATATGGCTCAGTCCCGCTACTTGTTTGCGATGTCATGTTTTCAGATGGATCTTCTTAGTGAAGCAGAAACAGCACTTTGTCCGTCTAATGAGCCTAGCGCAGAGGTACTAAGTGACTGTGTGGCGAAGTCATTTGTATTTTACAATATCTAATGTCAGTGGAGCTGGCAATCCATAAAATCTCAAGAGATATGTTCTTGGTTTTGGTAATTGAATGCAAGTAAATGTAGCACTGCTCTTACTTCGTTCCAATATGATTTTCATGTAAATTTTATTTTAATGGGTAAGCTGAAATGTTTATGATAGAAAACGATGATATTTTTATTGTGTTTGCTGTTGTTAGGAAACATATTCTTCTAGCATCCATTTCTTTCTAGTTTTTGAAGCCATCACACAATTTAACAATATATGTGATATCAAATTTCATTCTCTTCTGATGTAACAATTAGAAAAGATACTCAATTATTTTCCATTTTAGAGTCAACTAATTCTTCAATCATTGTTGTATACCACTTGCAAAAAGAAACCCCCAAACAGTTGTGTACATATATATTTACATATTTGAATAATATTCCTTGATCAAAATCCAAGTTTAAAAGAATTAAAAGAAACATAAATTAATTTTTAATAGAGGAATATTTATTTTTGGTTGGTTAAAAAAGTGCAAGTGCACATATGTTTTTTATGAATCTTTGTTGGTATGCTTGATGCAAAGATGAAGGCTTGCTTATTGTTGTTATCTTTTTGATGCAGGTTCCAAATGGTGCGGCTGGCCATTACCTTCTTGGTCTTATTTATAGGTACTAGGATATTTCTGAAATATAAACTTACTGGTCCTGCATATTTTCGTTAACCTCATGTTAATGTCTATGCAATATTAGGTTTAGACCCCTCTTATTAACTGTCATTTACTGTATTAAGGGAGTCATGTATGTTGCTGACTTAATTTCTTTGCTTTGAGAGGTTTGTATATGTTTAATATTCAAGTCAATCATATATGAAAGTACTAAAGCAAAATAAAATCTTTCAATTACATCATTTCCGGCATTGCTATAATTTCACTTTCCCACTTGTTCTTCTATTTTAACACCCATATAGCAACTTACTTTCTAGGGATGGTAATGGGTCCCAATTGCTATTTTAAATTAAAAGAACTATAAAAATTGAGATATAGGCATAAGACATTTTGAAAATTTATTAAAACAAGTATGTAAATGATCAATGGGTCCCAATTACCCATTTAAATTTAAAACAAGTATAAAACTTGAGATATAGGCATAAGACTTATTTGAAAATTTGTTAAAATATGGAAATGGGTAAATGGGCGACCCATTGCCATCCCTAATCTTATCCTACAAATTTGTTTGAGGACTATTTACGAAATAATTTTGGTAAGTTATGGATAGAAGGTGGGACCCAACAACCAATGCAACTGGAGTTATGGTGAAGATTTAAGCATGGGTAGGCAACGAAAAGCATTCTCTCTTTGAAATTACACGATAGGCTTTTCAAAACGCTATTGTGTGATGCCATTGTGCGTTGCCCTCTCTTACTAGGCTAGTGGAGAGAAAACCTCGCTCTTCTTTCCTCAATACCCTCATTCCATGGCTTACCTCAAATTAAACCTCCGATTTTTTTATTTTATAGTAAAAACAAAATTGGTATGAAATGAATTTTTTGACATAGAAAACTTTGTAAATTGATAACAAGGTTATCATGTCCCCTATTAAAGATATAATCTAAGAATCACGATTAAGATGGTTTTGACATGTGAAAAGAAGATCGACAGATGTACTTGAGGAGAGTAGACAGATACGAGATATGTATGTGATTTGATCTTGCTTACAATGACAATTTCTGAAATGGATATGGGTATTGGATATGTTCATATGACATGAACATGCTGAACATGCTGATGAGACAAATTTCAAAAATATTAAAACTTGCCGGATGTACATCAATATCTAGATGTATGTATGTCTACATGGAAATACTTTTTATCTTTTTGATAAGCTGACAAATATATTTCTATTTTATCGTGTTAAGAATTATTTTTCAAATTTATATATTTGGAATGAAATAAATATGAAAATCATATTATCTCTTAGTGGATAGTAGCATCGGATTCAAAACCAGTATGCTTCTGAAAGAAATGCTTCTTAATTCCTTGACTTGATTTAGCTTTGTGTGCATTTAAATGATTTCTAATCAATAGGTTCAACTATTCATGTGTCACTTAATGGTATTAATTTGTTTCAGGTACACTGATAGAAGGACAAGTGCTATTCATCATTTTAAGCTGGCACTGTCTCTGGATCCCTTATTTTGGGCTGCTTATGAGGAGCTGTGTACTTTAGGTTTGTAAAATAGCTATTGGTTAAGCTTTCTGTAGCCTTGTGATAGTTGATATGCTTTTTGACTTCATTTTGCGTACTTTTGAGTGTGAGTCCTTACTTCAGGATTTTTTGTTGGGAGGCAGTATTTTGAAAATATTGGTTTAGTTTCTATTATCAGAAACTGATGTCCATTTTGAATTAACTTGTACCTTATTTTGGAGGCTGATTACTAGACTTCTGTTTCTCTTTTATAATTTCACATAGATTCACTGATGTGGCTATGAGGTTTTGTCGTTTTGCTGATTGTATGGACAGAAATGGAACGGGATAAAGCTCACTTTCTATTGCCATGACTGAATGTATAACTTTGGGTTGTTTGTGTTTGTGCTTGTGTATGGCTTTATACCATTCGCTGTACAAGTACTGGGTTGAGGGATTGAATGTTCCATGTGACGTGAATGATATTTCAGGGCTTTGATTTCTGTGTTTGTTACATATTTTAAGATTTGAACCTCACTGGAAAACTATATTAGTCATACCCACATTTTCTGTATTCATCTACTCTGCTTCCAATCTAATGCAGCCTTCTTCCACTGCTTTGGATACTTTGAATAGGATGGAAATTTAATTCCAAACTCTTATTATTGTGATTGGTGTGGTGCTTGCTACTGGGCTAGGGGTGAAGATGGGATTGGAAAAGCTATACTGCATAGAAAGCTAGTGATTTAGGGAACACGATTGTTTTTCTTCTCAGAGCTAGTGACTTCAGCTTAGCTTTACCTTGTTTTGCATATTTTTATCGGTGGTTCTCTGTTAAATTGAGTATCACAAGAAATTATTGTGTCTCGTTTTGATCTTCTGGCTATGCTGTCAACAATGCATTTGATATTTTGTTATATGCTATCAGCAGTTGACTACTATATTTCAGCTTTTCTCTGATAATTATTTATTTGGGCTATATTTTCCCTTTAGCAATTGCTGTTCACAACCATTTTTATGCTTTTATCTGCATTAAGTGTACTAATTTTGGAATTTTCCAGGTGCTGCTGATGAATCAACTTCAGTTTTTGGTGAAGTAGCTGCTCTTTGTATTCGAAGTCAGTTCCTAAATCATAGATTGGATTACCTGAACTCACAGGCATCCAGTGACGATCTTAATTTAGCTTCTAGTAGAAATGTTGGCTCTGAAGATATCAGTCCGAGGGATGTGAGACCTACAAATACCAATAATGCAAGGGATGTCCCTGGAAATTCTCATGGAGCAGTTATCTCTGGAGGAGCTGCTAGTCAACCTCTAAATGGGGGTGCTGCTAACATGGCATTCTACAATACTCCTTCACCAATGGCTGCACAGGTAAGATTATGTAATCTACCAAGCAGTTTCTCACATTTGTTGCTGAGCTTTGGCTGCATGCAAAGGTATTAGGCTTCAGGCTGTGTTTTGTAGACTGCACTACTGCTATTGCTGACATCATTCAATAATTAGAATAATTTTTTCTTGATTCTTGAACTTGTTTTTTTTCTTTTTTCCCTCTCCCCTCGAGAAGATAACTGATTATGTTAATCAATATTTTCTTTCCTGAATTAAACATTTTATTGCTGTTAAAAAATTTTATGCCAAAAGTTTATAAAACTGATTGTGTGACCTAATGACCCTGTTGGTCATCCTTGGTTTCCTTCAGTATCTTTGATAATAGTTTGAGCACCCTCTATCTCTCTAAGCAATTTATTGAATAAAGATCATACGATTAATTGTCTGTTTTCTTTATGTATAATCTGTAATTGTCTGACTGGGAAGACAGGTGCCTCCTTTTCTTGTCTCTTTATGTATTGTAATAAACAAAACATAGTATTATTAAGGAGAGTAAGAAACTGAAGGAAGGAAAAGGCTGTAGTTTATGTACATGAAAGACTTGTTGAGAGCATTAGAAGAACAAAAAGAAAAAGAAAAAATTTCATTACCGGGGATGCTACTTAACTGGTTCTACAGGGCAACGTTTGTTTCCTTCTTTTTTATTTCCATGTTTGTTTGGTTCTTTTTGTTTTTTGGGTTGGGTGGAGGGGTAGTTTGCTGGCATATTGTTGATGTTTACCCAATTATTCTGTTGGTTTTTCCACCCACCCTCACTGAAGGACATAAATACCTGTTTTCTTGGCTATAAACAAAAAAATGTTTTGATTGTTCATATAATTTTGGTGTTACCATGCTGATCACTTATTTGGAAGAAAAAAGAGTGACGAGGGAGAGAATAAAAGGAGAGAACACAATGGCCATTAATCAAGGATGCCATAAGAGGTAAGACTGGTTATGACTTAGCCTTGGACATTTGCACAATTTTTTTTGGCAAATAGAGCTGAATCCATTTTTTCATCCTTGACAACTCAAGGCTGTTCTGTTGTACCACTTTGCCCTGTACCAAGGAATAAATCTTGTACCATTCCTTTTTCTTGTATGATCCCTGAAGCGTGATCTGTTGGGTTGAAAAAATATTATTGCCACCTGGCCGGGACTCCTCTCAAGGGATACCTCCATTTACCCCTCTTCTTTATATGGATGATAATGGCAAAACTTTTGATGTTAAAAACAATTTGGATATTATGCAGATTGTGTTAATTGTGGACAACCTTTCAACCAGTTCCTTTTTTTTTCTTCCCACCTGAAGGATTATTTTGTAGAAAAAATATCCTGTTTCTTTTGCCTTTTAGTTTCTAAATGAGAAGTTGCCACATTAAGTAAATCTCTCTATTCTCTGTCATAGACTGTTCAGTTGTAGGTTGTACTGTTATATACAACTGTGTGCGATATGATTGCACATCATTTTAATTTAACCCAATCTAATTTTTGCGATTTTTTTTTGTATCTATTTTAATTATGGCTGAAAATAAAAAAAGCTTACTCTTGTATATCTCTTTTAGATATGTCTAGTTTTTCATTGGCATCTCATTCTTTCTATCTGTTTCTGGTGTATGCTAAAAATGTGAGTTAACTCTTTTCTGCATTGTGGAAAAGATTAATCAAAATTGTGGCTTCTTTGCCCAAGGAAATATGTTATAGATGCACTCACTTCTATTTTGGAAGAAATTGGTGTTTGTTTAAATTTTGGTGGCACTAAGTCATGCTAGTAAAAACATTTACTTATAATTTGGATCGTTTTCTTGGACCAAGTAGTTTTGGCACAATTTACCAACACGTGCTGGAAGTTAATAGCTCTATTTCTCTATGACTGGGGAGGTGAGATGGATTATTGTTCTGACTTCCATTATATCTTGCAGCTATCAGCTGTTGCTCCACCCCCTGTATGCAAAAATGTTCAGCCTACAGGCCCAAACTCTAATGCAGTCAATATTGATGTGTCACCTAGGTCAACTGTGAACTCCACAATTCAAGCCCCTCGAAGGAAGTTTGTGGATGAAGGGAAATTGAGAAAGGTTTATAAACTTGATCTTCTGTTAATAATTTACATGTTTGTAAGTTTGTGAACTCCATAATTTACATGTTTGAATGTGTTTCAGCCAGAAGATTTTTTAAAATAGTAAATTTCAATGCTTTTCACATCGAACTTGGCTGTTCCGATTTCACCTGTTTCACTTGATCAATGAAATTTGTGCATCCCAGGCCTACATCTCTCTCTCTCTCTCTCGCTCGCTTGCAATTTTGCAGTTTTCTTTCACCCTTTGCCTTCAGCAAGTACAGGATTTGCTTCAGTATTGTGTTACTTGGCCTTTTGCTTTGACTTTGCATTTTGCTCACTATATCAGCCATTTTACTTCAATGTTTTTTTCCTTCTATTATTTTGCCTGTGATTGAACTTACACACAAACAACAAAAACAATGTATCAAGCCTTAATCCCAATGTCGGCTAGGTTGAACTTACACATGTTCTTCATATTCTTTATGTTTTTTCAATTTCTTTTAATGCCTGCACTTCACTTCTCAATCATAGTTTACTTTTTGCACTCAAGTTAAACCAACCATTTTGTTTCCTCAAGTCTTGTTGCATTTCTTATTTCATCAAGTGGTAACAATCCCTTATTTTGTTGAACTGCATTCAGATATCTGGGAGGTTATTTTCTGATTCTGGACCTCGGCGAAGCACCAGACTTGCGGGTGAAGCGGTAGCAAATACAAATTCAAGTGCCATAAGTGTAGCTGGAAATGGAACCAGCCATTCTTCTAAGTATCTTGGTGGTTCTAAGTTAAACTCTTTGACATTTCGCTCAGTGACAGTTCGCAAGGGACAATCCTGGGCCAACGAGAGTTTTGATGAAGGTGCTGAATTCTATTAGTATCATGTATTGCTAGTGTAGTCAACTTTGCCTGGATACAAAAGCGAGAACAAAGTGAAGTTGCCTGTATTTTGTGATCTTTAGCCAAATCTGATTCTTCACTGTTGGATTGCTCATCAAATAATATAACATATATTACTTTAACATCTGTTGCATAATTTGAAGAATTCTCCGAGAAATTTTTGCATAAATATTTTGTTGACTTCATGCATGAGGTTAGGTACTCTATAGTGAGCCATAATATGTCAGTTCTGGGATTTAGTTGCATCTGAGTATGGCAGCAAGAAACAAGAAAGGTAAAAAAGATTCATATTTCAGACATGATTGTACCTATTTTACAGAAACTTGTGACTGATAATTTTCCATTAATAGGAAATATTAGACACCCATCAGACTGGGGGCCAATGCCTTTTTTGTCCAACTTTGGCAAGACTTGAGTATTAATAGACTAATATGAGTGCTTCATATATTTCCTTTTTTCCATTCTTTGGGCTGAGTGTTTTTATTGCCATAAACTTCTATTATCCATTCTTATTTCCTGAGAAATAAAGAGCTAGGATATTTATTGTTTGTTGAGTCCCAGTTTCATGCCTAAGTCTCTTTATTTGTTTTGCATATTGTTCGATTTTTATTCTCTTGATGCCATTTGTTGTCTTACATGCACATGTCCAAAACGCAAACTGGAGTTGGAAAGAAGGAAAATGTTAGTGACTTTTGGTTCCAAGTTAAAAGCTCTCTTCTGCTGGATTCAGTGTTGTTTAATGTATCAGTTAGCTATCTCTGTCTGGTGATAACATTCTACCTCAAGAAATGAATTTGTCTCTGGACCAACTGCAACTGATATGATCTACCACTTGGCATGCATGTGTTGAAACAACTCATTTGCTTCCCCTTCCGTACTTCATTTCCCTGTTGCGCCCCCCCCCCCCCCCCCCCCCCCACACACACACAAAAAAAAAAAAAAAAAAAAAAAAAGAGGGGGGGGGGGGGGCGATAATTCTTTTTCTTTTATTTGTTTGTGGTTCAGAAGTATACAAATAGGATTTCTGTATGTGACATAATGTCAGAAACCGACAGATAGTGCTTGGCCTATGTGGCAACAGCACAAAAATACTGAATGTTTAATGTAGTATTTGGATTTACTTTTTCTTGCTTATTGAAGATCAATGAATTGCTCTATTAAAGGCAGATACATGATATTAAATGTTTGTAGGGATACGCCATGAGGTTCATGATGATTCTCGTTCAAATATCACTGCCTCAAGTTCATCTCCTTCCAGTGATTTAAGATCTGTTGAACAGGGAGCAACTGCATCAACTGGTGGGGTTGCTGTGAGTAGCTCTAGAATCATAAATGGTGCTTCAGAAATACTAGCTCTCCTAAGGATTCTCGGGGAGGGTTATAGGCATTCCTGCATGTACAGGTGTCAGGTATTAGAGAGTGAATTGTTGAAAGTTCTACGATTTTTTTTCCTTGCACTGATTTTAGTTGTCTGAGTAATGCTTCTTCTTAAAACAGGATGCACTGGATGCTTATCTGAAACTGCCACACAAACATTACAATACAGGCTGGGTGCTTTCCCAGGTATTGTTCAGATATCTTACCTCTTTCTTTTGATCTTGTATTGTCTTGGGTTAAACTGATTATCTTCTGGAAGTGAAGTGTCCTTGGTTGTTAAATGTTAACGCACTATTGTGATGGAAACTTTAGGAATAAAAATATTACCTGAAACTGGTCTTTTTCATTTAGATTGTTATGAAAATGTTTTTTTTTTTTTTTTCCGCAGGTCGGAAAAGCTTATTTTGAGTTGGTTGATTATCTAGAAGCTGATCGTGCTTTCAGTCTTGCCCGTTTGGTATCTCCTTACAGTTTAGAGGGGATGGATATCTATTCTACAGTTCTATATGTGAGTTCGTTAACTATTGGTGATTACTTTTTAGGTGCTTACTTTGTTTCTGGAGCATTTGTACAAGGAAAATGCTATTGGTACACCTTTGTGTACACCTTGGGCTACATAAAGGTGTACCAATGCCAAAAAAATCCCTCATGAGGCGCATAGAGGCGCGTGAGGCGTATGTGAGACGAGGGGTATTTTGGTCATAATACCTCTTTATATAGCCCAAGATGTACAAAATTGATGTACATCTAGCATGATTCTTTGCGCAATGCCACAATATGTCCAGTGATTCTCTGGATGCCATTTTTCTTGTTGAGTATGTTTGTTTTGCTATTATAATGTTTTTCCTCTTTTTTTTTTTGGTCAATCATTAAAGCCGTTCTTCAATATTTATTTCTTCATTGACACATCAACCTCTACTTTATCATTGTGTAATGTTACAATCTAAAAAGTTGTCTCCTTGTCTACTTTTATGTTGAACTTTTAACATTAACGAATCATTATTATTACTGCCTGAGGAAGGCCATCATTCAATGTTTGTCAGACCAGTATAAATTCTTACTCTTGTCTTAATGTTCATGAATCATATTGTGTCTGTCCTTTGAATTTTTGTTCCCAAACTCTGCTGGTCCTTATATAGCACAAGGAAGTTGGTCCTTATATTATTTTAGTGCCTCCATATTATGTATCCTTAATTTGGGCCCAACCACCAAGGCCCTTGTATTCCATGTACTTGATTTGATATATATGTATATATATTCTGAAGTCTTCTTGACTTGTGTTACAGCACTTGAAGGAGGATATGAAGTTAAGTTACCTGGCTCAGGAGCTTATATCAACTGATCGCTTAGCTCCTCAATCTTGGTATTTGCAATCATACTTCTCCTCACTTATATTTTTGTTCGCTTTAAAATGCATTTCCTGGTGAGTGGGTTAAGTTTGCTGTTTAATTGGTGATGATAATTCATAATTGTATTATGCAGTAGGTATTCATCTTGCACGTGTATTATTCTTCTTTTTGGTTGTTTCTTTTGCATGAGGGCTTGCTGGCTGCTATTCTTCATATTAGTGGCATTTGAGCTCTCTCTAGATGTACAACCTTAATTTTTTTCCCTCTTTTTTTTGGGGGGGGGGGGGGGGGGGGGGGTTACCTTTTAAGTTGTTTTCCTGTGCCTGGATGATTACTTTAAGGGTGCAATGTTTGGAGACACCATGCACCCTCGATGCATGATGCTCCTACAGGAAATCAAGGGTTCCTTGCAACTCTAGTTTCTATTATAAAGTGCTTGGAGCGGATTTAGGAATTTTAGATGGAGTTAGAGGCCGTCGGTTCTGTTTTTGGAGTTACATCAACCTTTCCACTTGTTTTCATCAATTGTATTGCTTACTCTTTCTGTTGAATGGATATGGCAGGTGTGCAATGGGAAATTGTTACAGTTTGCAGAAAGACCATGAAACTGCTCTTAAAAATTTTCAACGAGCTGTCCAACTGAATTCAAGATTTACATATGCACATACCCTTTGTGGACATGAGTATGACATGCAACTTTTTCTTTTCTATTCAGACAGGGCAAGAAAAATGAATTTGGAGGTTTCTTCAAGTAGATGAATGAGTAATAAGACCCGATGTTTTTGTTTTGCATTTTGATTGCTATTTTTGGCATATATTATTGTTGACAGATATGTGGCGTTGGAGGATTTTGAGAATGGAATTAAGAGCTACCAGAGTGCCCTTAGGATTGATGCAAGACATTATAATGCTTGGTATGGTGTTGGAATGATCTACCTGCGGCAGGAAAAGTTTGAGTTCTCAAAGCATCATTTCCGAATGGCTTTTCAAATTAATCCACGTTCTTCGGTTATAATGTCTTATCTTGGAACAGCTTTCCATGCCTTAAAGGTTATAGCATTATTTGTGTGTGCTTCTCCACTTCTGCAAAATATTATCATCTGAATTTGTGTGTGTGTTATCTTACAGAAAAGCAATGAAGCTTTGGAGGTGATGGAGAAGGCCATTTTGGCAGATAAGAAAAATCCTCTGCCTATGTATCAGAAAGCTAATATACTCGTGAGCATGGAAAGATTTGATGAAGCTTTAAAAGTCCTAGAGGAACTTAAGGAGTATGCCCCTCACGAAAGTAGTGTGTATGCTTTAATGGGCAAGATATATAAAAGGATCAATATGTATGACAAGGCTATGCTTCATTTTGGTCTAGCTCTGGATTTGAAACCACCTGCAACAGATGTTGCTTCCATTAAGGTGATTGGCCTTTCTTATACTCTTCAATAGTGGAATTAATAGTCATGAAATACACCTCCCATCTTTAAAATTCTGCATATTGTTTTGCTAAGCGAGTGTAGAAGGTTTACTGAGAAAAATTACATTTTCAGTGATTGCAAGCATATACTTCTGTAACCTGGCTGGCTTGCGGAATTTAAGTTATTGTGGAGAACAGAGCTTCCCGATTCCCCCATAACTCATCAACATAGGGTTGGTTTTCCGCATAAAATGTTGAACACACCAATGATATATCAACTTTCATAAATAATGTCTATACTGCCCACAGGCGTCTCATCTCTCCCTCAGCACCCCCCCCCCCCCCCCTTCTCTCTCTCTCTCTCTATACATATATATATATATGCAAATATAGTTTTGGGTTAGGTGTGGGTTGGTCTTATTATTGACATTTTTCATTTTCATATAGTGGTTATCTTGTTCTATATTTCTACTTCTTACTTTATTTTCATTTTTCTTCTCTTCAGAAAATTTGCATTGCATGCCTCATATTTTTTTTTTGGTTATATTTCACTGTGGTTGTTAGTAACTGGTTACTACTTGTGTCTATTATATGTGGGCTTTTCTTCTCGATGATTACCATTAGAGACGATTCTGACATTTAAATTGTAAAGTTTAGTTCATTTTCTAAACGTTTCTATCTGGAAGATGAATGAATTGTGATTCTAAATGATCTGTTCTCATGTTTCAAATAGGCTGCCATAGAGAAGTTGCATGTACCGGATGAATTAGAAGATTCCTTATAAAGCAGTTTATGGGTAGGGTAGAGAAGCAGTGAGCATGTGTAAATTTCAAGGCTCCAAGTACTAAGACCTCGCTCGTGCTATCTATCGAACTGCTGCTGAATGAGAGACGACCTGATCTGAAGGCGTACTCCATTTCTTGGGCACGCTGAGCAGCAGGCAGCGGGAGCATAGTTATAGGTCTTCCTCTCCTCATCCTTGCTTAGGATCAAACTGACATTGTAACTAAAAGCTACAAAACAGTAGCCATAGTTTCCAAAGATGCCGAATCTAGCTGCCTTGTACTAGTGATCTGCAATTGATTTGTCATTCAATTTATTTCAAAAATAATTGCGGCGCTCACACTTCCTGTAGATTTATGCTTCCTGTAACCTCTTTTGTTCCTTTTTCTAATTCCTCACTGTTCTTCCTTGGACAAATATGTAGTCAATTTTGTTATCAAGTTGGGGCATGCATATATTTAAGTTTCATTTCTCAGTAGGCAGGCACCTTGACCTAGGTATGTGAATGGCTGTGTCGCTGTACCCCTTCAGATTTATTAATTATTATCTTTTGTCTGGGACGAGAACATTAGTGTAAACAGAATGAACCTCGCTCTTATTCTTCCTCTTATCGACAGCTTAACCAAGCTTGAGAAAGGTGTTCTTAATGCAACTTTCAACTAATTAATTGATTCAAATACCAATCCAACTTTCTTTTATCATTAGAAATCTCTTCCATTCCAAGTCAGAGTAGGTCACTATCAACCCGGCATGCAAGGATACATAACTTGGTTTTGAACAGAATTTAAAACTAATTATTAAAGGAAATAAGAAAGAAAAGTAAAGCTACACGCAACGCTAAGGACAGGTAAATGCGTTTGTATTTGATGGAAGTGGGCGGATGTATAGAGGAAGCCATACAGAGGGGAAGTGATGAGCTCCCAAACTTGCCAAACTCTATGAATGGTCCCTGTTTGTTTACTTAATTCAGCAAACTTCGAGTAGCTTGTGTCACTCCACTTTGATAAAGCTTTACAAATAAATAAATAATTAATTAAAAATACAATTTAATTATACAAAAATCTAAGATTTTTCAAGTATTTGCTAAAACTGAATTGTGGGGGTATAAAGTCTTCATTAAATTAACAAAATTCACATTAAAATGTAATATAAATTGATTTCAAAACATTAATAATGATCTTAAATTAACTCTAGTGCTGTTTTTAACATCACATGTTCTTATTTAAGATAATAAAATGTGATTTATTAATTCCCTTTAGTTTTTCTCAGAATTTACATTGGCTTTTAAATGATTTTATTTATCAAAATTAAAAAATGTAATATATGTATATTTTTTAAAATCAAATTCAAGTATTGCACTTCAAACAAAATATAACATACATATATATATATGTTTTTATATATAAATACGAAAATATTATTTAGACATTCATAAATAATATTTAGTGTAATACTATATATTTATGCTAATGAAATATATCATATAATATATAAATAAAAAAATAGCACACCCAAATATTAAGATATGGCGTTAATAAAGTGATGGTGGTGGCGGCAGCACCTCCCCCTTCAATCAACCAATAATCCCACCATTGCTGCGGCTGGTGCTGCTACAAGACAACAACACATGGCATCCATAATCCCTCCCCCACTCCCACTCAACCGCCTTTCATGCCCTGACAAATCCCTATAACTCAGCATCTTCTCTCCTCCAGATTCTCTCTTCTTTCTTCTTCTTCTTCTTCTTTCTCAGCTTCGTGGTTTCTTTCTCCGAACATTCTCTCTCTGGTCCACAGCTTCACGCCACTTCTCCTATCAATTCCTTCTTATCAAGGCTTGAAAACTTCCGTTCTTTTCGTTTTTCTCTTTCTTTGGCCTGCCCGATGGCCTCTTCTTCTCTCTGTTTCCCCGCAACTTCGGCTGCCGCTGCCCGGGCCGAGGGAGCGGGGTATTGGCTCTCGAGTCGCCGTCCGGGAGCGCAATTCAGGTCTCAGAGGCTTAGTGTGCGTTGCTCTTTGGAAGATAATGTCTCTGATATGAGCGTTAATGGTACTTACTTACTCCTGTTTATTCTTATTCGCGTACAATTGTGTCAGGTGTTTGCGTTGTATATACGCCGTCAATTTTGGCGATCTTTGTGACTGCTGGGGATCCTGTCCTTGCATTTTTGGAATCTGATTTTTAGGGCAGCGGAATTTTAGTGAAGTCTAAATTTACTATGAGTTGATTTGACGGAATTTCAAATCAATTTGATTATTTTTTCGGAATATCGATGTGTGTATGTGAGAGAAAGAAAGAGTGTTTTCCATTTCTTTTGCATGCGTACATTCCCTACCACCTATGTATATTTTTATGGAAATCCTGGATAAGATAAGATAAAGGTTGACTAATGATCCAAAAGGAGTATTTCATTTAATGAAATGAGAGGGTTGACAAACCCAAACATGCGCAATGTAAGAGTGAATTTTATTAACTTTTGCTCTTATTTCCCGCAATTTTGGTGAGGAAAAGGCATACTAAGATATTGACTATACTAGGGCACAGTTGGGTACAATTCTTTGTTTTCTCAGGGCAGACGGAAATATCAAATAGTTTTGAGCATGTGAACAAAAAGTAGGAACTGGATGTGGATGCTAAAGAATAGTCGCAACAATAAACACAAGAACACTAATTATATCTTATTTTTAAGTTTTGTCCTCAAGATATTTGATGATTGATTGTTTGTTATTTATTTTGTATTAAATATATTACCTTATGGGAGCTGCTGTAGGGAATCATCCACAAAAATATGACAAAGATAGCCCCTCATTTTCCATTATAGAGGGAATATTTGTTCAACAAATCTGATTTCTTAACTTTTAACATCCTTGTAAATTTGGTTTAGCTGCGAGTAGTTTGAGGGGCTATATTTGGGTCACTAAGATGGATTTCTACCTTTCAGCTCCGAAAGGGTTGTTTCCACCTGAACCTGAACATTATCGAGGACCAAAACTTAAAGTGGCTATTATTGGAGCTGGGCTTGCTGGCATGTCTACTGCAGTGGAGCTACTGGATCAAGGCCATGAGGTTTGGCTCTTCCTTTCCATTCTTACCAGTTCTACCTATGCTTAAATGCATGCTTGGCTTTTCAGGTGGATATATATGAGTCGAGATCTTTCATTGGTGGAAAAGTTGGCTCTTTTGTGGATAGACGTGGAAACCACATTGAAATGGGACTTCATGTTTTCTTTGGTTGCTATAATAATCTTTTCCGGTTGATGAAAAAGGTGAATACCACTTGCTTGTTTTAACATGTTATTTTGTGGTGGTTTAGATTTTAATGTTAAATTTGTGTTCTCATAACTATTTAGTAAGTAAAGTAAGGTTGGGAGAGTCATTTTCTGTCTGCTCCCTTACCTTTGTTTCGCAAAGAGGCTATTTCCACAACTTGAACTTGTGACCTTTTAGTCACAAAAGAGCAACCTTATCATTACTACCAAGGCTCACCCTTGCCATAAAAAAGAAAAAATAAAAATAAAATAAGTATTAAACAACCAAATGAGTGCATAAGTCTACTGGCACATGCAATCATCTGAAACTGAACAAAGAAAGCAAATGTAAAAAGAAAATCCCCCCTTTACACACGCAGAGAGAGATGAGAATGGCTCCTTTTAGAAGAGTAAAAAAAATGCCAATACTCTTGAATGGCCTACTATTCCTCTCCCACTACAAGTACCACATTACACCCTGAGGAACAGTCGACCAAACTCTAGTCAACATGTGATCCAGGGTCCCCTTACTCCTAGATAAAAGAAAAACCATCATTGAAGTTGCAGTGACCCACTGAACACTGACGGTAGGGAAATTGAGTTTCCAAATCACCCTAACCATTGTGCAATCAGGAGGCAGGTGATCAATGGACTCATCACTCATTTTACACATAAATTACCAAGCCATCACAAACTAATTCCTCCTCACGAGATTGTCATAGGTGAATATAGAATTAAGAGAATCAGTCCATACAAGGAAGGCAAGGTTAGGTAGTGCTTTATTATCGAAGGGCTTTCAACTGGAAGTAGCACTACCCCTCTCCCTAAAGGTCTCACAGAATGAGTGAACAGAAAATGCCACTAAAATGAACTGCATTCTAATAACTTGAAGTGGTAATTTTTTTTTTTAATTGTTGTTGATTTTCTAATTCAGAATTATGGCTGCATTTTTATCAGACTGATTTGTGTTAAAAGGGGAAAAAATCTGTGCTTTCTGCAAATTCACTATAACTTTGAAAAGTTTGGTTGTGTAATTTTCTTTGGACTTTGGTCTCTGATTGTTTTCTTGGATCTCTTCTTCAACCTAGGTTGGCGCTGATAAAAATTTGCTTGTGAAGGATCATACTCACACATTTGTAAATAAAGGGGGTGAAATTGGTGGTATGACGTGATGCTTATATATTAAAATAAAAATTACATGCTTTTAAGTGCATGCTTGTTTTCATTCTAAAGTGATTTGGAAACTTCTATTTTAGCCTAGCCATGCTTGTATTGTATATCAGTTGCATTATTATTATTATTTTCTATTTATCATTGCACATATGACTTAATATCTTGGTGCAGAACTTGATTTTAGGTTTCCAATTGGAGCACCGTTACATGGAATTCGTGCTTTTTTAACTACAAATCAGCTGAAGGTAATATATGGCATATGGTTCCCCATTAAACTGAATTTTGCTTGTTTTTCTACTCATTCGATTTGAACCATTTCTGCAAAAATAGTGATCCTTAGTTAGTACTTTTTCTGTATTGGACAAATCATGTGTTTCATGCAGGTCACAAAAAGTTTAACAAAATTTTAATTTGCATTAGAGAATGTTAAATTGGGCTTGTTACATCAGCTTTGAGTCATCATAGGTCTTATTATATCATTTTTCCATATTTAATAAGACCGCCTACTCAATTATGTATATATGTTGTATGTTCATGTTTTGAATATTTTAAGATTCAGTAGATTTTTGCAGCTCAGATGTTGAAAAATAGCCTGGAAGAGCTGTCTGCAGCATGTATTATGAATAATGCTAGCAAATTGTATCTTTAGTTTTTACCAAGGAGCTGTTAGCTGTATTTTTTCACAACAAAATGTAGAGGTTAAGAATTAATGTCCAAATTGGCACATGGATGTACCTTCTTTTAGTTTTACCGAGGGTTTTTAGTAGATTATTTAGGTTTATATGGTCTTTGTGGCATGTGCCTTTGAGTTTTTTTAGTAAGAATCCAGATTTAGGATTACCTAGTTGTCAAAATAACTAGTAATTCCTTAAATGCAACGAAGAACAATTTTCTACAGAAATTTCCAAATGGTCATGCTGTGCATGTCTAGTTTCTGTCCCAATTCTCTTCTATTTCTCAGTCTTTGATTCTTCACTAGAGCAGTTCAGGTTTAAGCTTTATCTGCCCATAGTTTCAATGAATTTTCCTACTATATGGCCTTTTGTTTAACATCAAGCCAATGCCTTTAATTTTCAATAATTTGACCATAGAATCGATCGTCCCCTAGTCTGGTTTTCTGTCTTCTTTGCAACCCTGAAAGAGAACTGGCAATGTTTTCTTCAAGGAATACTTATAGACACTTGAAAAGTTTGAAATATGCAAATCTACCTGATAGGAGGGAAGGAGGGAGCTAAATTGAATTTGTTCCAATATTTATGAACTTTGGTCATGAGCTGCACGCATCTCCACTAACCCTTAACCATGAAACCAAGGATAATTAGCCTGGAAAAAAAAAATGAAAAAACAACACTACCTGCTCTCCATATTTTGCCAGTTCTGTTGCAACCTAATACTTGATCTTAGTTTTATGCTTGGGAATGATAAGCAAAGAGGAAAAAACTTCTCTTGAATAATCTGAATTATTTTAAATCTTGTGTCTTAGTTTGTCTCCGTTTAATGATCTTCAACTTCATGTTGTTCAAATGCAGACTTATGATAAAGCAAGAAATGCTGTGGCCCTTGCCTTAAGTCCGGTAGTACGGGCTCTTGTTGACCCAAATGGAGCAATGAAGGACATACGGGATCTAGATAGTGTAAGAAAGATGTTTTCCTTTTACTGCATTTGGTTGCAACTACTTCTGTTTTCATGTGGAGAAGATATAATTCTTCTTCACTGTACAACGAATTTCATAAAATCAATTTGTTATGCAGATAAGCTTCTCTGATTGGTTCTTGTCCAAAGGTGGTACACGAGCAAGTATCCAGAGAATGTGGGATCCTGTTGCTTATGCTCTTGGGTTTATTGACTGTGATAATATCAGTGCCCGTTGTATGCTTACTATATTTGCGTTGTTTGCCACTAAAACAGAGGCTTCATTATTACGCATGCTTAAAGGTTCTCCTGATGTTTATCTAAGTGGTCCTATCAGAAAGTATATCACAGACAAAGGGGGAAGGTTTGACTAAGAAAACATATTGTGATCACAGTCGCGTAATGTTCAGAGTACTGTTTGCCTTCCACAGAATTGTTAAATCCTACCTAAAAAATTCTTTGCTATAACAGATTCCATCTCAGGTGGGGATGTAGAGAGATACTCTATGACAGATCTACTGAGGGAGATACATATGTGACAGGAATTGCCATGTCAAAGGTTAGATGCTTCTCATTTTGATGCTGTAAAATCCATAAATTTTCTAAGCAGTTTTGCCAGTTCAAGCTTATTGTTACTGCTGTGATTACATCTAGGCTGTCCAAGTCACCTGGTTAAATCACTGTCACATGCTGTATGACTCTCAGTTAGACCATAATCTCCACTAACCTCCCTAACTTGTGTGAAATTCATTGAGAGATCTTCCACATTTTGATGTTGTTACAACGGTAAAATTTGGCGTCAAGAGTAATTGTTCAATGAAATAAACTTTCTGAAGTTTGTTATTATTAAATGAAAGGAAAACATAGTTGGATGTATTTTGCTTTTGGGAAGTTATGTACAATTCTTTAGTCGTTGCTAAAATGGCAAAATGCTTCTTAACTTCCTACAACTTTGTGCTTGGAGCTAAAATATATTTTAGGAATGTAACTGGAAAAGGTTAAAAAATGTGTGAATGCTGATATGATATTTTGCATTTGACATTTTGACCTTTGGGCATATGCCCTCAGAAACTGTGTCATCTATTTGAAAGATTCATTTTAACAAACATTTTTCTACTTATTTGCAGGCTACTCAAAAGAAAGTTGTGCAAGCTGATGCTTATGTTGCAGGTTTGTGGTTGGTTCTTCCATCATCTCTTGTTTAATTATTTTGGCGTATAACTTGAATATGCTGAACTATTCCATTCAATGTCAGCGTGTGACGTCCCTGGAATTAAAAGATTAGTTCCATCCAAGTGGAGGGACTGGGAATTCTTTGACAATATTTATAAACTAGTTGGAGTGCCCGTGGTGACTGTGCAACTTAGATACAATGGTTGGGTCACCGAGTTACAGGATTTAGAACGGTCAAGGTGATCCTCTTGTACTGAACTTATCTAGCGGTGAATGTTGACTACGATACCAGAGTCAGAAATCCAGATATAATTTCTTGCACTTATCTTGGCTATGAATTATTAGTTGTGCTTGTCCTTCAAATTAAATCTTCAACTTTCTGACTTGTAGGCAACTGAGGCAAGCTGCTGGGCTGGATAATCTCCTTTATACACCAGATGCAGATTTCTCTTGCTTTGCAGACCTTGCACTCGCATCCCCAGAAAATTACTACCTTGAGGGACAAGGTTCATTGCTCCAGTAAGGAAAATTATCTCATTTATATCTTGTAATATCTTAACTGTCTATTCTTTGTTGTTGTTTGCATTATTTTGTAGACAAAGATAATGCAAATGCATTTTCAGCCTTTCCTTGTTTTAATGATGGTGTCATTTGCTTTTTCAATAAGTTGCTTTCTGGTCTGAATCCAATTTATCAGATTTTATGTAATTGGTTCCATACAACCAGGCTCCCTCCATGAAGATTCTGATTGTGATTATGCTAATTAAATCGTAACAAGCTATTGCCTGGAGTTAAGATAACAGCCTTGCATCATGCATATTATCTAAAATGAACAGTATCTTCCCACAACTAACTTTATTGTGCCTGCTTTTCATATTCTTACTGAAATCAGTTTCTTTTCGTTTTCTGCTTGTAGATGCGTGCTTACACCTGGTGATCCCTACATGCCACTGCCAAATGATGAAATCATAAAAAGAGTTGAGAAACAGGCAAGTGTCATCTGACACCTTTTTGAACTTTGCTCTTTTGTTTGCTATTTACTTGTTTGGGTAACCTTTAGTGTCTGCAAAATCACGGCTGTTATCCCTTGGTTTTGTAACTTGGCATTTAGCCATTTAGCTCCTTTAATTCATAACTTTTATGATAACTAAACCCTTACAGTTAGAAGATCATCAGACGAATGGAAGTTGTCTCGGTCAAAATCTAACCTATACTCTATTTTCTTAATCTACCCTTCATTGCTCAATCAACATATTTCCACATAGATTATTATTTTACTATTTTATTCTCCAGCCACTCCAACCCTCTGGCCAAAACTCGTATCACCCATCACCCTCTGGCCAAAATCCGGTTGGCCAATACCTGACCTAAATCTGGGTCTGGCTAGCCAAAACCCGCCATTAAAAGACCATAGTACCCGTACGTTAGAATTGACTGAACTGGTTTGACATACACTTCTTTGGGGGACAATCTGGTAGTGTGAGTGCAACCTGTGAGGCCATATGCTTATTTAATGAGCTTTACCATTCATTCATGTTTCCTGTCAGAGACCAAATGCCATATGCATGTTCAAATGATCTTCATCCCAATTTAGGTACCTCTCCAGAGTGGAGACTAGCTTCGTTTTTAATGTTTCTGGAATTTAATATTTGGCAATGTTTGTCTGATTAAAGGCATCGCTGTATTAGTTGAGGATGACTTGTTGAAACTTGAAATTCACAGTGAAAACAATCTTTAGCTTGCACAACTATCTAAGTCAGATTCTTGGTTCAATTTGGTACGGACAATATCAGGTTTTGGCTCTGTTTCCATCTTCCCAAGGTCTAGAAGTAACTTGGTCATCTGTAGTTAAGATCGGGCAATCTTTATACCGGGAGGGACCCGGGAAAGATCCATTTAGACCTGATCAGAAGACACCCGTGAAGAACTTCTTCCTCGCTGGCTCATATACGAAGCAGGTGATGTTTGCTTACGACCCACACCTCTCTGACTATTCATGCGTGAGAAACAATGTTCATTCCCTTCCCTTCCTGTCTTAGACGTGGTGTTTCCTCCCTTCAGGATTACATAGACAGCATGGAAGGAGCCACTCTTTCTGGCAGACAAGCCTCAGCCTACATTTGTGATGCTGGAGAGGCATTGGTGGCATTAAGAAAGAAAATTGCGGCCACTGAATCCGGACAACTTGCTGCTGCTGTTGCCACAGATCAAATGAGTCTTGTATGATGGATGCCCATCCATTTGTTCGGAATAGCTTCAATTTGGCGATCTGCTTTCAGTGGATGATACAAACGCCAGCCTCTTATGGGAATATTTTTATGGGCATGTTTCATCATATATGTATGTTATTTAGTTCCAATAAGATATTATTTGTACAATTTTAGTGGCTAGCTTTTGCCTTTGTCATGCAATTACTGCAAATATTGAATGAGGAATGAGCAAGCAAGCTTCTTTTTGATTTTCCCTTGCTGGAGAAGAAAGGAGAAAAGGGTGAATGAGAGTGAAACTATGTTTGGATGTTGTCTAGCTTCTGCTGGTTTCACACATACTACTACAATTAGCCATAAGCCTTCAGTCTTCAGCTTTGACCAGATCACTGTAAACATGCAACACAATGCAATTTCTTCACATCGGTATGGTGATCTTATCTCACGTCAACATTCAGAATCTTCCCCAACTCAAGATTTTAATACAAAATGTTAAAATACACACCGATAAATCTTGCCCCGCCCGCTCTAAACATTCATATAAGCATCATAAGTACAATATTCACATGCCGACTTTCAGGCTCGATCAGATTCAGGAAATGATAATGGCATATGTCGCTGTGAGACCGACAAGACGAGAGGTAGCAATTTATTTGAGTTGGCATGGGCACATTATGGCAAGTAGCTACTTCTGCTCAAACGAGTTAAACAAATTATAGAAGAAAGTTCAAAATTAAATGGCAAACACTTAAACCTTATGGTAAGGAATAAGGAAGGAACCAGCATACATCCTAATCACATGGGCTAAAAACTATTATGTTCATATTATTTCTTTTTCTTTTTTTCTTCTTTTGGGAGGTTTTACCTAGTTTGCTATAATATACATGCCAAACAAATAAAATCAAAATTAAAAATACCTAGTAGTGTGGAAATCAGAAGCCAATTAGCAAATCTTACTGTAACTTTTATCATAAGTCAAATTGAACATTTACTAAATAGATAATTGCATTCGCATTAATTGTGTCACTAAAAGATTTCTGTAAAAGGAATTAGGAGAAAATACAGGCCATCTCCCTTTTTCTTTAGGTGACTTCTAAGTTCACATACATTATCATTACAATATTTTGAATAAAAATTTCCTAGAAAAAAAAAAGATGGAATGAAGATGATATTTCGTATGTTTTTTTCCTCAAAACACGAAATTTTTACAGTATTTTCTACACAGATTGAATTTACATCACGAAAGAGGGTAACAGCTAAATTAATAGTGTCTGCAGATGGCAGGGCAAGAAAGAAGTAAGATCTTGGATTATCACAAATGGTGCCCACATAAACAGTTTAGCCTTGTACCTCCCATTCTTTCCCTGCCACCAAAATTAGTGAATTGGCATGGAGGACATCAGTATAGTCACTTTTTCCTAGAGATTAACCTCTGAGGCCTTTTATATTACATACAAGCAAGTTTATAGGGCCATGCATCCTGTAGATATCTAGTCCTGTCTTCTTAAGTAACATTCAGAAGTGAATTCACAAAATCAAAGGCTGTCAATCTTAATTAATCTCCTTTTTTTTGGGGGGGGGGGGGGGGGGGGGGGGGGGGGCGGGGGGTGGTGTTAAGTTATCAATCTCTTTTACTTTCCAGCAGCGATGACGGCTCTTAAAGTTGATGATTTTTTATTTAAAAAAACTTCCTCGACAGAAGGCTTAAAGCTATTCCATATAGATTTCCATGGTATGAACATTGTCAATAGAGTCTTACTAATTCCTTGTCCTATTAACCTTTGATTAGTTTGGATCTTTGACTTGTTCAAACTTCGTTATGTTAGAAGTTTGAGCTTTCCTTTTCTATATTCTGAGAACCAGGGGAATAGCTCCTTCTGGGAAAATAAAAAAGAAAAAGAAGCACCATTAGGTAATTGTACACAGGATGTGATTTTTCAATCGTAGGGAATGGTTCCCTCCCTCCATGGCTTGTTTAATAAGACAGCATATTAATTTGTTTTCATAGTTCAGCGGGGCAGTCTCTTATTCCATAGTCCACAGACACACATCACCCTAAATTGAAAATGAAGTGCTTGCCCACTCACACTAACACAAAATGACTGGAAGTCAGCTTTCTCCAGTTAAGAACAAGTTATAAGAAGACAGCCCAATTAACCATGTTAGGTCAGATCATGGAGCAAAATATGCATTCTAATATTACCAAAAATGATGATATACAATATAAAACTTGCCATGCTCCTTCCTACTTGCCATCACACGCCCCTTCAAGTATTCAAGAAAGCACACCAACACCAACAGTAATAAGCATACAATGTCATGTATCGTAGGCCATATATTCTAGATTGTTAGTCAATTCTATCTATTGCCTAAACAACTTATTTCATATCTAAGTGTGCCACTAAATTCTTATTGGCCTTCCTCTACCTCTTTTGCAAAATATTTGTTTCATTCGTCTAAGCTTCTATTCATTTGTTTCTCTCAGTCACACGACCAGTCCATTTTAATTGTGTTTTATGTATCTTATCTACAATGGTAGCCACTCTAATCTTATTACCAACTATGTATCATAGACCATAGCAACTGAATAAACCCAATGCTACAATCACTGAAACAAATCAAACATACCTGTTCATGGAGAAAGTGCAGCTGCTTCAGATGCTGCTTTGGCAGCCTCAAGGTCCTCGTCCAAGAGGAGATCCCAGTGCCCATCCCACTTGATGAAAAACTCTGTGTCCTCAAAATATTTCACTCGGTGGATGTCCCCCGCCGGCGTGAACAAGAAATCCCCCGGACCCAGATCGTGCTTCTCCTGCTTCGTCAAGTTCCACACAGTCTTCCTCCCCTTCAGCACCACCAGGTCGTGCCCGAACGTGTGGTGGTGCCCCGGCTCAACGCTCCCCGCCTTGAACCTCACGATCGCCGACGTCGGCGTCTCTCTCAGTATCTTCATCGATCCCCCGGGCATCACCTCAATCGGACTGAACTCCCGGTCCTTGCTCAGACAACAAATCACGCAGTTGTCTGAGACGTTCGAATCCGATCCAATTTTCGCCATTTCGGGAATCGAATTCTCCAGAAAGTCGTCGATTTCGGGAGCCCAGGGTTTGGAGTCGGAGGCCGGGCATGGAGATTTGAAGGGAGTCTCGAGCCAAGTGTCGAGGATTTCGATGGCGCTGGTTGGGGAAGTGGACATGCCGGAGAGCGCGAGAACGTTGGAGTTATTGATGGAGCGGGCGTTCTGCGCTTCGCTAAGGTTCAGGCAGGTGGCGGCGTACACGCCAGGGAACTTGTTGGCGAAGATCGAGACCCCAACCCCAGTGCCACAGGCGACGAGGCCTCGGGTTTCGGAGGATGATCCAGCGCTGCTGGCGGAGGAGCTGACGCGGCGGCCGATTTGTTCGCCGACGGAGTAGTAGGGGAGGGTGCCGAGGTCCTCGACCTCGATGTTGCGGGAGCGGAGGTGAGCGACAACGGTGTCCTTCAGGTGGCAGCCGAAGGAGTCAGCGGCTGCTACGATTTTGAGGCGGCGGTCGGGAACTTCTGCCATGGAGCGGCGGCGAGGAGAGTGTCGACAGTGACGGTAGTGCTGGGGCTTGGAGACGAGGAGGATGACGGAGCGGCAGCATGCTTTTGTGCTCGATTATTTACAGTTTGGGAAAATTACACATGGCCCTATCAACTAACAGGTTGTGTCACTTTGAGCTATAAAATTCTTAGTAATTTCAGAGACACTCTTTTTTTTAACACTTTCTTTTTAATAAATTCCATTTTTAGTTTCGAATTCCGGGAAATTCTTTCTTCTTCTTCGTCTCGAAAAGTCATCATATTAAAAAGGCTGAGGGCCACACGCATATTATGATTGGTTTGCTTCTGTAGCATAGGAGAAGACGAAGACGAAGAGACAGAGGAGGGGGGCAAATGGCGGCAATTTCAATTTGTGGTTGCTATGCGAACCCTTATCATTCAGAATCACAAACAGTTTCAGTTAGCATCGCGGTATATGTATATCTATCTATCTATCTATCTGTTGTGTATTTGAATTATTATTGTATACGCTACGCTACTCACCGCTTCCTCGGAAGCGTATCTGAATTGCAGAGACAGAGAGTTCATAGATTCCGATGCTGCTCCAATTTCAAGCCCCATCCATCCATTAACAGTGAGAAAGGAGCAACGCCGCTTTTGAAAATCGCAGTCAGCGCCGTCACTGAGCTCCTCAGATTCTTCTCCTCCTCCGGGAAGGACCGGTAATCGCGCATGTAGATAGATATTATCAGTTAATTGCTGTCACTGAAATCATTGGGCTGCAACAATTACCAATTAAAATTAGGTATCGCTTCTTTGATCTTTGGGTGGCTCAGACTACTACTGATTTATAATACATCCCAATTTGTACAAGCAACTATTTCAGACAAGTACATTCCAGAAGAAATGTTCTTGTTGGGCCATTGTGGACGTCCTTCGCTGCATTCATGAAAAATACACTAAACTTGTTAAAAAGTCTCTTCTTATGTACTAACCTATTTGTTTGGATGTTGGCAGATTGAGCACAGTAAATAATGAGCTGAGAAATGAAGCTTCAGTCTCAAGCATTGATGATGTTGTGATGATCCTCGAGTCAGATTACAAGAATGCATATTTTGTTACAGGTACCCTCTTTTATAGGATGGACAGCATATAACAAATTTAATCATTGGCAGAAAGCAAGTTGTGCGTGGATTACGTAAACAGCCATAACTAACTACTAGTGTGAAGATATTTGAGTTTAAACATAATAAGTTGAGTATGCAACAATTTTAATTGAAGGATATATCAAATTTTATAACCACAATTATTGTTGTTAAAATCTCGATTTTACTCGTACGATTTTACGATTTTACACTTTGAAGACCCCCAAACGATTTAAATCCCATGTAAAATTTTATTTAGGGTAAAATCTTATAAAATCCCGATTTTAGGTGTACAATTTTACGATTTTATGCTTCAGAGACTCTTAAACGATTTTATGTTTCAAGTATAAATTACAACTTAAATCTAATGAAGAATATTGGAATCATCCTCTAAAGAATTTTAAGCTATATTTTGCCTCTAAATTGTCTATACCAACATGTTAGTTTTGAGTTATATTTTAGAAGCATCATCTTTTGAGTTATAATAAGGAATAATCAGATTATTAAACAATATTAATTTATTTTTTATAAAATTATATTATTATAAACATATATTTATAAAAATTAAAGGGTATTTTTAATTGTCTCTAAAATCTTATGATTTTACGATCCGATTTTATGAACCTTTTTTGGATCCCATTTAAAATCCCGATTTTAACTACCTTGACCACAATACAGACCTGAAAGTAATTGAAGAATATATCAAATTTTATAAGTTTTGTTTTCTATCTGGGATGCCTACTTTTGAGATGAATGCAAATATTTTAGATTACATTTATTCATTTTTTTTCTTTGATAGATTATGCGACATATTGAGAACATTAATGCTAACACATTAACCAGTACATTATAATTTCTAAACAATATCAGCCAAGACTGTAAAGGGGAGCCTTCTCATGTGTGCTTGCTCAAATGTTTTTTTTTGGGGGGGAGGGGGGGTGTGGATTTATATGGTAAATATTTTACTAAGCTGATGTGAACTGATGCTATTATCACTGAATTTAGGTGTTTTCACTTGTTCAATCTATTCTGAAGATTGTTTGTTTGAAGATCCAACTATTCAATTTCGAGGTAAGATGCTTAGTTTTGCTTATATTAGATTAGTAGGGAAATGTGGTGATATCTATTTCCACTCCACTACGTCTGTCCTGTCACTAAACTGACATCATGCGGTGAAAATTTTAAGTTGTTGTTTAAATTCTCAAAATTACCAGAGACTCTTTATTTTCAGCATGTTATGCAGTCTTTCTTTGATCTTCTGATTGTATGAGATGCAAAATGTTGATTTGATTTAGCCTATAGTTATTCATTTTGATATCTCTCATGCTATTCACCATGGTTTTACATTTTGTTTCAACATTTCTTGATTACATTTGGAAACAATATCTTCTATCATCCTTTTTTCACCTTTGAGGCTATCCACTAATTGTGTATGAGAAAAGTTTCTTTTAGACCGCATGTGAAATATTAAAAAAAAGTTTCCATTGCTTTTGCAAATAGGCTGTTTTCACAACTCAAACTAGTGACCTTCCAGTCACAAGAGCAATCTTACCATCGCTACCAAGGCCCTCCCTCTCTTCTATTATTCCTATGAGAAAAACAAAAACGAAAATTAAATAAGAAATGAAGAAGAACATATCCTGAGGGATTTTTGCTTCTATGTTTGATCAGCTGCATAGTCAGTCTCGAGACTTGGTAATGCCATGTTTTGGGGTATAAACTTAGTGACTTGCATTGAAGATCTTGTTTAAGGCACTACTGCTCCAATTCAGTTGTAATCTCCAAGTGTCCAAGTTAAGGAAATGGGCTTCTCTGGGAATAATGCCCACACAAAATCCTCTATGAAACACAAGATTTATCTTATTCAACATACTAGTATCACAAGCTCCCCTTGGAGCTATGCGTTGAGGCACCAGACTTCTCACAATTTTCTGGAACTCTTGCCCAAAATTTTTCTAGAACACATGATTCACTAGGTGTTCACTACACACCACATATCTCGAGAACCTTCTTATGCTAACATAATATTAGAATTAAGTATGTATAACTGTTACTTGGCCATGCAGGTACAGAATTATATTCACGCAACTTGAAATTGCTTGTACCTTTCTTTGACTGTCCGTCCATATCACTTCAAAAGATTGAGGAGGTAGTTTTTCTCAAAATTCTATTAATTACTTTTTGTAAAATTTCAATTTGCCTTTAGCACTCATAAACAGCCTGCTATGTATTACACTGATACAATCTGACCTAGAGGTTGATAAATATTTACTTTAGCCTTTATGTTGTCTGGTCAAAAGGAGAATAATAATTTTCAGTGCCTCTCCTAGTTCTAATGGAACCTTTGAGTCTTTTGACAGTGGAAAATGGGGCGGGAAGTTGAGAACTGATCATGATTTACCTGTTCTCCATTGCTTTTATTCCTGCCTTACCTTGCTTTGCTTCACTTGATTGGAGTTGGACCACCATTAAGAAATCCATGTCTTCTTGAAGATTATAATGATAATAGTGATGAGGAGTTAATGAGCTTTATACTCTCATAATCATTCTATCAACTTATTTCCCAAGTAAATGATATTGGATGGTGTTTCACTTAGTTATAGGCAATCATATGAAACTAGACAGTTTTGGTGTGATGGTACAAATATACTAGCAAGTGAGTTTTTTTTGTCAATGGGATAACTGATGTGTATGGTGAAATATATCGATACAGAAACATACTGGATTCTTATACTGCCAAATTTTTGGCCTCTTCCTGCATATTTCTATACGGTAAAATAGAAGACCGTTATTAATTCTTCTGCAGAAATACAAACAGATTATCTGTGTTGATATCAGAACAGTCCTATAGTTGGTCCTTTTTAGTTGAGGCTTCTGGGGGAGTCTTTGTTCAGTGTGATGGTAAAAGCTCCAGGATTGATTCATTATCAAAAGTCAAAACATACAACAAACTGAACTACCTTTATCATAGGATAAACAATAAATTTAGTTGAGAATGTCAAACTTATCATCACTGACCAGATCACCATTGAAACCTGCAATAAATGCATTCTGCATCACTATAGAAAATTATCACCTACCCTCACAAAGCAGGGAGCTTCATGCACAGGGGATGCCTTCTTTCATGTTGATTAAGATTGAGAAAAAAGAATTAGTCAATGCAAGTGCTAGTTTCATCACCTCCTATATAACCAAACAGGTTTTGACTCACTTTTGCTCTAATTCTCACTAACACTATTCTTTTATTGTTGTCATTGTCACCATCATCATCATGATTGCAATCATCAACCAGCTTTCTTTGAAGTCAGTGTACCCAAAATCATGTTTTAATATCTTTAAATGGGAACTTGGTGTTGAGTCTATGAACAACTGCTTCCTTTCTCTGTTTGAATTTCCTTTATAACTCAAATGTCTTGATCTGCAACATAGTCAGCCTATTGTTTGATTCCAAGCTTGGTAGAACAGAGGACAATGTATGAAATGGACAGTTACCCTTTAGCATTTCTAAGGGGATCTGAAAAAGAAATGTAGCATTGTATTCCCCTTTTCATTGCGAGGCTGTCTTTAGATAATTAAGTTAAGAAAAACTGTGTAAAGAGGTTACTTTTGAGGTCATTCCATCTGAGACCTACACTCCTATAGTGTGTATGAAGCATTGCTCTTTTAGTTTGTGCCCTTGTTGCCCTTCCTCTGGATGTGTCTATGATGCACGCATCATCTGATTTTATGATACCTAGTATTATCTGTGACCATATTTATTAAGATGTTGGTAAAGGCTACTGAGGTGATTCTATGCAGGGTGTCAGTTCTGAAGGAAATTTTGTATTGGCATCCTGGAAATTGAGGTACAATAGTCTTGTGTCTGCTTTCCATTTAAGATCAATGTGGTCAAATTTTCACTTACAAGTTATTTTGATAGTTGTTATTTTAAAATATTTCTTTTTAATAGATTATATTATTTTATTTGAAAATAATATAATTTCTAATCAAAATTTCCATTGCACAATTTGATTTCCTATGAACCCATTGTAGAGCTTGATAGATGTCCATCCTTTTAAAATTTGCTTGGTAGCATAAAATCATAAACCTTTGTATTTGTAGAGTAAATTACACGTGGCACTCCAAGGTACTATCCAAATTACACAAGATACTTCTCAGTTTTTAAAATTAAACTGACCTTTGTTTTGTCAATTGACTGATTTAACTGAGATTATCAAATGGCTATTTTTGTTTTTTCGTTGTTACAAAATTTGTTTTGTTTATGAACTTCTTGTTTAAATATTAGAATGTAAAAGAAAACAATTAAAAGTAACAAAATAATAAAAGAAGTCCATAAAAAAAAATCCAACATTATTGAAAACACACAGATATATCCTTGTCTTTTTGTCTCTTTCCTATTGCACAACCAACCCCCTTCTCCTCATGGTCACCTCTCTTTGTTTATCTTTCTCTTCCACCACCACGCCTCTGTTCCTTCGTCCTTGATCCTTCCTCCCCTGCCCTATCCTTTCCTACCACCCTGTGTCATGTCAGATTTGCTCAACTAGCAAATTGCCCTTTCTCCATCCCTTCCTCTCTCTCTTGTACCACCACACACTACCTCCTTTATTGCCTCCCCAACTCTCTGTCTCTTCCAACCAGCCTTCACGCCAAACACAATTCTTAACACCATCTCCCCAACATTGTCACCTCCTCCATGCTATCTAGAGGTGTAAAGGGGGCCGTGGTTGGTCAGCTTGGCATGGGCTACCGTTACACAGAAAAATATCCAACACACAAACTGGGTTTCAGGTTGGTGCCAATCATATGATTGATTTCACTAAGTTGTAAGTTTGATTTTTTTTTTTTGGTCATCCAATACTCTATTTGTTGTAGTAACACAAGAGTCCAATGTAGCTATGGACATAAATAGGATTAGTAGATCATTAGCTTTGGCGACAAGCACTAGATAATTATTTTCATGTGTTTTTTACCATGTCAAAATATGAAAACTTTCTAATTTATTTGATGTAAGAAGATTTCTAAAATCATTTTGTAAGTGAAAAGTAAATTCACTAAAGTGTGTTGATTTTTTTCTCTCTTTTTGTTTTGTACTGATGATACTGACAATACTGTTGCTGAGTGCTATTGTAGAAAACCTGTTAAATGCTATGTATTTCTTAGAATAAAGTTTGAATATTTTGGCAAGCATCATCTATAAGTGGGGTTACTTAGAAGAAGAAAAGACAGACGAACAAACACATGCACACTGCCTGCACCTACCAACACTAAGATAAAGAAAACGATATGTTGCAATCAGTTAGCTACTAACCTTGCTTTTAAATGTATGCTTGCTTGTCATCAGTCGTGAAAAAATATCCCATTCAATGTGCATCTTTTTCCAATTCAACTTGCAGGACCCATCTGAGACTTCCATGGAGGCCACTCATCTCAATTCACGGGAGTACAGTCTATGATTTAGATGACAAATTCAAAGTAAGATATAAAGCGTCCTATTTTGCTTCTTCTTCTTCTTCTTCTTCTTCTTAAGAAGGTAAACTTGGCGCAGCTATAGAGTTGCTTTATTGTAACCTGGAGGTCACACGTTCTAGTTAGGATACAGCCTTCTTTGTTAAGCAAAGGTAGGGCTAGACCTTCCCCAAACCAGTAATTTGAGCTTCACGCGCTGGGTTCACTTTTTTCTTTGGCTAAATCCATATTTTTGTCCATGTATTTTCACGTTTTTCTCATGTAGCCCTCCAAATTTTTTTTGTTGTTTTAATTATATTTTTATACTTGTATTTTTAAGTTAATTTAACCCTTATACTTTAATTTTTTTTTCTATGACAACGTGAACTTACACTTATGTTCCTGTATTTTCGAGTCAATTTAATTCATATATTTTGATATGTAAAATAAAAAAGTAAAGTGAGATATAAGGGTGAAATCAAAATAAAGTATAAGGATTAAATTGATTCGAAAATATAGATACAGGGTGTAATCAAAATAATGAAAAGTTTGAATAACCACACGAAAAAAATATCAAAGTACAGAGGTTAAATTGATTTGAAAATGTAGGTACAAGAGTGTAATTAAAACAACAAAAAATTCGAGTGGTCACACAAAAAAAATGTGAAAGTAAAATGGCAAAAATATGAGTTTGTTTGTTTTTTTTTTTTTTTTTCTTTTTAATGTGATTTTATGTTGCATTTGGGTCGTTGCTGATATACATTCAACAGATTATTAGGCATTCTGAGAGTTGGGACGTATCTGCCATTGAAGCAATTGCCCAGATATTTACACCCAGTTCTTAATGTCTTTGCCTGTAAATGTCTTCTTAGAAGAGGTCGTACTTTTACCATTACCAACTGCAAGCATTAACCGCTGGTTTAAATGTTAAGGCAACCCCAGTCTCAAGTCTGGCGCAGACTCTTGAAGATCCTCTATTATACAATTTATTTTGTAAGTAGTTGGCGAGCAACCATACTCTCTATTTATTGACTTCTAGACTGCTTTGTATGTCATAAATTTATGCAAGCCCAGCAATAGTATATTTGTATTGTTTCTTGAGAAAACACAAGAATAACTATTTAATGGGACTTTTAATCATTCATTTAATCACAATACTAATCATTACCAATCAACCATGTACGTGATTGAACTTTAATTTCAATTGGTATATGATCTCTTCTGTACTGATTAACGTGATGCAAAGGTTATGACTAGCTTTCTGGGTTGTGGCCTCTAATGTCATGTATAGCCTTTGAAGAAAAATGGAGTAATAATGTCCATCTGATACGGGAAGCTCAAGAATTATACGGGAAGTGAAATGAGAGGTTTACTTTAATTCGATTGACGATCTCTTCGTGTTCTTTTCTTCTTCTTCAGTAATCAAATCAGGCGTGTTCGCAGGCCAAGCCGTGCAGCACCGCCTTCATGAGTAAGCTATCCGGCTGGAGAATGACGAGAACCGGCGAGTGGCCCATCCCGCGAGCCTTGGCCAGCATGATCTCCCTCATCAGCGACCGGAACTCGACCCCATCGATGGCTCCCTTCTGCTTCGCGTCGAACTTGTCGAACAGAGTATCGTACAGCTTGCGGATCTCCTCCTTGGACTGCAACTCGAACTCGCCGGATCCCAGCGAGCCGCTACGCTCCTCCAGATCCAGCCGCGACAGCTCTCCCTTGCCGTCGGCGAGCCTGGCGAAGTGCTCCTCCACGCATTTCTCGAACACCTCGCCGTCCTCCACGAAATCCACCACCGTCGCGCCCTCCAAGCACGCCACACTCATGATTTTTATGACTAATTTCTTGTAATACGCATCCGCATCCGCCGCCGCCGCCGGCTGCTAATTGAAGGTCAGTATTCCGGTGCTTATTGTCTGGTCTGGTTGATTACCGGCGCATAATCGATCGGTCGGATTAGGTTTTCTAATAAATCTGTTTTGGTGAATCTCTATGCATAAATATTAAATAGGTGCGGTTTCAGCTACTTTTCAGGGGAAATTGGTTGATGGCCCGTTAGTTTCGAGGTTTTGGGCCATGCAGGTTGGCCAGAAGCGTTAACGTTTCTCTTTCCTCGCAGTGTGTGCGTATATATATATATTTCATAATTATTATTTTTATTTTTAACATATTAAGACTTGATATGTCGCATTCTCATTGGAGAAGATGTTAGGTAGAGTAAACAATGACACATGACACATAGTCTCTTTAACCTCCTCCAATGAGGAGATGCTACATAACTGATGTTATTGTTATTAATTATGACTTCTAACATTATTTTATATCTTTAATTATTTTAATTTTTTATCATGAATATCTAATCTAGGTGTTATAATGCTCTATTCATCACTTGGCTACCAAAATGTTGTCTATTTATCAAGAAGAATCTTGATCTTACTAAACAAAGCTAAATGTATAAGATGTTTGTAAGGATCTAGATTGTCCGGAAATAAAAATGAAAAGTATTTCTTACTAGAAATAGAAATAGAAAAATAATATTTTTAAAAAAAAAATAAGAAACAAAAATACTAGATAAATTGTAAATAAAAAAATATAGATATTTTTTATAAATATAATTTTTAATATAAAAAATTATAAAAAAAATAACTATTCAATTTAAAAATAAATATAGATTCTTTCCATAATGAAAGATTATAAGTTTATAATAAGTAACAATGAAAGCAACATCACACTGGAAGTAAAAATATAAACTTACGATTACAATCTTACATATAAGAATCACAATGAGTCGAGCACTTAGCAACCAAATTGATGATGACAAGAGAAAGCAATCGAGCACTAATTATAGAGCAACTAAATCGACGACGACACGAGCACTGAGCATTGAGCAATCAAGTGAGGAAATGACATCAATGGCAAAAGGCATGAAGTGATAGCGTGAAAATGGAGAAAAGATCAAAGCTCAAATTGATGATGGTATGAGAACCAAGCAATCAATGGCAAAAAAGAATAATGTTGACGACAAATAGCGTGAAATGATTGCATAAGAATGAAGAGAGAACTGAGGTTTGAAGTGACGGTGGCATGAGTACCATGCACTAAGCAATCGCTGGAAATCGATGATGACAACTGACATAGGGTGTGAGAGTGAGAACGACGATGAAAGGTTTTGAGATGATTTTCATATTCGAATTTTTGACGTCAAAGTAAAATCGAAATTATGGCTAAGTCGAGACGTGGGTTAGTAAGGAGAATAAGAAGAATTAAGAATATATCTGTTAATCAGAGATGAAATTATTTTTGTCTCTAACTAACTTCGATCGTTAGAAACGTATTTTCGATCATTTTCATCAGAGCTTAGGACAAGATGTTTTTTTTGCATGTAACTTTATATTTTGTAAAGTTGTTTTTTATTTTTTATGATAAAAGGGATTAAACTGGGATTGTTTGTGTATTAAAGAGAGAGCCCAATATCTTGTCCATTAGATTTTGGGTCATCAAATTCATATTAATCTCCTCCCATTATTTTTAGGGATTATCTTATTCATGGGACAACATTAGTTTCGGTGTCAAATACATCCGATCAAAACCTTAAATTAAAATAATTGCTTGAAATTTGAGGCCATTGATTAGGAGTGATCAAATTTTAGTCAGGGACCTCCATCTGGATCAAATTTGTTGTTTTGTTTTCCAAAATGTTTTGATGATAAAAAATTGTATATATTTGGTATTTGAAAATAAATTATATTTTATTTTTAAAAATTAAAAATAATCAATGCCAAATGATATATAGCGTTTGATAGGGATGGAAAATAAGGATGTAATTTATTTTTCATTCAAATTCTAGAAAATTCTATCAAACAGTTTTTTTTTTTTTTCTATAGAATTCGAATTCTATCTTAATTAAAAAAATGCAGATTTTTCTTGAAATCAAGAAATTGAAATTCCTAGGGAGTGGGGTGAGAATTGAAATTTCATGGAATTGGAATTCTACCCCACTTTTCACCCTCCAATCAAACGCACCCTTAGTGTATATAAAATCCTTTGTATTTGTTTTCAAATTAAATGTGTTAGAGTCTGATTGCGTACAATTAGCAAGTATACTAGTTCGTATCAAGTAACATAATGGATATGAGTCCAAGTACCGATCTCTCATGGAGTAACTTATTTAATTACTGCAATTATGGAATTATCTATTTTAAGTTAAACTTATCAAATATTAATAATTTGATTAAACTAATTAATTAAAATAAAAAAAATTAATTTAGACACAACTTAAACAAAAGAAATTAATAAATTTTAATAATTAAAACACGTGTATGAATCTAGCTATCTAGTACAAATTATGAATTTTTATTCAAAAAAATTTGAATTAAACATGTTATAGTGAAATCTTCTAATATATTCGTTACCTATCTCTAGGTTATAACTAGTTTATTTCCATTTAATAACTTTTTATATCTTTATAAAAGTTTAATTAAATGAAAATCCATTATAAATTATAAAATTTCTATCTTACAATGAGACTTGTGAGTTACCTTATCATTGAAAGTCATACAAAGAAATTATTAGTGTTATGTGCCTGATACTAGATTTGGATGATATTTAGTGAGTTTATTTTAATGCATTAATTATATTTTTGTATAAATCAATAAAATATAAATTTTTCTTCATTTATATTTTTTCCAATCAATTATATGAATAAGTCTCTAGATTTTCTGTATAAGAATCTTATTTTCAATGTGTTGAGAATGTGTGACAAGATTATTTGATAACAAAACTTCTTAAATTATTTATACTCCTTAGATTTTTTAGATATGAATTCCGATTAATTGAATATGGATTAGCACAAAGGTTATTACCTAGTTTAGTATGGGGATACTGATGGAAAGATGGTGTGTCACGCGTCATATAACATAAGATGTCCCTAGTAGATCTATAGGTGGTCGTTGGGAAACGATCAGTTGAATGTGATGTCGATGACTGACCACATGACATGGTAGATAATGGTCGAATCATCAGGTTGCAATGGTGTGTTGATTCTTAAAATTGAATCGGCACAATTGTTTTATATATTAGTATGCGAAATTTGCTAATGAACCAAACCATCCAATTAGAACATGAAAACGTTTATCTATATGTTTTCGTATTGTTGGTATATGGAGATAGGTGTTAGGAATAAGATCCATTGTCCTCGTCAGTATTTGATGGGGTAAACGTCATATGTGATATACTATTAATGTGATGGGACAATTCTTGGACAGAACAGATTGAAAGTCAGGAAATATGTTTTCTGAGATGTTATATAGTCACATTAATGAGGTCTAACGGATAGTTACTGAGTTTGTCACTCCATAACTCTTACTCAGTCGGAACATTAGGTAATGGAAAGATAATAGCACATGGTAATCGTCAACTAGAATAGGTTCACTTGAAGTGAGACTTCACTGCTGTCTTGAACCATTGGTAGACGCTATTCAGGAACTCTTAGAACGTCATTGGGATTTGGAGAAATTTCAACGATGGGTCAAGGGGTTGATCGATACCGAAAGGGGTTCCAGAATTATCTGATTGATAGCGGGTAGTAAACTTAGAAAGTTACACACCATATAATGTTGCGTTTAGTATCGACATTGTAACGACCCGTTAGTGGGTCTAGGTGTTATGGGTATTTTAGTTTGCACATTAGAGTTGTTGCCTTTATTAATTAATTGTTAAAAATATTATATGAGTTGGTAATGGGGGTAAATTAATGAAAAT
This sequence comes from Diospyros lotus, assembly GCF_014633365.1. Classification (NCBI taxonomy): domain Eukaryota; kingdom Viridiplantae; phylum Streptophyta; class Magnoliopsida; order Ericales; family Ebenaceae; genus Diospyros; species Diospyros lotus. The sequence goes on along the minus strand of NC_068342.1, from coordinate 3,990,996 downwards.
AATATTTGGTGTGAAAAAGTCTCAAAGTTGTGGGCTAAATGGGTTTGGGCCTTATTTGAATTAGACCATTGATAAATAATTAAATCTTAAGTGTAAATGAATTGGGTTGAACCCAAATCTCAAGAAAAGTCCATTGGGCCTTAATTGGATTGGGCCATATATTTTGACTTGGGCTTGGGCTATATATTTTGACTTGGGCTTGGGCTATGGGCATAGAGAATGGTATCTTAATTAAAAAGAAAAAAAGATTAAGAAAATGGTAAAATGACCAAAATGGGTAAGAGATATGTGAATTGTGTGTGTTAGTATGAAGGGTAAATTAGAGAAAATTAAAAGGGAGATGGATTGAAAGGAGTTGGGAGACAAGTCTCCCACATTTTTTTTCCTCATTTTCTTTCTTCTTACTTTCTTGTTCCCTTCTTCTTCTCCCTCTCCCGATTATCTCTTCTTCCTCCATTGTTCTTCTTCATTGAAGCTTTAAGTGGAGACTATGGAATTTTCAATTTCAAGGGGTGTCTTCATCTCTTTGGATTGCAACCATCTAAGGCAAGTTCTCTTCCTTCTTGTTTCAAATTCAAGATCTTCTTCTTCTTCTTCTCCTTATGATTGTGTAAGTTCTTCTTCTCTTGATTATATTTTAATGCAAGTTCTTCAACCTTGTTTCCATCTTAGAAGGCTTGTTTCCTTCATTTTTAAGTTGTTGCTCTTAAATTCTTATTCTCGGATTCACTAACCATGTTATGTTCTTTGGTCTATAACTCCTTGTGTTTATATCCAAATTGAGATCCGTTTGTTGGGTTGTAAACTAGACATCTTAAGCTTCATTTTAGACACAAGAATCGAATTTTTTGACTAAGATTTGATCATGTTATAGCCTTGTAAATCCCTGCTAAGATCTGGAAATTTTACTGCTTTCGAGTAAACTGACCTTGTTGTACTATTTAGGGTATAACTCTCTGTGGTTATATCCGATTCAAGATCCGTTTGTTTCTGTATAAACTAGACTTGATAATCTTCATTTGGTAAATTTTTTAGAATTTTTGTCTGTGTTTTGAGCCTACAGTATCCTTGTAAATTCTTGCCCAGAATCTGGAAATTTTCTGCTCTGTTTTTGAATAATCTGTTCTTGCTTCGGTTTTTGGGGTATAATGCTCTGTGGTTATATCCAAATTGTGATCCATTTATTTTTTCTATAAAATAGACTTCATGGGCTTTGATTCGGTATAAGATTTGAAATTTTTGGTTATGATTTGTACCCATAACAACCTTGTTGAATTCTATGTAGAATTCTGTAAATTACTGTTACAAATTCTGCCTTGTTTCGGTTTTTATGGAATATCCCCTTGTGGTTATTTCCGATTTCAAATCTAGTTGATGTTCTAGAAACTAGACTCATTAGGCTTTGATTTGGTATATCGTTTGTGGTATTTGACCAAATATTGAGCCCAGATTGGATTTTTGAAAATATGCTTGAAATCTGGAAATTTCTGAAATATGTTGTTATTAAACTCTTCCTATGTAGTCTATCCTTCCTACGTTTAAAATTATGATTTTTGTATAGTTCTTCCATTGTTTTTTTGAATTATTCTTGATAACCCTCATTGTTGGATAAAAGGGTTTTATTTTCCTTATTTCGATAAATCTTGCAATATTAATTCGTTTTCTTGTTGAACATTGCAAAAATCTAAATAGGGTTTTGTGTCACCCTACATTTCTTAAGGAATGACATTTATTCATTAGGGTCTAGTGTCATGCAAGATTTAGTGTTTCTTGCATGTATAAATTTTGATTCCTTGCGATTATTATTGGGGTAAAAATATACCGTAAATATTGGTTTGGACATTTCTATAAGTATGAGTCAATAAATGTATTAAAATTTACCCTGTGATCATAAGATAGTGCACACTTTAATTTATGTAATTGTGTATGTTAAGCATGATTTGAGATTTTTCTTAATCATTGAGAATTGACATGAAATGGGGATATGCATATGTGATGCATGATTATATTGATTTGCGCACCTATTATTTTGCGCGACGGCTAAGTCCGTGGATGAGAAAGGATATCCTATGAGCGCTTGACGCGGGTGAGGTGGCCATCAACCCAGAAGGCGTGGCTCAAATTGTTATCATTTGTTGATGTATTTTCATGATGCATATATATTCATGAATGGATATATATATATATATAGGCCGTGAGAGCCTTGAGAATTATGCAGAAAAAATTCCCTACTATTGGTGCATATGCATGAGCATGGGAACGAGTGCATAATATATGTAATAATCACGGCATGGGAAATTAATGTAAACCGAGAACTTATGAGTCGCGTTATACTAATATCTCCTCATAGAGTTGTTTATTCTATCTTGATTATCCCTGCCTTTGATTCTATATCTCCATGCTTTATAAATACACTTGCTGAGCCTTGTGGCTCACCTTGTTTACTCTCATGTCATTCCAGGTACAAGTAGAGCAGTGGTTGAGGGCGAGCCCAGTGGGGCTAAAGCCCAGGGTTAGAAGTGTACAGAGACCTTCCAAATTAGATGGTCTATGTTAGCATTTGTGATGAGGGCAAGTGTGAGGAAATTTTATGTTGTAAAATTTGTTAGTGCCCTTGTATTTCATTTTGTTTAGACTATGGTCTAAGATGTTGTAAACCTTTATGTTAGCTTCCGCTGAGTTTATCTAAGGATAGTATTATGGTGTTGTATGTTATTGTTCTATATCACACTTGTGATGACCTCCTTTCGGATATCCTATGCTAGCGGGACTATCCGGTAGTGGGCCACTACAGACATTGTGTGCCTAAAATGTCTTTCCAAATGGTTAATCAAAAGTTGACCCTTGGCCCTTACCTACCAATAATGCATAATGCATAGTAAAATTACATAGTATAATTTGAATGATTGCACTACATTATTAAAGAGGTGGCGGCGAATGTGAGAGATATTTTTCTTTAGGAGAATGAAGAAAAGAAAAGGGGAAGGGGGATTGATGAAAAGTAGTGGCCCTCTGTTTTCTCTCTTTCTACGCATGTTTCATTTTCTTCTTATTCTTTCTCTTCTTTCTTCACTTTCTCTAAAATTCTTCTACTATTATAAAATATTTTACATGTGAATGTCACGCATAAAATTTTAAAACGAGGGCACTGGTGATACATGAACTCTCTATGTCTAGCATAGGAAGAGGTGACCTGAATAGTATTATTCGGCATACTAGGTGTGGATAAACTATGACTACCACAGCGTGAGGTAGATACGGTCTAAGTACAAAATAGTTTATGTACCCCAATTTTACATTGGATAACTAATATGTATTCATTTGTTGAATATGCATATTGCTTAAATACCCAAGTTATGTATGGCGTGTATATTATATTCTGCTATGTGTGTCTAATACACGGTAAAATTTTTATTTTTGTTTGTACTGTCACAATAGTGATTCCTTTCATAAATCGAATTCTATCTCTAGTTGGTTTTACTTTATAGTATATGGTACTCATGATGCAATCTATAATCTATCTCTTCTCAATCTCAAGGTTAGGCATCAAATCATGTAAATGGTAGTCAATCTTTCACAAGCATTAAATACAATACACACAACTCAACATAACCCAAATTATTCAATCATATAAAATTATAAAAATTGTACTATCATAGTTTCGATCATAACATGGCCTTAATTTAAAGGCATAAGGCATAAATATGCCCTCTAACTATTCCTTATAGTAATTTGGCCTTCCTAACTTGAAATTGAAGCTTTTATGCTCCTTAACTTTTAACTTTGCTACAATCACACACCTTATTTCTCATAAAATTACGTGTGAGATACACACGCACTGTCAGCGGGTCGTCGATGAGGAAAAGAGGAAAAAATAGATGTCAGTGGCGAGGGATGGGAGAGGAAATAGAGGTCGTCGACGAATGACGCAATGGGTCGGTCGCCATCAATTGGTGGATTGATTGTCCAAGGCGAGAATGACGATGAGTGGGTCGTCGACGGACCTATCGTCTTTTTTGCCAGTGACCTCTATTTCCTCTCCCTTTCTTTGCCGGCAACTTTTATTTCCTCTCTTATTCTTCACTAACAATGTGTGTTGTATCTCACGCGCAATTTTGTGAGAGACGAGATGTGCGATTATAATAAAATTGAAAGTTAAGGGCATGATAGATCTACTTTCAAATTTGAAAAAAAAAGAAAAAAAAAAAAAGAGAAATAACTATGAGGGAAGAGTTTGAGGGCATATGCCTTATGCCTAGTTTAAATAAGTTAGTTCATGACATAATTAATTAAAGTATAAATCAGTAGTAGAAGTATAAGAAAATTAATTAAATAAGAAAGAAGAAAAAGAAGCTTACTTGCCCAGATCTAAAACAGATCTGGTTGCCGGATCCGACCAAATACTCTTGCTCGCCGGCGTCCGTCTTCTGCTTTGCTGCTTCCAATTCCAATTTTCCTCTCCTTGTTCCGTTCAATTTTCCTCCTAAGCCAATATGAGAATTAATTCTTTATTGCCGCCGCTTCCTCGGTTTTCTCTTCTGTGCGCGGCTTCAGTCTCCCTCCCTCCCTCCACTCTTGATTTCTTCTCCTTTTCTAAGCCTCCTTCCACGCCCTAATTCCTTCTCTCCTTTCATTTCTTCTCCTTAATTTAAAATTAATTCTTTAATTACATTATAATATTAATTTTGAAATTAATATTATAAATTAATTTATAATATCATTTTACACCAAATTCTTTGAAATAATTTTCTTTACTTGTTTCTTACAAAAAAAAAAAAATCAAATTATGTAAAATCCATAAAAACTCACACTTTAAGTAAAAAAAAAAACACAGAGTTAACATCAAAATTAAATAAAAATATCTATAAAAATAAACCCTATCTGAGTGTTAAAATATTTTTTATATCATGAACACTTTCTTTAAAAGTAAAATCGTCGACCATGTTAGTGAAACTATCAATAGATTTGTTAAAATTATCGATCCTTTTTTGTCTTTTAGCAAAAATAATTGACCGTTCTCTTAAACTATCAATAAGGAAAATTTCAAATCTCTGTTATCTTTATGTAAGTTCAAAAAATATCAAAAAATCACTCTATAATGTCAACCTATTGTCAAACACAATCGATTATTTTTTTATAAAGAAGTTAGTTGTTTGTCTAAAACCATGAGTGTGCTTCAGTTTTCTTGAAAAAAATAGTTGAGCGTTTCTTCATTGTCATGTTTAACAGCTAGTTTTTGCAAATTTTAAATATCTCCAATGGCTAGTTAATTCAAGCTTGGGAGAAATCTATAAATACCATAGAAATTAATAAAGTGATAAAAGCTTATAAATGATATTATTTTTCTTACCCGTGCTTATATTTTCAATTTTTCTCTCAACCAGCACTATTTATCTTTTGCATCATCTTGTTAAAACCTTGTTGCTTATTGTTGAGAGATTTTTTTAACTAGGAGCATCAACTCTCGGATTATTCTCTTTGTAAATTGTGTTGTAATTCTTATTGGTTGTGCTAGAGAGCCTATTTTAGTATAAATAGGAGGTTATAAATTCTTAACGATTTTACTAAAGGGCTTACTTGGTAAAATATGAGATTATAATAGATTTTGAAATTTCTAGTGAAAAACTAGAGTAGTAGAGTAGGTTGAGTTGAGTCGAACCACTCTAAATCTTTAGTGTCTTTTTGTTTACCTTAATTTATATTCTCTTATTCCAAATTCACTATTTTGATATTTTTCTTTAAAATCTCTACAGATTTTTAAAATTTATAGACACTCAATTCACCCGCTATTGAGGTACCATTGATTACACAAAACTAACAAAATATATTTGGTATTTTAAATAATTATTTGGAAAAAAATTCTAAAAATACCATCTTGTCTTTGATTCAAATTGTGTGCATAAAAACTATTTGTTAATTATTAATAATTAAAATGTTATATGTATATAAATAATAATATTTTCACGTGACAATTCACTATTAATATACATAAATGAGATTTTGACTCACATTCTCTCGTGGGTGGTCATATGTCTAGACATTATAATTTATTTAAATTTAATAAAAATAAGAATTATTCAAGTTGCATCTTAATCATGGGTGTCTAGATATTAATTTGGATCGTAAAATTAGTTTGAACTGACCAATTAAGTCCAAGATCCAGTGGACCCCAGTTTGATCGATATATTGGTCTTCTTGGATCCAAAACGGCTATTATTAATAGTATATTTTAATTATAAAAACTGATATTAAATATTAGTAATAAACATCTATACACATATACGGGATTATTATTTAATTTGCTTTATACCGTTAAAAGTTAAATTTATAATATTAATTATATTGATTCTTTTTTGGATATTTTTTAACGAAATTTTTTGTTTGGATGATATATATATAAATGCATATATATTTATATATTTTAAAAGAAATTATATTAAAGAAAAAAGAGTTTAGATTAATTAGGATCAACTTGGTCCAAATTTTATATTAAAATTTAAAAAAAAAATCCGATTCAATCTAGCGTCAATCTGATCCGAATCGATCTGATCCGAACCAAACCGAACAAACACTCTTAATCCTAATCTCTAGCAAAAACAAAAATACACACAAGGAGATGCACCCACTTTTAGCCAAGTGATGGCCACACAAGTCAATTGGATGCATCATTCTAGGTATTTGAGTCTCTTGGAACATCATATAACAAGAAAATGAATTATTGTAATTAGACCTTAAGATGGGGGCAACCTTTGATCGCTTCAAATAGGATAAAGTAATTAAAGATGGAAATGTTTAAATCATGAGTGACCCAAATCACATGTTCTTGGAATTGAATCCAAAGTTTGAACAATAATTAAATTTGTAGAAATCGCTTAAAAATTAAGGTGACTTTATATGTCCTTGAATCGATAGTCATTTTGCATTCCTCGAGACCAAGAAGAGATAGTATAGAAATATTCATATGTTGTCCATCAATCATGCCTAAAATTCAAGATTTATGAGATGATACAATGCAATTTTCTTTTTTCCACGAGTGCCTTATTTAAAATTGTACTTTTGAGCCTAATATCTCCTATAAAAGATGTCCTAAGTTACATTATTTATAGACATATAAACCCTTTTTATGAAGGGTGAGATTGTAATTTTAACTTTTTTATTTGATAATTTTAATTTGATAAATTGTAGTTAGAGCTCATGTGGTTAGATCACTTGTAGTTGTAATAAAACCTCCTATTGGTGTTCTCGGGATCAAATCTTGGGTCGTGAATTTTTTTGTCTAGGTACTTGGGGTTCGATTAAGGGGTCGACAGGCTGCCTGAAGAGTTCTAGTGCACTTTGTGCCACACCTCCCACATTAGTGATGATTTATTTGAGATTATTGTTTTTGTATGATTTATCGTCATTCGTGTTCTCAATTTCAACAGAAAAGGTAAATCGCATGCGAGTCTTTAATCCTTACCTAGATCGAGTATCGAACTCGTGACCTATTAGTATTAACTCCAGCATATTATTTGTCTATCACTTAAACCTATGCCTTGGGAGCTTAGTGCCTTTGACTATTATTTAGGTCCAATATTAAATCTGTGACCTACTAGTACAAACTCCACCATATAACTTGTTCGCAACTTAATTTATGTTTTGAAAACTTAGCGATGGTTTAATTGATCGATGCGTGGGAGGCGTCATACACAAATTTTAGGATTAATTGAACCGGAGGTTTGGACATCTATGTTAAAAATAAATCAAATAAGATGTCATGTGGTTAATTCTTTTTAAACAAAGTTAGTGAAAAATCACAAGAAATCTAAACGGAGTTTTAAATTAGAAGGGCATGACTATAGCTTTGACGATGTGTGTTTATGTATACATATATATATATATATATATAAAAGATGAACACAAAGATGAAGATGGATAACACAACTGACAACTGCAATCTCTAATTTTATATATTAATGGGTTCCTTCCCACATGACTTGTATTATTGGGTTTCCTTCTATAAATTAACTGACAATAAAATTAATTAATTAATTAATGAGCCGGTGGAAGCCCTGCAAGAAAGAAAGAAAGAAACAAGGCAACTCGCAGGCTGCAGAGAGAGAGAGAGGACCCGACAGGGTCTTCGTATTTGCCTCCCGCGCTCCCCGCTGCTGCACATCTTTCCCTCAAATTACCATCAATTATTTACTTCTTTTTCTTTTTTTTTTATGAGAAGTGAAAGGCCAATTTTACCCTTGACATAAACGAACAATTTTTTTTTTTATTAATTTCTATCAACTGTTATTTGTCAACCAATTTCAAGAATTCATCTACGAGATAACGGCGTTGGTGGGTGTTGTTAAATTACGCATTTGCCCTCAACATTTCAGTGAAGAGTTCAATTTTATCCATGATATTCACAACTATGGGTAAAATAACGAGGGTTGTGTGGGTTTTAATACAAAGCCGTGGATTAATATATGTTGGGTTGAATATTAATGAAGACCGATTAAAGAAAGAAAAATGCAAACGCATGACGTTCTAGAAGATTGGATCTGGAGGGCTGTTAGTGCAACCAAACCAAGCCCGTCCGTCCCAACCACCCCCCCCGGGGGGAGGGGGGGCAAAGTGGAATTATCACATAACCATGATGGTTACGTACGTACCCTACCCTTGTAAATAACGTAAGCAGGACCAAACCGGAACTGATTAAATATAAATATATAGCGCCCGTACGCGTTTCCGTACTCCCGGACTTTTTTCATTTTCTTGCTGTTTGCTACCAATAGCCAATCGCCAATCGGCTCTGGCAATTACAAAAATCCAACCATGCAAAGGCTAAAAAAGCCCCTGCCCCACCGGGACACCTAATATAATATGAATGCCCTTATGGGGCCCAGCCCCTAGTGTCATTATTGAATTGAAATATCATATTCTCATTGTTTATGAAAAAATTTACAAGTGAAAATGTCACCATAATCCCTTCATTTGACCACTTAATTCGAAGGATGGGATTATGAAAGGAAGATGGGTACGGAGAAATGATGTTATATTAAATATTATTTTAATAGGGGCAGAGGCCTAAAATGGTTGGTGGGTTTTGATCTTTATAAAAACTATGCTAAAAAGGGGCAAGAGCAGCGTCAAACAATCTCTCTCTCCTGTCACGTTGCAATGTGCGTGTGAGTGGCGATTTTGCCCTCTGGGACTTTGTCCGGACGTCCTTTTATGAACTCGGCTCTATCTCTCTCTCTCTCCCCCCCCCATCATTGATTGATTATCTCTTCCAGTTGTTTCTCGCTCGCCTTCTCTCTCCCAGAAAGGTTCAGGGAAGGAATTAACTCTGTGGGTGATGGAAAGGGCATAGATCTTCTCTCGAATGACCAGAGGAAGAAGAAGAAGAAGTTAAAAGAGACACATTTACGTTAAAAAAATAAAATAAATAAAAGAACAGTGAATCCTAAGATGAATGATCTCACCCGTCTCGAACCAGATTGCTCGGAGTTCGTTGAGGTTGATCCGACCGGAAGATATGGCAGAGTACTTTCCCATCCCTAAGTTGCCCCTCTAATTTTCTGCTTCAGTTCTGAGTTTTGATTTTCCTTGTTGTTTCCTCCTCCTGTTTGTTTTGTTGCAGTACAATGAAATCCTCGGGAAAGGAGCCTCCAAGACAGTGTATGTAAAATCGGTATTTATTTTACGTAGATTTGTCAAATGGGTATTTCACAAATTCTCTATTCCGGATTTCTTCTTCTCGAATTGGTTTTTGTTGGGTCCGTTTGGAGTTGTGAAATTGCGCTGTTTTTAGATCTATCAGAAAATGGAATCTTTGGTAGGCAATATGATGGATTTGAGATTTCTGTTTGGTTTTCGTTGTCTTGTCGGTGGATTGATGCAGTTACAGGGCGTTTGATGAGTACGAGGGGATTGAAGTTGCTTGGAACCAGGTCAAGCTCTATGATTTTCTTCAGAGCCCTGAAGATCTTGAGAGGCTCTACTGCGAGATTCATTTGCTCAAGACATTGAAGCACCAGAACATTATGAAGTTCTACTCTTCTTGGGTCGATACTGCCAATAGAAACATCAATTTTGTGACCGAGATGTTCACTTCTGGGACCCTAAAACAGTGAGTACCAAGTAACTCTCTTTGGCTTTGATTATACTAAGTGAAACATTGAAATTATGGAGTTATTTGATCTGGGTTCCCCCCCTTCTCTTTTTTGGTTCATAGATACAGGGAAAAGCACAAGAGAGTGAACATAAGGGCAGTGAAGCACTGGTGCAGCCAGATCTTGAGAGGGCTTCTCTATCTCCATAGCCATGATCCCCCAATCATCCACAGAGATCTCAAGTGTGACAATATCTTTATCAATGGAAACCAAGGGGAAGTGAAGATCGGCGATCTCGGCCTCGCGGCGATTCTTCGAAAATCACACGCTGTTCACTGTGTTGGTATGCCACTAAAATTCAACTCACCTACAAAATATATGTACTGAAACTGAGTATTTGTTCTGATATTATGTTGTGGAGTTCATTACATAAATAATGGTCCTTGTGATTCTTGTCTACTGTCAAATGCCTTTGTGGCTGTCACAACCCAATCCCCCATAGGTAGTTCACTGACGAGTTCTGTGTATATTACCTTCAAGTAGCACTTTTAAGTGAGGATCAGCGGTGCTTTGGGGTGTGTGTGTTTGTGGAGCATAACTTTTTTGAGGGGTAAGTTGGATTGAAACAGTTGATGGAATAATTGAGGTAGTTTTATCTATTTTGGGGGTAAATCAGGGACACCGGAATTCATGGCTCCGGAAGTATATGCTGAGGAATACAATGAATTAGTGGACATTTATTCTTTTGGAATGTGCATATTGGAAATGGTCACCTTTGAATATCCCTATAGCGAATGCACTCACCCCGCCCAGATCTACAAGAAAGTTATTTCGGTAAGTTCTCTCTCTCTCTCTCTCTCTCTCGCTTTCTCACTCACTCACTTGAAAGATTGACATGCTTTATTCCTTTAGGGGAAAAAACCTGATGCCTTCTACAAAGTGAAGGATCCAGAGGTCCGGCAATTTGTTGAGAAATGCTTGGCCACTGTGTCACTGAGGCTCTCTGCGAGGGAGCTTCTAAATGACCCTTTTCTCCAGATGGAAGATTGTGAATCCGATCTAAGATTGACAGAGTTTCATGGAGAAGTAGATTCCGTAGACCCTCTATTGAGGCAGCCATATCTCCAATTAGATTATGAAGGGAAGTCGTTTAGTAACAGCTCCTTCAACGGCTACTCCAATGGACTCAATTTTGAAGCCTCTAATGGATGGGAGTACCATTGGCCTGAAATTGAACAGAGTGGAATCGAACTATTTGAATACAATGATGATGAAAACGACGAGCATTCTGCTGATATTGATATAACCATCAAAGGGAAGAGGAGAGAAGACGGTAGCATCTTCCTAAGACTCAGAATTTCAGATAAAGAAGGTTAGAGATGATAGCAAACATCACATTTTGTGCCGGTTTTATGACCTTGCCCAAAAGTTGGAGCTCAAATTCATCATTTTTTGTTTCTCTATTTGCAGGGCGCATTCGTAACATCTATTTTCCGTTCGACGTTGAAACTGATACAGCATTGAGCGTTGCGACAGAAATGATTGCAGAGCTGGATATAACAGATCAGGATGTGACTAATATATCTGACATGATCGATGGGGAGATTGCTTCATTGGTTCCTGAATGGCAGCCTGGGCCAGGAATTGAAGAAATTCCCCGCTCTGGTACTTCATGCTTCTGCCAGAATTGTGCCTCGAATCACACCTCTACCGGTTCCTTCATGAACTTCCTATCAAATAATCCAGGTCACAGAAACTTCCAGATTCTGCAATGTTCTGGAAACGGTTGTGCAGCCACCCATGGTCGGTTTGAAGAGATAACATATCAAGTCGATGGACCTGAACACCATCCTCCAGAAAGCGTGAACAATCTAAATTTATCGAGCCAAACTAATGGTTTGCATTATACAGGCATTTGGGATCACGATGAAAAGCCTCGAGTGCAGCTCACTGGACTCTCGAGAGTGCCTCTGTGAAGAATCCAAAAAATTGGATCAACCAACTTCAGCAAAAGATAAGACAGAACGAGGAATGGAGCACAAGGATTCATCCTTCGGTGGAAATTTGATCCAATCGATATCAGATTCCAACTATTTAACCGCGATCCCTTCATTGTCTCGTGATGTTGTCCGTGATTACCAGGAAGAAATTCAGCAGGAACTGAGATGGGTCAGAGCAAAGTACCAGATGGAACTGAGAAAACTCAGAGATCAACAACTGGGACTTGTACCAAGGCCTCCTCCAAAGGTTAATTCGGATTCGGTTGTTTCCAAGAACAAAATCTTGATCAATGGGGTTTCATCAAGTTCAATTTTGAATCCATTACAAGGTGAGATTATCTTGAAATCTCCTACAACTTTGCGAGGCCAAGTTCAGATAAGTTGCCCCAGTTTGGAAGAAGCGCAAAGGGTTCAAAAATGGGAGGAAACAGTTAGTACTAGCAACAAGAACTCACTTTGCTCGGGTTCACTGCTTTCACACACTCTTCACAGAACAACATCCCTACCAGTTGATTCTGTTGATATATAAGAACATTGCAAGACTCGATTCAATTCCCCTCCCCTTCTTTCTAAGTTTTGGGCTCTGGTTAGTGCCATATATTGAATGAGGCTGCATTGCATTGCATTGCATTATATCTATCAGATCTAGACTAAGGTTTGGGAGGCATCCTCCCCATATTTGCTTCCATTTTTGAATTTTTCATTCTCGCTTAAGATTGCACCTGTGTGACTAGAAATTTATGTGAGACGGTCTCCTTGTAAAATTAAGAGAAGAGAGTAAAATATAGCCACACCCTGATATTTGGTATAAATATGGATAGTTCCCCTTAACATTTCAAAAATTATTATAATGACTGTCTTTATTATTCAAAACTTGTATTGAATTATGTTCTGTCATTATATTTATAATAATATTACGTGGAGCACTCCCGATATTTTGTAAAAAAAAATAAAAGTGAGATTGTTACATACAAAAAAAATGACCCCTTAATGAGAAATCTTATATATGTAAGATATAAGACCATTCCAGAAGCAACATGCATGGGTGAAGTGAATTATTTGACATGTGAGCTGTGGGCGGCCAATGAATGAGAGCCGAAACACTGGTTCCTTAATTAAAGGCCCACCACCCTGGCTTCGCTTTGCATGCCAATAATGGAGAAGAGGTGTTTGTTCAAAGAGAGAGAAGTAATTAATGCATGGCCCCACCAGAGGCTTCATGTTCCATATCTCAAACCCATACGCATCTTCTTCTTTAATCACTTTGCTTTTTCTCTGGTATGAGATTGTAAAGCACTTTAGAATGATTGAAAAGCTTTTCATGGTAAAGATGAGGCTGGGAATAAAGTTATGATTTTCTCTCTCTCTCTCTCTCTCTCTCCCTCTTATGTGGTGTGTGTGTGTGGGCGTGTGCGCACACTGTCATCTTCATCAATATATGTTCTGTTCAACTTTTAGAAAGCTGTTTGTGTTTGGGTAATGAATAGACCACCGCGATCAAAGTTGAATTCAAACCTTCTTACTTTATAGTTTTTCAAAGACTCAATTCATAGTCATAATCTTGGTGTTTTCTTTTTTTAATTGAATTTATTTATTGTGTATTCATTTTGACTTTCTCTTTTCAATCACCCTCTTTTGAAAATTCTATCGTTCATTAAAGTATATGTCAAAATATTTGAGTTATAATTAAAATGCATAATTATAACTTTCACGTAGACTATATTTGAATTGAGTGAATAGAGGAAGAAAGTAGACTATATTTTAATTGACTATAACTTTCACGTAGACTATATTTGAATTGAGAATAAAGGGAGAAAGAACGGAATGTCGAGGGAATGAGAAATAATCTCTTTATTTGAAAAATTTTCTTCTTTAAGAAAATGAGAGAAAAAAAGATTGAAGAAAACCTAATTCTCACAAATATAGGTGATGTGGCACTACCTAAAATTATAAGAATATCTCTATGCGCTAGTAGCTTTGCCCGTCATATGGATTGCCCAAGAGATTAACACATGACAAGTCAACAATCTAAAACGGTATTCAAAAAATTCGGATCGGATCGCGAGATCCGTTCCAACTTGACCGGGGGCCCAAGGAGTCATGCTAGTCCAACTCGAGTTTATCTCGAATACCCCATAACGGACTTGTCTATAAAAAGCAGGGGTCTTCATCAGGTATGGGAAAGCTCTCAAACTCTTACATTTGCATTTACTCTATTAATTTGAGCGTCGGAGTCCATTCCGAGGGACCCTAGCTCAGTCACTCTATTGTCTTACAAGTTCTATTATTAAGGTCTGACATCGTCAAGTCTGAGCTTTTATTCCCGAGATCCATTCACAAAGATGGCACGTGGTGATCGATCCAAAAAACCATCATCAATAGGTGCGAGATGATGTAAATCTTTTTCATTTAAAAATAAATTCTTCATTGCTCTCCTCTCCAAAAAAAAATCTCAAATACAACTTAAAAAATAAAAAATATATATATAATTAAAAAAGAAAGATGATCTTTCATTTTGAAAGAAAGTTTAAAAGTGGATCAATTAATAATATTATCATTAAGAACATATTAAGTTTTGTTTTAGTGACTTGAACGGTCCTCTGGGCCCAACGTAAATAACAAAGTATTAAACTAACATAATGATTTTAACCTTATGTTGTAGCCTATTTTCTAGAGAATTTGTTTTGAGTAAATGTTGCTAACAAAGGCTCAGATGGTGCTGCCCCGGGCCGAGCCAACTCCAAGGGGCTCGCCCCAACAGGATCCATGGGCCACAGGACCAGTCAGCCCGGCCCAATTTTTTCATTTTTTAATTCATAATTAAAGACATACAAAGTTAAAAAATTTATAAATCATAAATAAAATATAACATACATGTTGACGTAAATGTATACCCAAAAATGAATTAACAAATTAAATCTACAAAAATATATTAATTTTATATGATAATTTATGAAATCTAATTATTTCATTTTAATTATTTAAAACAAACTATAAATTTAATTTGCATAAAAATATATAAATTACAATTACAATTACTAATGAACTTGTAGTGTTGTAAGTTTTAGGGAGGTAGGGTTTCGCCTCATGAATCGATTCTCTTTTATCATTGAGACGTATAATTTTAATTTCTTAATGAGTGGATGAAGAGTACTTTGGTTCCTATATACAAGAACAAATGAGATGTTCAAAACTGTGAAAATTATAGAGGAATTAAGTTAATAAATCATACCATGAAACTCTGGGAGAGAGTAATAGAGCAGAGGCTCAGAAAAGAAACAAAGATGTCAGAAAATTAGTTTGGTTTCATGCCTGATATGTCAACAATGGAAACCATATATTTACTGAGGCGTCTAATGGAAAGGTATCGAGATCATCAGAAGGACCTACATATGGTGTTTATAGATCTAGAAAAGACCTATGATAGGGTCCCTAGAGAAGTATTATGGAGAGTTTTAGAGAAGAAAGGAGTCAAAATAGCCTATATACAAGCCCTTAAGGACATGTATCATGGTGTAGAGACAAGGGTCAGAACATGCGGAGGGGATACTAAACCATTTACAACTACAATAGGACTGCATCAAGGTTCTGCACTAAGTCCATACTTATTTGCCCTAGTAATGGATGAACTCACTAAAGATATTCAGATAGATGTGCCATGGTGTATGCTATTTGCAGACGACATAGTGTTGGTGGATGAAACAAAAGAATAAGTGAACACTAAGCTTGAGTTGTGGAGAAACGATTTAGAATCTAAGGGATTTAAATTAAGTAAAAAGAAAACAGAATATATGGAATGCAAATTTAGTAAAAATGCAAGAGTGGATGATGTTATAATAAAATTAGAAGACCGAATCTTATAAAAAAATGACCATTTTCAATATTTGGGATCAGTGATTCAAAAAGATGGAGAAATCCACGAGGATGTCGTACATAGAATTAAGGCAGGTTGGCGAAAATGGAGAAATGCATCGGGGGTGTTATGTGATGGTAAAATCCCATTAAAATTGAAAGGAAAATTTTATAGGACACCTATAAGACCAGTCTTGCTGTATGGCTCGGAATGTTGGGCAGTCAAATACCAGCATGAGTAAAAGACGAGTGTAGCGGAGATGAGGATGTTAAGATGGATGTGCGGACATACAAGAAAGGATAAAATTAGAAATGAAGTTATTCGTAATAAGGTAGAAGTAGTGCCAATCGAGGAGAAGATGAGAGAGACTAGACTAAGATGGTTTGGTCATGTGAGAATGAGACTAAGAGACGCTCATGTGAGGAGAGTTGATGAAATGGAACAATTAGTGACAAAAAGAGGTAGAGGTAGACTCAAGAAGACTTTGGAAGAGATATTAAAATTTGATATGAAATATATAGATTTAAATGAGGATATGACAAAAGACAGAAATACATGGAAGTCTAAAATTCATGTAGCCGACCCCACATAGTGGGATAAAGGCTGGATATATTGTTGTTGTTGTTATTAATTAATATTATTTAATGAACATTAAATAATATTAATATAATAATTTAAATAAAATGATTACGTAGTGTTCACGTATTTAATTCTTTAAACATGATAATATTTTGATAAGGTGAATTCTATATTATTATATTTAACTTATCACGTTAATTTTTTTTAATTCTTTAAAAGATTAAAATCTTATATATATATATAATTGATATGTTATCGGACGCAAATAGGGATGGCAATTACAACCGAAATCGTGGAAAATCGAATTGAAACCGAACTGGTCAACGCGGTTAAAAACTATTTGACTGGGTAATGGTTTGGTTTGGGGAAAAACCTAACATTGTTTTAATGGGTATGATTTGGTTATGGTTTTCAACAAAACCAAACCAAAACCTGAACCGAAACTGAACCGTTGTGTAGGTAACCGAACCATACCAAACCAAATCGAACCGAACATATAAATATATATATTATATATTAGAGGGGCAGATACGAGATCCAGCCCCAAACCCACCCCAGCCTAGCCCACTTGCAACCCCACCCCACCTTAGCCCACTTGCAAACCCTTCTCTTACCCTCGCTGCCTCTCACTCTCTGCCTCCTCTCTCTTGCTCGTCCGCTCGCACTCGCCCTCGCTATCTGCCTCTCTCTTGCAGTGCTCTTGCTCGCCCTCACTCTCGGCCCTTTTCGCTCGCCTTCGCCCTCGCTTTTTGCCTCTCTTTTGCTCTCGCTCTGCCCTCATTTGCAAACATCAGTAAACCCTTATCCTTCTTCCCTTCTCTCTCGATCCGTTCTGTTGCTTGCCCTCAGCCGCTCGCCCTCGCTCTTGCTCGCTACCTATCTCGCCATCTCTGTAATACAAATACAATTTTGAGAGCAATAATCGAAACATAATAAGCGTCGATCAGGCGAGTCAAGAGTCGTGGATCTTCATTTTCTAAGCATCACACTTGAATTGCCTTATCAATTTATCTCTGTACACCGACAGTAAGGTCTTCCCCCTCCCTCTCTCTCTCAGCAACTCATAAATTAGGGTTTCTGACTTGATTTATTATTTTGGTTTGATTGATGTGTAAATGCCTAAATCTAAATCTAACTTTCATTCTATATTTTTATGTAAATCTGTAATGTTTAAGAATGTGTTTGTGTTTGCTATTTCTTTCTTTACTCCTCTATTTTGATTCTTTTTCCCCTTACTGCAATGAATTGGAAGGTCGAACTTTCAATTTCCTCCTTCCGTGTTTGCATCGATTTTTTTGATCAAATATTAATATATATTGTGGGTGTGTTTGTGTTTGTCATTTAGATGTATAAATAAATTAAATTATTGCAATTTAGGAGACACCGTCAATTTGAAACCAAAAGCATGGAGTTAATGTTAGGATTTTCATCTAATAGTTAGATATATATTTGCATAATATGTTATTGTTAGTTGCACAACTATGAAAAGCATAATGTAGTGCATGTAGATCAACAAGTTTTTATGAATGCTATTTGCAATAGTTTGTCTTTATTTGTTGATATGGATCAAACTAAAAAAATCATAATTAAAATCGAAATCGAATCGAAATTAAATGGTTTGGTTATGATTTTTAATTTTTAAAATTAATGAGTTAATAGTTTAGTTTTGATGTTAGTATTTTAAGTTTGCTTTAGTTATGATTTTAACTGAACCATTGCTTGCCAACCCTAGACGCAGACCCACCCCTACTCCAACACTCCTCTCTTAAGCACGTCGCCCCACCCCGTTGCACCTCTCCCCCGTCGCCCACCCCGTGCAACACCTTCACCCACCCTCCACGGGGGCGTGTCGGGCCCCATGCGAATAACATATCAGTCCCATATATATATATATATACACACACACACACTCAACGTGGAGAGGAATCGCTTTCAGTGAGCCATGGCGGACAAGGCGGTGACTATTCGAACCAGGAAGTTCATGACCAATAGGCTTCTCTCTAGGAAACAATTCGTAAGTTTTCTTCCTTTCCCTCCTCCATGTATATGATTTTGCACGCAACAGATAAGCTTTAATGTCCTGTAGCTGCCTTGAATCTTCCCAGCATCTAATTGGAGCTGAATAGTTTTGATTTTTGTACTATGTGTCATTGTGTCAATTTGTGCTGGTCATTGATGTTCTTCTTCCTGGAAGGCCGAATGTCTCTAAGGTAGACCTTATGTTTTGCTTTTGAGTTTTCTTATCTTTTCTTCTTGGTTTCAAATTTGTTCGAGTCGATTGCTGATTGGTTTTCCTGTCTTGTATACGCGTTTCCTGCTATGAAGGTCGAGTTGAAGGAGAACTTGGCCAGAATGTACGAGGTCAAGGACCCAAATTCGATTTTTGTTTTCAAGTTTCGTACCCATTTTGGAGGTGGGAAATTGACTGGGTTCTGTTTCATTTTATGATTCTGTTGAGAATGAGAAGAAATACGAGCCCAAATACAGGCTCATCAGGGTAAAATTACCAACCCTTTCATTACGTAATAATGCTTATGCCATGGTTTTCTTTTTTTATCAAGTGGAGGTAATGACCTAATTTTTCTTGCTAATTGAAGTCACTTGACATGCTGATTTTTGCCTCTTTTCAGTATAAAATGCACAATTGCACTTGATTGTCTATATCATTGGATACTTTTACATTTAGTTCATCTGTATCACTTGTTTACTTGGCTCTGAGTATATTTTTCTATTGCATTGCCAGCTGGAGATTAATATTTCAGGTAGAAACAGATCAACATGTGTACATGTATCAATTGACTCAGTCAACCAAGTTTTCAACATTAAAAATGTCATGACCCAAAAATGGGACCATGTTGTAGCACACTCACAATATTAGTCTCTCACAATTGTATCGCACTATAGTCTTAAAAAACAGATGTATAGCTATTAGCTTACAGTATGTGTATGGAAAATTTACACAGTCGATTTAATTAAACTAGGAATGCAGAACTTTTGGGTGTGGTCAAATTCCCAACTTCTTTTAGTGCATGTATGCTAACAAGGGTCTCCTTTATTTAATTCATATCCTATAGGTGATTTTGTAAGTACCTTTTTATATTTATGGGGGACGACTAGTATGCGGATGTTGTTGTAGAATATTTAAATGATTGGATCATATGAATTAATAGAACATCAAATGTAAACGGAAGACGACATAGCTGTATTCGCCATTGAATAGGATTTTGTATGATTCAATCTGGCATTAAATCACGATTACAAACATTGATCTCAGATCACTACTGATCTTAGACGACAAGATCATCCTCCCACTACTTGTTAGACAGATAGTCATTCAATGGGACAAGCATATAAGACACGTGAGACTCAAAAACCCTAGTCCAAAATTATTATTTAAAGTAGTGGAGAGGGAACCTAGCCGTAAATAAAATATTTATTTAATAACCCTCCCATTACGGGTTAATAAGATAATGGCCTACACTTTTCTTATTGCCACACTTAAATAAAAAAAACAGATGCGCACACCCCACTAACAATTACACTCCAAATGTTCCTTTCCTTCTACCTCAAAACCATCAGGTTACCTCATATAAACCTCTTCACTTAGATTTTTATTCAAGAAGGTTGTCTTCACATCCATTTGATGGAGCTTTAAATTGAAATGTGCCACTAAGGCCATAATAATTTTGAATGAATCTTTGGAAGACATAGGAGAAAAGGTCTCGGTATAATCAATGTCTTCTATTTGAATAAACCCCTTTGCCACCAATCTTGCCTTGAAGCGCTCAATCCTTCCTTTCGAGTCTTTCTTGGTCTTATAAACCCACTCTCAACCTATGGGTCTACTATTTTTGGGGACCTCAACCAGTTTCCAAACTCCATTATGATCCATAGACTGCATCTCCTTCTTCATATCACTAATCCACATATCAGATTGAGTAGAATTTATAGCACTATGAAAGCTGTTTGGGTCAACTACATGTCCAATGTTGACATCAGACTCCCCAAGATAGACATAGAAATCATCAGAAATAGAAGACCTCCTAGGTCTAGCAGACCTTCTTACAGGGATCTCTTGAACAGGCAAGGGGATAGAAACAGTTTCAGGTTGCACATTGTCATTACAAGCAAGAGGAAGTTCAACATCAGCAACATCAAGTTCAAGGAATTTTGCACTTATAGACTTGACAATTTTTGCACCTCTCTGTGAACAATAAAACCTATATCTTTTAGCATGGTCTAGATATCTAATGAAATAACAACGATTAGTTCTGGGATCAGTCTTTTTTTTTAAGAGGGTCATAAATTCTAATTTCTGCAGGACAAGCCCAAACCCAAAAGTGATTAAGGCTAGGCTTTCTACCCGGTCCATGGTTCGAACGGTGTTTTGGGAATAGATTTACTAGGAACTTTGTTGAGGATGTATAAGGCAATTTTAATGGCTTCCCCCTAAAGATATTCTAGCAAGTTAGACCTACTCATCATGCTCCTCATCATATCCTTAAGGGTGCAATTTCACCTTTCAGCCACACCATTTTGCTCAGGACTACCAGACATTGTATATTGGGGAACAATCCCAAAATCTTGCAAATATTTTGCAAAGGACCCCATTTGTTGACCAACAACATCATGCTTACTATAATACTCACCACCTTGGTTTGACCTCACAATTTTGATGGATTTTCCCAATTGTTTCTCAACCTCATTTTTTAAAATTTTAAATATCTCAAGGGCTTTAGACTTTTCTTTAATTAAATAAAGATAGCCATATCTGGAGAAATCGTTAAAATAAAAGTACTAAAATATTTATTGCCACAAATAGCATTGGAGTAGGGGCCAGTAATGTCAGTATGAATTATTTCTAAGAGACCAGAATGTTTGTTATGCTATTGTAGTTGGGAGCTTAATGTATGCCAGATATACCTTTTATTGTTAAGGTTCTTGCCTTCTTGGTAGGTATTTTTTTGACCCAAGATATGATCATTAGGTAGCTGCTAAAAAGGTTATGAGGTATCTGCAGAAGACAAAAGAGCATAAGCTTGTTTATAGGCATGTGGAGAATCTTGAAGTACTTGGATACTCAGATTCAAATTTAGCTGGATGTTCCAGATGATCTAAAATCCACTTCAGGGTACATTTTTTTGTTAGCTGGAGGTGCTATATCTTGGAAGAGTGCTAAACGGAGCATAACTGCTTCTTCTACCATGAATGTTGAATTCGTTGCCTGCTTCACTGCTGCTACTCAAGTTGCGTGGTTGAAGAATTTTATTTCTGAGCTTCATGTCGTTAACTCTATTTCTAAACCATTGAATATTTATTGTGACAATACCGCTGCGGTGTTCTTTTCTAAGAACAATAAAATGTCTAGTGGGTCTAAGCATATAGAGTTAAAATATTTGACTGTCAGAGACCTTGTAAAGAAAAGGGACATAACAATAGAGCATATTGATACTAGCTTGATGCTGGTGGATCTCTTGACCAAAGGACTTAGGCCCATAGTTTTTACTGGACATGTTTTCAACATGGGTGTTCTCAATTCTTTTGATGTACTTGGTTAGTGGGAGTTTTGTTGTTTTACTCGTGTGTGATCTATCTGGAATATTTTACTAGACATGTTTTCAACATAAAGAATGTTTAATCTATTTTCTTTTTTTTATTGGCCATGCTGAAAGCAAGGTATCAACCTCAAGCCTAATGTTGTTGTCTTATTATCGATATCATATTTAGATATGAGAGTATTATTATCTTAATAATGGTTGTGAAATTTATCTTGCTCCTATCGTTTTGAGCCTGTTTTGAAGGGAAATTAATTTCTCTTGCTCTTGTTGTTCTTAGCATTTTTAAGAGAAATTGAGGACTAACAATGAAGATAGCATATTTGAGACCACATTTGATGTTATTTTCTTGCTACACTGTGACACCCTGGCTCATGTCAATATTGTTTATAACATTTGTAATAATGGATAAGAGTTGTGTTGAAATTAAGAATGCAATGATTGCCATGCTTCAATATTGTGAATTTTACGGGATGGAGTCGTATTTGATGTTGTCTTTTCGACTATATTGTTTTTAATAAATCATGGCCACGTTACAAAATTAGTTTCTTAGCTTGAGAGTCATTTTATAATAAAATGTTTTCAAAATCACACTGTTGCAATTAATGTTACCCAAGTGGGAGAATGTTGGAAATATTTTGTGTGGGCTATTATTAATTGCTGATGATTTTATTTTGTTAAAAACGGGCTGAGAATATGGTTGATTATTTTCTTAGAGGCTTGCACGATGTTCCCGTTATTGATAATGATCTAACAAATTGTTAGTGGGATGTACGCATCAGTTTTTTAGACTCAAGTGTGGTATTAAGGCAAAGTGTAGGCCATAATCTTATTAAACTATAATGAGAGGCTTATTAGA
The DNA here is from genome assembly GCF_014633365.1 of Diospyros lotus. Lineage (NCBI taxonomy): Eukaryota > Viridiplantae > Streptophyta > Magnoliopsida > Ericales > Ebenaceae > Diospyros > Diospyros lotus. Next base: position 3,968,062 of record NC_068342.1, on the reverse strand, counting down.
TAAATATTTGATTTATGAGTAGATCCCCTCTCCACTGCTTTAAATAATAATTTTGGGTTAGGGTTTTTGTCCTACTTGTTGCATGCTTGTTCCATTGAACGATTGTCTGTCTAAAAAGTAGTGGGAGGAAGATCTTGCCTTCTAAGATCAGCTTTGATTTGAGATTCGTGTTCATGACTGTCATTCAGTGTCAGATCGAATCATACAAAATCTTATTCAATACCAATACAAGTATATCATCTTTCGTCTATATTTGGTGTTCTATTAATTCATACAATCTGATCATTTAAATATTCAACAAGAACATGTAGTTTTGCCTTTTTTGTGTTAGAACCCTATGCTATACTGAGCAGTGGCTAGATTGTGATGTGTTTCTGAAATTGACCTAGGGATCTTCATGTGATAAGTTACATCATGTCACCGTAGGTTGAACTGTTTGGCCTACCTTGGCAAGCTGAAGGACTTCTCAAATTAGGTTGTCGGGCATGGAATTTCATTCATTCAAAGACTTTTTTATATTAAGTTCGCATTGACTTTTATTCAATGACCAGATTGAAAGATATTCTGTCAAGTCAAACTCGCAAGTTTTTTCAGTTATTATTGTACCACCATTGGTTCATGGACTGCACGTTTTCTTTATTCATGTTTTTAACATATGTCAGAATTAAGAATATTATAAGAGTGAAGATGACCTCACCATGATTTGGTATCCATATTGGTACAGCAGCATTTTTTGCTTTTTTGAAATTGATTGACTTGGCTCAAGAGTTCGAGGTCATTGACCTTTTTCTAAGCAAAGATTCATTTTGTTGCTCTTCACATCTCTGTTCCTCCTTACAGGGAAAACTCATCCTTGCTTGTATCATTCTCATTTATGAAATTTTACTTGCAAATACATGTCTAATGAGTTGTGTAATGGCAGAATGGACTTGATACCAAGGTTGAGAAGTCAAGGAAGCAGGTCAAGGAAAGAAAGAACAGAGCAAAGAAAATCCGTGGAGTAAAGAAGGTAGAATCGACACTACAATTGTTGTTTCTTCTCCTTGTCCAAAAAGCCTTACTTTTCTATTGTTAATATTCCATGCAGACTAAAGCTAGTGATGCACTGATGCTGCCAAAGCTGGAAGGAAGAAATGAATCTCTTCTCTTTCTGTTAGAAGCTAATTTTTATCCCCATGTGTGGCAATGAGGATGTAATACAAACCCTAGTCGTCATAGTTGTTGGGTTTGATCTGAATTTGGGTTCTAATGATTTTTGGTTTCTTTCATCTTGATGTTTTGTTGAAAGGATATATTGAAATTCCTTAAAGTATATCAGTTTTGCCCTACTTTTCATCACTACCAATTGTGTTGTACTGAGGAACTTGTGGTGCACTGCTTTTCAAGTGAAAACATGTTTCTGAATCTCCTTAGTCCCTGGCTACCTGTTGCTATTCCATTAGTTTGATTTGTTTTGCCCCAAACATTGGGTGGTTTCAGTTGTCTTTTACCAACATTTTGTTATGAAGTCAAGTATGGTGTATGAATGCATGATTGTATATTTTTTTATTGAATACATTTGGGATCAATTTTGCTACGAAGAGTTAATAAAGGTGAGGAGGAGATAACTTATAATGCTTTGATTTTGTTATGAAGTTTAAGGAGTTAATAAATGATAATGGTGTACTTTAGTTATATGTTTTTTCACTTTTAGTGTCTCTTTTTGTTTTTGTTTTTTTTTTGTCGTTCAAATACGATGATAAATTTATTAAGTGAAAATATTATCGTCAACGCGTCTGACTCTACAAGAAAGATAACGATAAGAGGACATAGAGAAGTTTTTGTGCAAACACTCTGATATTTAAGTCAAATATTGAACGCAATGAAAACTTTAAAGTTATATTGAAATCAAAATCAAATATGTACATTTTATAAAAGGAGAGAATATTTATCTATAGAGGAGTATAGAACTTTCCTAAATTTTTTAAATTAAAATTCTTATGATAATGTTTATCTTGACATTTTAGAATTTACTAAAATTATGATTTTTATGAATAACATTTACTTTGATATTTCGATGTCTTATTAGAATTATAATTCTTTATAGATAATGTATATCATTTTTGTATAACTCTCAAAGGGATTTTTGAATGTTTAACTTATTCAATTTACATATTTTGCGTATTAAAAATTATACTTTATTTAGCCTAAAAATTATTTTGAGTTTTAAATTTTTTTAATCTTTTAATATACCTTTGTCTGTGACACAATAGTTTTGAAAATTTTAGAAGCATAAACAAATGGATTTAGTTTAAATATCAACTTAAGGAGATATAATTACAAATTAAAATAGATTTAATTTATGGACGAATGAATAGGAAATGCAATTTGTTCTATAAAAGGTAAAGAAACACTACTAAAATTTTGGCTCATAGTATAGAATTTGCTTAAAAAAGCTAAGATATTTCACAGGCATAAAACATTGTTATATTATATTATTAATTAATTACTTACATTTGGATATGAACTGACTAAAAATGAGAAACTTATTTGAATCCCTAAACTAGTAAAGAAAAATAGAAGGAAAGAAAAATAAATATTATTATGTACATAAGGTATAATATTCTGATTTCCTTTTTTAAGAAATATATCCTAACATGCATGGCCAACTTTCTTTGACTAACCAACCTAAAGTCAAATTTGTAAAACATTAAGGCCTACGTTTAGATCCCAAAAAAATTAAAATAAATTACATAACTTGTGAAGATAAAAAATATTTAAATCCCAAAAAAATTAAATTTGAATTTTTGAAGGTGCATATAAATAAAAGAAAATATTGTACTTGTTTTAAACCCCCAAAAAAATGACTTTTGCAATAAAGTAAATCTCCACAAAATAGAAATTAATTCTTTTAAATACTTAAAAATAATTTATAAATTTAAAAATAAAATATAAAATTTAGGGAATAAGGTCTCAAAAGAAGCCCCTTTTGGTGATGATGGAGGATGGGAGGGGGAGTAGTTGGGTTGTACATTACGTTACAGGAAGGACCAAAAACATTATATTGATGCCGTGGTGTGAAGGTTTGGACCACTTTTTCCCCGTTGCGTCCAACCCTTTTCGTGCCCATCTCTTTCTTTCTCCCAACCAACCAAGCCTGCTCCTGAATATCCATTTACTGGATTCCCTTTGTTCTCTTGTATTTCGTCTCGATTTTGTCATGGAGGATGCTAACGGTAAGGCCCCTTTTGATTATTCTCTTCGCCTTCGGGTTCTTATTCTTTGTCTTTTTTCAGACGTACATCTGGAAATAAAGTCTTATTTTGGCCTCTGGTATTTTTTTAGATCTCTGTTAAGCGAGTTCACATCCTACTGTGGTGAATCTCTATCAGAATTTTTGTTTTTGGATGATTGGGGGATGGATCCTGTTTCTTCTCTTAACATTTTGATTCAGTTGCTCTGGTTCTTGAGATTTTGGATCTCTGATTTGGAATTCTCAGCTGGGTATCTGTTTTTGGCTCAAATCTGTTGTTGCTTATGTGATAGGAATTTGCCTTCATTTCTTCGACCTCTCAATATTAAAAAAATAAATAAAAGGAAGTGTTTTGTTGTGTAAACGTAAATTTAAAATTTTTCGAGTCTTGTACCATCCTTGTTATTGAAGTTGCAGCTCTCTATAACGTCTGCAACTTGAATTTTGGGTTTCTACTCAGCATGTGAAATGCATAAGAAACATTTCTTCCGAAAAGTGAACTGGGGTATTTTGTTATTATATATCTATTCTATCTTTTTCCTCCTGTGTATGGGTTTCTCGTCTTTATGACTCATTTATCCTTTTTACATTCTTTAATTCTAAAATGAGTAACAAAACTGTTGGTCAAAATTGGACTTTTGAACTGGCAAGTTGAGCGATTTGTCTTGATCCTCTTGGCATTTTAATGGAGGTTATAGTTTTAGGTGAATTTTAATGTGCTCCCTGTAGTGGTAAATACCCTTACTTTTGTTTCATCGACCCAACTTATTGAAGTTTATGTAATTTTTCCTGTTCATCAGTGCTTGAGGCTAAGGATGGGACCATTTCTGTTGCTTCTGCATTTGCTGGCCATAAGGAAGGTAACATCAATTGTGTCTCCTATTTTAAACCATCAGTAGTGGTTATGTCATGACACAAATATTGTAATGTATGAAAACTTGTTTCTTCTTCTTTCCTTCTGTCAATAATTATCTTAGTTTCTGTTTGGTTTTATCACTTTTGTCTATGTTTTTATGTTGGTCTTCTGCAATAATTGTTGCATGAGTGTTTCGATTGTGCATGTGCATAAAACACGGGTATTTTAGCTTCAAATTATATGGCACACCTGGTGAAGAGGTAATTGGTTTTGGAATTGAAATATAATTTTATGCAGTTAAGTTGTTTTGCCTTTTGTTCTTGTGTTCCAGCTGTACAGGATAGGGACCATCAATTCTTAACGAAAGCTGTAGAAGAAGCATACAAGGGCGTAGAATGTGGAGATGGGGGGCCCTTTGGTGCAGTTGTTGTTCAGAATGATGAAGTTGTTGTGAGCTGTCATAACATGGTATTAAGTAACACTGACCCAACTGCACACGCTGAGGTTACCGCAATAAGAGAGGTTAGAATTATAAATTGCCTATGTGGGCTCCTGTAATGCGTCTGTATAATGTAAAACGTTGTTATACAACAGGAGTGCTTCTAGTTGAACTATGATGTTATCTCTTAGATATCTGAGTGATTTCTGATAGTTGTTTGATATTTGTCAAGATATATTTACCTATTCCCTTGCAAGTGAAATTTTTTTGATAGTATCTGAAATTCCCCTTTGAAATTTAGGCCACAAGTCCCATAAAAGGAAGGGAAAAAAAAAATACAACGAAGAATAATGTGTATATATGTATTAACACTATGGTAGGAGTTGTGCTTGTGAGATTGTTTTCTTTCTTGCTACTTGATAAATTTCTCCTTCTTCTCCTGGCTTCGTCATTTAGTGGTAGGGAGTGGAGTGCACAGGCTCCATTAAAGTGATGGACAAGCAGCTAGCAGCTCAGTAATCTCTTGTATCTGGGTTGAGGGTGCATAATGGAAACTCTTTTAGTTTTCATTTATCATCCTTGTTAAGATTTGTCATGTTTGTTTCTGATGCTAAATCTTTTTTAATTTTGATTGTGGCTAATCCACTTAAAGCTTGCTTCACGGGCAGTTGTATTGAAGGCCGTATGCCTTCTATTACCAGGTCTGATAGAATGCCCGGGTAGTTTTGCACATGCTGCACTTCACTTTTTTCTGATTTATGTGCCAAAAGCTTCTTTGTTTCACCTATTAACATCATTCTCCACCCCAATGAAGTCACTATCTGGATTATTTACTTATTCACTTTTTCCTAGAATCTATTTCTTATATAGATATACTCCCTGTTATCTAATTAGGCCTTTAATAACTGCAGTCTGTATTGTCAGTTTGCTGACGTTACTTTATACCCTGTGTGCTATTGCATGGTTAACTGATTCTTATTGCTCACTCATTGTAAGTTGGTTCGGTTAGTCTGGCATAAGTTCTGAGGCCTAAAGGAATTCAATGGCTGTCTCCATCATCCATCAGTCTATCTTCACCAATATTAGTGTATAACCATAGAATTTTTTGTGGGAATGTAAGACATTAACAGATAGACGGGGATAACTCTTTTCTGGAAAACTTTGTGAAATTCAGAGCATTTGAAATGATTGTTACTTGAAACAGATCATTTGGGCTTGTTTTTGCGTTTCAGTTATGTGGATTTGGCTTTCCCACTTCGATATGTTTGACATAAGAAATAAATGAGTACAGTGAATAATTTATTTAGTGACTACGATTGTGTTTGACATATTCTGGCCTTCTCGCTGTTGTTTAGGTAGTAAAGATCAATGAAATATTTATTCCTTATGGTGATGAAAAACACAGAGAAATTAACTAGATGAAAAATTACCGCATGAACTTCAAGAAAAGTATGCTTTGGAATCCTTTAAAGTGGTGTTTTATGAATGATGGCTGATTGGCATATTAGTAACAATGTCAACGTGTCATCTTTTGAAGTGCTTATTAATTTATTTTATTGGAAAATTCAGTAACCTTATTGTGGAAATGCCATATGGATTTCATGAGAGATATCAACTTTGGAAACTTTATGAAATTGCTCATAGAATTTGTTAGAACTTCAGACATCATGATGCACTGTATGACTTTCATATTTTACATAACACTGGAATAAGAGCTCTGGAACCTGGGACTGCTATATTTTTGGAAGGTTAATGGGGGCAAGATGAATCTTTCTGAAAGCTTATTTCCAAGAAGCAGAGACAGGAAGATGAGACACTTGCACAACAGGGATATGTTGCTGACATTGGAATCCAAAAAAGTTGGAGATAAACAAGGCAAAGTATAAGCATTTACTTTTGAATGCCTAGGCAAATTCAGACAAGCCAAAAATACAACTTGCATTAATTTTAAGTCTTTAATAATTATATGGTGTATGGATGACAAAGCTCAAAATTGGCCCCGGCATATTTGTGGACAGCTAGATTTATAGGGATGTCTAAGAAGTGTTTGCTTGTCAATGTGGAAGTCAGACTCTTGGAAATGCCCATCTTTAGCTTTATTTTCATGAACTTAGAGAATCTACATTGATGGTGACAAAACCAAAGGATGCTTAGAACCCTTTTTATCAAATAGATTGCTAAAAGAAGCTACACGCTGTAATTTGGTCTTGATTCATATTCCTATGTCATGGAAAGTGGAGCATCACTCATGAAAGTGTTACAACCCTCGGGTAGAACTCACCCTCAAAAGCGGGAGGGTGCCCAAGAGATTATAAATCCCACTCCAGAAACCTAAACTTCCAATGTGGGACAAGTCCCATACCTTACAGTGGACCATAACATACCACCAAGCTCCACAGCCCCGTGCCCACGATGACAGGTTGTGCACTAGCCACTGTTAATCTCGGGCGAACACTGCAATGTCGACGTCACCTCTGTCGCTGCTCGCTTGCATTGCCATGGGGCCGGCTCTGATACCACTATTACAACCCTTGGGTAGAACTCACCCTCAAAAGCTACTTGTTAAGGGGAAAGGAGTGCTTAAGAGGTTATAAACCTCACACCAGAAGCCCAAACTTCCAATGTGGGACAAATTCCATACCTCACAGTGAACCATAACAGAAAGCTAGACTCGCTATTGATGTTTGGGTTTGTTAGTAGGATTAAAGAACAAAATGATATTATCCCAGAAAACTTCAGGACACTTTCTGGGCAGGGGCGGACGCAGGGGGTGGGCAGCCCACCCAATTTTTTTGAAAAGCAGATCTTAAACACTAAAAAATAATATTTTTTTATTACAAGCCCCCCCAGCGCCCCGCCCCCCCCCCCGGCCAGCTCCCCACCCTTCTTTTCTTTCCCAGATTCTGTTAAAATTCTAGTTCCGCCCTTAATTGCTGCGGTTGGAAAAAGAAAAAAAAAAAAATTCTATTGGTGAAGCTCACAATTGAAAAAAAAAAAATTTGAAGTCCCCTCGGGTAAAAAATCCTAGGTCCGCCTCTGTTTCTGGGCATCTTTGGTATGTTATGGTTTTTGTTACATTTCATATCGTCACTTTTTATTTTACAGTTTCTGTCATGTTTCATTTGTGAAAGAGAGACTCACATGGAATTGTGGCTATTGGAAGTGTTTGGCATATATGTTAATAAGTTTTTTTCAAAGAATTTTCAATAGAACTTTTTTTGTTTGGCTATCACGGGAGAAATCTCAAGACTCAATGTGCACTATGATATGTTTGTGTAAAACTAACCAAACTACTGAGAGAACTTACAAAGGTAGAACTGCAAAGAGCAAATGAAGAAACAAAACAATTAAAAAAAAATAGAACTGGGAAAGAAAGCCATAAGGCTGGAGGTTTATGTAGGCATATGACAAATTTTCTTACTAAAGTTACAATTGTGCTATATTTGAGACAAGTTTTGCAAGCAGATGTTGAGGAGCTTTTTTTGGGAAACTTGTACTTGAAAATTGCTACTCTCTTGAAATGACAAAAATATGAATCTTGTTCACATTGAAGACTAGTATTATCTTTTGAATCTTTGAATCAAGCACAAGGATAAAGACCAAATTATGCAAGGTTGGAACACAGTAGTAATGACTAGTGGTTTGGTAGCTGCCCCTTACTGGGAGATCTGCTCTCCTGCTGGAATTTTACATGGATGGATTGGATATACAATATGACTTCATTCCTAGAAGCCTCCATCCTCACATTCATGGAGCACTGATGCACTAGCCAATAATTCTATCACCAATCCAAGAAACAGTCATTATAACATTCAAGAATCAAATAATAACATATACTTAATATGTGCTCAGAACTATCTTATGATCCCATGCCTTTACCCTGATTTATGCCATATTAATGACGATTAATTGTTGTGTGCATTATGGTTATGTGGGAATGTGGCCATGTAGGCCTGAGGAATGGATTTTAGTCAAAGTGTAGAAGCTGGCCAAGAGCGTCAACGGGTTGGTAGGGGTGACTTTCAATAATTTGGTGGAAATTTTCAACAGGTTTGCTGATGGAAATAGGTGTATTTGACAGATCACAGAGTATTGAGGTGGAGGAAACATTTGAAAGTGTGATCAACAGTCCTGAGGATTGTGATAACTGTTGACAAATTCACGGGGGCTGTCAACTGTTTGCTGCTGTTGAAAGCTGACTGTTTTGGTGACATTGAGGAAATGACTGATGACCTGAATGATTGCAAAATTTCACCACATTGGGGTGTGTTGTAGGCCAAGGTTTCGTGAGTAAATGGTAATACCTGGATTGAATTTTGATTAAATCATTGCGTATTTATTTGATGTTAAAAGTAGCCACCTGATCAGCCTTGTGGTGACTGCTGAGAATTTGTGTGCGCCATCAGGAACATTAGGGAGAGTTTTTTGTTAATTGTTAAGGTCCTTTCGTGTGAGAAGTGTGTGTGTGTGTGATAGTTATGCTCAATATAAATGTTGGAAATGTATATATTTCCAATGAGTGAGTGTTGAAATATAGGTCCGAGGAAAGCAACAAAAGGGGGGAAAGCTGCCAAAAAGGGGATAATTAGCTTTTGGCATGCTTTCTAGTACTTTTGGCTGGTTGTGCTGGGAGAAAGCCAGCTTGACTAACACATACCCTGAAGAGATTGCTTCTATAATGGAGGAGAGTGTACTACGTGAGCATAGTTGTAATGGGAGGTTGCAAAAAGGGTTATATATATAATTAAGTCTAGAGACAAGGCTGCTAATGTGCTGAAGAGGAGCCCTGAGATTGCAATAGTTTGTCCAGCCCAAAGTTGATGTGTGAGCATGCTCATATGTATGAGTTGGCATGAGATGGATGGAAGCAACAAAACAATATATTTTTATATAGAAGTAAAGGGCTGCGAATGAGAGATTCTTAGTCATGCATGGCTGGTACTATTCAAAGGTGTAAAGTAACTGTTAAGCTGATATTGGCTGAGAAAAGAAGGATTTGTGATGGCTAATTTGCGGAAAATCCTGATTGTTACATTCATCTGAGGATGCTGAAAAGAATGATAATGTGCTGGAAAAAAAAAAGGAATAAATCCTGAAAGACTGAGGATTTGGCCGCAAAAGCTGTAAGGGAAAGGGAGAACCAATGAGAATAGCTCATTTTCACCTACCACTGGCACCATTATCCACTATGAAAGGGGTGGAGCTGGGGGAGAGGATTTTCTCCTTTCTTATGTGGGTGTGAGAGTGGGTACGTTGTGTTTGTACTGCTCTATGTGTGGTCTTGCTGTAAGTACCTAGTGCATTGAGGGAGAGTGATAAGGCTGAGAGATGAGAAAGTATGTTGTGACTGTGTAGTGAGAGTGCAGAAAGTGTATATGCTTTCTGAGATACTTGAACAGTAGTCACAGTGATCATGTCACCAGAATTCTTGCTTGGACTTTGATGATTGCAGATTTGGTGGAAGTGGTAGATATATTGATGCATTTTCATCATGTACATACGGTCATCTTCATATTTTTGGACGAAGATATGCATTGCTTGATGGTTCATTGCACAGAAACTGGTAACTAGTTTCCTATAAATATTTTCTTTCAGAATCTGCCTTCTAATGATGTCTGTTATCTCAACAAGGTAGCAGTTTTAGGGGAAGTATAAATAGAGAAACTAGATTTAGGGCATTGTGTCTGACAAATAAAAATGTATTTTTTTCATGTTCCCAAAATGTTTACTTGGGTGCCTTGTTGCAGTGCTTGCTGAAATTTAATCATACTATTAACATTTGCTTCTCATTTACGATATTTGTCAGGCATGTAAAAAGCTGAATCAAATTGAGCTCTCGGACTGTGAAATTTATGCCTCCTGTGAGCCTTGTCCAATGTGCTTTGGCGCCATCCATCTTTCGAGAATTAAGGTTGAGTAATCCTTGTCTACCACACCTTATCTTAACTGTATATGTGTACTCGTGTTTGTATTCATAACTACATTTGATGCTTGAACCTTGCCAGGCCATTTGGTTGTGTTAACAACTTTTCCTTCTCTGATTTTAGTTTTCGTTAGTTTCATAATGAAAACAATGGAGGTTTTGAAAGGTCATGCAAATACCGTTTTCAGTTTCTGCTAAACCGGTTTCTGGACATCCCGAAAGCAACTTTTTCTTGATTCTTGTAACTATAGCTATATGGTTTCCAGAACCCAAAACAGCTGCATGTTCGAGCAATTTATCGGTTGCCCCCTGATGGTTGTTCCCCTTTGTTGCAGAGGTTGGTTTACGGAGCCAAAGCCGAAGCAGCTATAGCTATAGGGTTCGACGATTTCATAGCAGATGCATTGAGGGGCACGGGGTTCTATCAGAAAGCCCACCTGGAGATCAAAAGAGCTGATGGAAAGGGGGCCATTATTGCAGAGCAAGTATTCGAGAAAACAAAAGCCAAGTTCCCTATGTATTAATCATTCCTCCATCTCTCATGCATGCATTGCATGTCTCACACACGGGCTACAAAGAAATGTTTCTTCTTCTTGTAGCTAAGTTACTTCAAAACTATTTATTCTTCATTCTGGGAAAAGAATGGTTCCTTTCCATCTTGTAGATTATATTTTATACTTGCAGACTTTGACAGTCACAGTGCTGTTCTCTGCGTATCTTCTGCAAGCATATGTTTATTCTGCTGTTCCATATTTCAGTGTACCATCACAGGAATTACCTTCAAATTAATAGACATCCCATGAATCCTTATCCTTGCGTTTTCCAGTGTGTTGAGAGGAGGGGGCCAAAGAATGGTATTTTCTTTCCTGGTTGAGTTTGTTTGATTTAATTGAATCATTTGATTTTTTATAAAATAAGAACAATATTCATCTTAAAAGTATTTTGATTGAACAACTTAGTCAATTCGATTTATCATATATTTTTAAAATATTAATCACTCATATATTTTAAAAAATAACACAAATATATCGTAACTTTTAAAATCATCAATTAATTTACCCCCTAGCCATTCCAAAACAATAATTATTTTTTTTAATTACCTTAAATTCTTTCAATTATTATTTAATTATGAAATTTAAAAAGAAAAAAGGAAAGTGTTATGTGGGAAGTAAAGGTCGACTACATTGAGGCAACTCCAATGTAGTGAAGTCCATATACAATTGGGGCAGCAACTCCAAAGCCTTGGAATTTGGTTCCAAGAAGAAGGGAAGCTGTACAGTGAGTGACTCAGAGAGGTGGCTTCCCTTTGAAGTATTGATAAGGGTTTCTTTGTTCAATCCTCTCGTCCGATCGACATGGTTTTGAAGGCTGGTTTCAGAGAGGCGGCGCCATTTGCAGCAATGGTGGCCGTCGAGTGGGGGGAAGTCGGCATGGTAACGCTCGCCAAAGCGGCCTTCAACAGTGGCATGAGCACCTTCGTTTACCTCGTCTACTACAATTCCCTCGGCGTAATCCTCCTTTTCCCGTTCTTCCTCTTTCGCACCTATTACAGGTTTCTCTGTACGCATTGCCGCTCCTCTTTTTTTTTTTTTCTTTCTGATCGAACCGCAATTGTTCGTCTTTAGTTTGTGTCTTTCCCTGAATCCCCGTCTCCGTGTTCCGCGGCAGGAAGAAGCGGCCTCATCTCACTTCGGCGCTCCTTGTTAGATTCTTCATTCTCGGCTTGTTTGGGTATGATTGAACGTGTTGTTTGCTTGATAAGACGCGTATAATGCTTGTTTTGGTTGATTATGCGATACCTACTTCCGCAGGAGAGCCTTGCTGATGTTTGGGTATTTAGGGCAGATACAGCTCTCCAGCTTTGGCTGCGGCTTTGGCCAATCTTATACCCGTTTTTACATTCTTGCTTGCCATTATATTCGGGTGAGACGTAAATGACTTCCTAGATCAAATCAAACTATCATAATTCGAATTTTCTCTCTCCTGCCGTATGTATGTTAGATCCAGCCATTTCAGTAAGTTTTTTCCATCCATGTATAGGATGGAGAGATTAGATATGAGGAGCTCAAGCAGTATAGCTAAATCTTTCGGGACCTTAGTGGCAGTATTTGGAGCATTTGTGGAGACTCTTTATAAGGGCCCACCGATAATATCTGGCACAGCACAATCTGACTTACATTCTCAGGATCTTAGACCCCAGGGATCAAACTGGGCTCTTGGAGGCCTTCTGCTTGCAATTGCTTTCTTATCTATTGCCACATGGAACATTTTGCAGGTAAAGTTATCCCAAAAGTCAACTGCTATCTAAGTCCTATGCCCCATCAGTTTTTTATGGTATAATAGAAATGCGTTGAATTGTGTTTTTGCCTGGCTTGCTAGTACATTGACATCTCCTGTTGATCTAGCCTTAAAATTGTTTCATTTAATTTGGGAGTGGAGGTGGGGGGTTGAGGTAATGTCAATTCATGGACCAAAAAGTAGTTAAGTGTCAAAGAGAGCATATTGTCTTATAGGAAAAGAAGGTTCCAGATATTCTGACTGAAAAGACTGAACACTAAAGCTTTCCTCAGGCAGCAACTGTGAAGCAATATCCAGAAAAAGTGACAGTGGTCTTTTTCTTCACATTGTTTGGGACAATGCAATGCGCAATAGTCTCTTCCATTGTGGAAAGAAATCCAAGTGCTTGGACGTTGAACCCTGGCATTGCAATGATTGCTATTGTGTATTCGGTAAGGGAGCTGCAAACCCAGTTTTCTAATTGTTTCATCCATTTTGTTGCAAGTTGTATATGGGTTTATATTGTCTTTCCAACCTATTCTAGTAAGGTTATATAAATTCTTGGAAATGTTATGATTGAAGATTTGTTCTTGTCCTGTACGTAGCTTGCCATCTTACAAAAAGATTTTGCTTTGGACAGTTTTTCGATTGTATGTTTGGAGCTGCAGTGACAGATTATGTGCACTTTAAGAAGTGAGAGCCTCCATTTAATAGGCTATGATTGCTAGGTGTACTAGATGCATTTGTTTTCTGAAAGGTGATGCTCGCAAATGTTTATGGTATATTCTCTGCTAACAAAAAGTATTTGGTGCTATTTTCAATCTTCTTGGAGAAGGATTTGGTCAATATGTAGGAGTAAAAGTCGTCTCTGTCTTCTAGCCAATCTAAATACAGCCCTATTCAGGTCCAAGCCAGCTCTGAAACTGTTCAAAGTTATGTTTCTGGCATACCATACCTTGATATTTACTAATAAGCAAAAAAATACTTGCTATTTGCCAATGTTTATCAGGTTGCATACATCAAACTTGTGGTTGGCATTCTGAATGTTTTTCTTGAGTTATTATTAATGCCCATTAGTTGTACGGAAACTAATTTTGTTTACTTATCAGGCAACATTTGGGATTGTGCTTCGCTACAATATTGTTACATGGTGTTTACTGGAGAAGGGACCTCTCTTTGTAGCCATGTTTAAACCGCTGGGAATGGTCATTGCAGTAATTGCAGGAATGGTGTTCTTTGGGGATAGTCTACATCTTGGCAGGTATTTGTTTTCTTCTATAATATTGTGTAGCTATCAGGGAAGTTGTTGATCTCAGCTTTTCGTAAGGCATGATTACAGGAAAGGACTAAAGGACAAAAAGAGAACATGAGAGAATGCTTATCAGGTTCGGAGAGGGAGAGAGTGAAAATTTTGAATTTTCAAATTATCTAGAAATATGCTCATTTAAGACAAGCGATTGCAATTGATTTGTTTTAACAGCCTATTTTTCAAGCAAGAGCAAGGGTACATACAAAAATGACCATCTACTGAGCACTGACCCTTGCAAAATATGGAGTCTTGTGCTTTGGGGACGATTTGTATTTCTGATATAGAAGATAAAATTTTAGGGGGAGAAAACTTGCAATACTAGTATTTTTGGATTTTCTCACATGATTTTGGAAATTCAAACATTATTTTTTTTTTTCCACTATTGCATGAAGTCAAATGTCAAAACATAGTCTTTCACAAATTATTGTGCACTCATATCTCAAACATTATGTCAATGTCAAATATTTCAAACAATGAAGACATTAGGGATTTTTTTCCCTGTCAATAGGAAAAATAAATGTTTTCTTTATTTATTTTACATAACCTCACAAACTCAAATCTCGAGACAAGAACCTGTGATAATGGATGGTCTTATCCTTTTTCTTTTCACAATGTAAAAACATCAAATATTTAGACCCTTGGGGTCTAAGTGCCAAATTATGAAACCCCAGTAGTATAGATCAAAGATGATATGGTATAGGTAAATTACCGTTATTTTCCTCTAGTTTATGGTTTGTAAACAGAGTGGCCATTTTCCAAGCATTTGGAGCTAAATAACAATGTAGACCACCTCAAGGCTGTTTAACTGACATTGACACTTATTTAACATATGATGTCTGCTCTAACCCTGGTTAAAAGCCTGGTAGCTGGGAGGGGAAACCAATTAAAATTTTGAATGGAAGGGAAATTGGTAGTGTTTTCAGAACTGTAAGGAAAACTTTATGGGATGTTCAGTTGTGGAAAACATTTTCTAATTTTCAACTCTAATTTTACAAGTAAATATGCCCTAATATTTTATGTTTCAAAAAGAATTAGCATTTATATTTAGAAAACGTCCTTTTTTTATGTTTTCCAATTCATAGTATAAAATTGAAAAATTAGAAATTTGAGTTTTCTATTTTCTAATTGGAGATTCAACCATTCAATAGAAAATTAGAGTTGAAAAATGAGAAAATGCTTTCTATTACTGAACAGGCCCTATCATTTTTGGATAAATCTCAAAGTATCTGCTGTATAATTTACCCTCATCTACAGTGGTGCTCTCCCCTTCTACTATGTATTCCCACTTTTGCATTCAAAAACTAAGTGAAGCAGAACCTCTTCCCCCCCACCCCCCAAAAAAAAAAAAAACATTTGATGACTTATTTGTTCCTTTTATTTGATGATTGTGTAGTGTAATTGGAGCAATGGTGATAGCTCTTGGATTTTACACAGTGATGTGGGGGCAAGCCAAGGAAAGGACATGGTCACAGACAGTGCCTTTAGAAGATTGGAAGCATCGAGACGACATGTAAGTTATCAACTCAGACTTGACGGATACTAGGTACTATATTTACTGAATTTTTGGAAGGAAAAGTCATCGAGATACACACTTTTTACTTGGGACACTCAGATCCTACCCTTGATTTTTCTAAATACAATACACGGCTTTGATAGAAATTTGAGGCTAATGTTGAACAAACTGCAGTGAAGTAGCCACCACTAAGATACTACATCTTCTGTAATGAGGCCATTTGGTCTTGTTTAAACTTCTGTTTCTTCTCAATTTTTATATAGGAATTAAAATGAGACTTCTTTTACCTTTTTTTTTTTTTCATTTTTCCTCCAAAAGAAGTCCTCAATGATGATAGTTTCTTTCTTTTTTTCTTTTTTAGCTCATTCAATGATAATTTCTAAGCTCAGCACTTTGATTGAATGCGTGATCACAAATTACGGATTCTGTTGAGGTTCATGAGTTCAGTTTGAATTCAAAGTTCAAACCTTTTATAAGTTGAACTCTGAATTGCTGAAATTGAAATTCAAATTGAAGCTTGTGGTTAAATGTTTTAGGTTTTATATTTGGCATCTTGTTTTCAAAGATACTGTGTATTATAAAAGCGATATCCCAACCATAGTTGTTAAAACTGGATGAGCTGCAAATAAGTCACCACGTCAGTCTGATTCTCGTGTTGAAGGGAAGGAGATTATGAAGGAAAAAGGGCATATCTATGTGTGAGTGCTGTTAAGTAGAGTTATGCTAAATATAGAATATTATATTTATTTGAATATTATAGGTGATAGATATTTGGGTGGGACATCAGGGTTACCTCTTGAAATTTAGGATGTGAATTGGTATGTGATTTATGAGACTAGGGGTGCACATTTGAAATCCAAAAACTGAACAGACCGAACTTGGCTTACTAATTGAAACAAACAGACCAAAGTTTTCTGTCGATTGAACAAACCGAACTGATTGAGAAAAAGTATGATTTGGTCGGTTAACCAATCAAATCAAAATTTAAAACTCACCAAAAGCTGAAGCTAAGTTGCTTCAATGCTTTGTGTTGTCGAAGACAGAGAGAAGAGAGGTCAAAGTCAGAGAAAAAGAGGACTGCCTGCATTGTGTGAGAAAGGAAAGGTAGAGAGGGGGTGAAGAGGGTTGAAGACTCAAGACGACAAAGATAATTCTTGAGTCAGAAGACGATGATGAAGATGACTGAGTGAGGGTTGAGATTTGAGTCGATGAAGTGAAGACGATGATGGAGTGAAGATGACACAATGAGGGTCGAGATTTGAGTCGACAAAGACGAAAAGAAGGGGGGTTGTGGCATGTGGCAATGCAATTTAGAATTAGGGCTTGGTTATATGTATATTGTATGTTCAAAATGGCAACGCTTTGGATTATTTTGTAAGTTCAATTAGTTTGGTTATTTTATCACAACTAAATGAAAAGTCTAGAGAGAAAAACCAAACCAAACCGATAATTTTGATAAGTTTGATTCGGCTAATTTAGTTTATATGAGATTAGATAATATATAAAAAAATAAAGATATTTCAAAATAGGTATTACATTATACTATTCAACAATTAGACGGCAAACACTTACCCTTAACAAAACATGCATGTTCATGGTTTGGTTTTGCCCTTATAATCAAAAGGAGAAATTCAAATGATTAGAGCATGTCATTATCTCTTGAGTTCTACTATAGGGCCATAAAGCCTCACCGAGAGGCTTACAGAATAGGGTCGAAAAGATCAAAATGTCTTCACTCAAAATTCAAATTTGTAAGGGATGCCACTGCACAACCTAACCTTCGCCTCTCTCCTCTTTTCCTTCTCTCATGGCTGTGCGACCGCCGACCACTGCACCTCACATCGCTGCCAACATCGTCGCCTCAGTGCCTCACTGCGCAACAATAGTAGGAAAGGCAATTGTGTCTTGCTTGTTTTGGGCCTTCAAATCCAATATCAAGTATTACCACTACATCCATTAAGGTTGAATAAATAAGGTCTTAGAGCATAGACTGACTCGTCGGATAAGTAATATGTCAGTGTTAATTTAATGAGTCATGAGTTCAATCTTCGTCTTGCATCAAAGGTCTAACATGTGATTTATCTTTCTTAGCGTAATCAAGAGTGCGAACACCAGAGACTGCGCGAAGGGTGGTCATCTAAGGTTGAATAAATAAGCATTTTCGCTGTAATGCATTACATGATCACATTATCTAACTTAATTATAATAATTTTCATTTAAAATTTTCACATTACATTTGTCCAAATAAGGAAAAAATTGGTATTCACTTTTAAAGTAAATGAGGTTTTATATAAACCATAAGTGTAATTTATCTTAAATTTAAATGTTCATCTCAAATAATTGATTCAACAATTACAATTTTAAAATTTAATTTCATTAAAAAATTTACTTTTTAATAATTTCTGTTCATAATCATATATTTTTAAGACAATTATATCCAATACTGTGTTTAATTTTTTTTTCTCAAAATAGCATATTTTTTAAAAAAAATAATGAAAATAATATTATTTTAAAATATTTTCCAATCCGGCGTGGAAGTAGTAGCCACATGACACTGGAAAAATGGCAAAAAATTGTTAAAAACACCTGAAGAATTTAGGAAAATTAGGGGAGTGTATGAATAGAAATTGCTACTTTGCGTGAGGGAGAGTTATTAAGAGGCTCTAAAATGCCTTCTGCAATTGTTTTCCCTTCCCTTCCATGGCTGACACCTCTCTCATCTCTTCCCCTTTGGCTACAGTCACCTTGTGATGTCTCACTTCTCCCTCTTTGACCGTTGGCTGCCGCCTCTCTCATCTCTCCCTCTTTGGCTACCATCGCCTTGTGATGTCTCACTTCTCGCCCGTCGATTGTTGCTACATTCACAATGGCAGATGCAGCGACAGTCAACAAGTGAGATGAAATAGTGCGAGGCGACAATAGCCATGGAAATGAAGAGAAATGAGAGAGGAGGCGGTCATTAAAAAAAAGGGGAAGCAATTGTAAAAGATGTGAGGGACGTTTTTATCATTTTGACATGCTTCTATCAACTAATGGGCGAGTGTCTCTGCAAAATAGTATGGTCCATCAACTCTTCAATCAAATCATTCTATCCAATCAAATCATTGTTTTTGCCGCCTCCGCTCAGCCCTTCTTTTACCCAGCCATTTTGCTTTCCTTTCCTTCTTTTACTACCAACTCTCTTTTCGTCAGTAGAAATTTTAAGTAAAGAAGGAATTAAGGATCCACAAGTACCTAAAAAGGCACCTTCTAATTGTCCGAATGCTTCTAATTCAAGTGTCCTAAACTATCATGATTCCTTCCTTGCTACCTACATGATTTAGCAACCAAAAAAAAAAATTAAATTTTCTTTCATCCTTCCTTGCATACAAATACAATACAATTTTCTAAACCGTCACAATTTTTTGTCTGTTTTCCCAATCAATATCTTCCTCTCATTATCCATCTTTGATAAAACAACGTGTAAATATATTTTCAGTTAGTATAAAAGCAAAATAAAATGAGTAAATTTGAGGCATGGTCATCCATGACCACCATCCAAGGTGAGATAGATAATCTTTACCCAAAATTAAAAACAAAAAGGAAAAATTCATCCTTCGCTATCACAGCCCAGATCTCTAGGCTTTTTCAAGAATTATGTAAATACATCAAAAAGAAAGCGATGATGAAAGAGAATAAAAGGTCCTTTTAAGACTTTTTGAAAAAGTAACAAACTTTTGTTTGCTATAAAAGGGAAAGTAATGCATGATCTACAATCCTAAATGAAGTTTTTATGTAATTTTTCAAATCTCAGCAAAACGTGTTTTTTTTTTTTTGAATTCAAAACTTAAAAATATTCAGTGTAATTGACCCAAATCTTTAACAAGAATGTGGCTCTAAATTAGGCTGATCTAGTGGACTGGATAGTAGTATTGAAAAGAAGAAAAACAAATAATAATAACCCAATTGAAGCAGGCAGTTCACCATTTCGAAAACTTATTTTTTTTCTGGCTATTCAAACCGCTGCCAATTAACCCACTACACTAATATGCACTAGCTAGAATAGCACAGGGTAGAGCTACTGCTGTAACTACGTCCCAGAATACCCAGCAATTCTGTTTTATGCAAAACAAGGAAGGAAAAAGAAAAAAGAAGAAATATAATTCAACCGATACCAATCCATTGATGCTTGAAAAACACAGCAATGCTCTACCAAAGGTAAGGCATTGACTTAAAGAGGTAGGTACACGGCTCCTTATAGACAAAAACCAGAGTCGGTTCTAAACCTTACAAGAACAGTTTCCCAATAGTTGGTTATGCTGGTCAGATTGCAAACTACGCCCTCGCCGCCGGTTACCTACTAGGAGGGCAAGCTGAGGGTGCCCTCAAGTCAAGGAGGAGGTCTTCTCCGAAGAAGACAGCAAAAGTTCTTGAGGATCATTACTGGTTTGAGATAGAAACAAAATTAATTGTATTTTATGAACAAGCTGCGAAATGAGTTGGCCATTTTCACAAGTAGCATTCTGCTGTGGGCAGGCGCAGGCTGGCCTCACAACTTAATCTGCACCAAAGAGATTACCTGGAATCGACAAGGGATCAAGCTCCCAACAACCTCTCAGATAACCATCGTTCTCCCCTGTAAGCTCAAAACGCGGAATTTGGTGCGAGAATCTTGCTAACTCGGCCCGGGGTATCTCCATATAACCACTACTTGATCTGCCTCTTCTTGGAGCCTTAAAAACTGACTTGAAGCCATTCAGACGAATCAAAGGTGAAACCTTAGTGCCATCCTGATTATCTTCAAGAACTTCAACAATCATGCACTTGCAGTGTTTTAGGTCCAAAGATGACATATCACCTTTCCAGTCCTTAAATAATGCCCAAATTTCCCCTTTCCTCGGATATATTTCAAATCTATTCCTGCCGATGGATTCTGCTTCTATTGCATGTGAGAAGGCAGTGGGAGAAAGGATCCTGGACCTTCCATTTTGAAGTCTGAAAGTCCCACAACAAACAGCCTGGACACCATCTTTAGACACAGTACAGGGTTCAAGCATAGCCACATGCAACCGGAGTGGACAAGATTCAATCTGCTTAACCTGAGCATAGTTCCTAGGCAGACCATCCTCATTATATAAAGCCCATAACTGACCTGACTGAAGCTTACCTTCAGATTTGTCCCCATTGAAATTGTGAAACTCTTCTAAGATTTTGCCACCAGAGTGAAAATCTGGAATGCTATGACTTTTTGCAAATCTCTGGGGACTTGCATCCTCCATGAGTAAATTTATTGCTTCATCACCTTGAAATGATGAATTGCTTCTTTTTGATGGAGTAACATCACCACCTTTCTTGTCTTTTACACCAGCTAAATCTTTGGGAGTTCCCCCTTGAATTGGATATTGAGCAGTATTCATTTGATTGTATACACCTTTGTCAGTTACCTGCCTCGGGGATCTTCTAAGTCTGAACTCCTTCTGAAGATCATTATTTCCTTCAAGGCCAACACCTTTTTTTGGTGTATTTTTCTTCTCATCACCATTCATGGATTTCATACTTTTTTCTGGAGATTTAGCATCTGAACCAGTAGCTTCAGAATTCAAGTTCCCAGCCTCCATCTTCAAGTTGGCACACTCATCAAACTTAGGCAAGGAGGCAGGATCAAGTTCAAAAGATCCATCAGGGACACCATCTCTTTCTGTGCCAATCAACTTGAATGAGGGAATTTGATGAGAGAATCTAAGTAACTGACCAGGTGGTATCAGAAATGATATATTATTCCCTTCCCCAATTCTACGCTGGAACACGCTGATAAACCCGTCCACTTTATCCAAGTAGGCAACCTTAATGCCATCACCCTTACCAAAATTTGACATGACTTCCACAATTTCAAATTTGAACTTTTGATTTTCTGGGTGGGAACTCCAGCTAATGTGCCAGTCCTTGAAGAGAGCCCAAGTTTGTCCTTTTCTGGGATAGATTACATAAGTGCCTCTACTATTTTTTTCACAATGGACCTGATGAGAGAATGCAAGACGATCCATAGTTTCTTCAGAGTCCCCATGAATAAATCTGCCACAAGCAACAGGCAAGCCTTTGTCCAACCAATTGATCTCATTGGCATCCGCTGGATGAGACTCTAGCCAAGTGATCTGCAATTTAAATTCAGGTGAAAACACTTCCCTGACTCGAGCATAAAATCTTGGCATACCATCAGTTGGGTCATAACAAGCCCAGATTTGATTGGCAGCAAAACAATTGACCTCCTTATCCTTGTCAAAATCATAGAACTCTGTATCAGGACAGTCATAGTACTCAGGCTCTGGAACACAACCAGAATCTGAATCTGAATCTGATTCAGAATCATCAATTATTTGATATGTCTTAGCATTGTGATTTTCCATGACTCCATTCGCCTCACATTCTGAGGCTTCAGAACTGTTTCGCAAGTTTCCATGATGATGGCCATTTCCTTTTTGTTTGTTACATTCCTTATCACCATCTACAGCAGCAGCAAAACCAGTTGAATCAGTAGTGAAGGATTCTTCTTTCGGATCTCCTTTCTTGTCTTTTAATGGTCCACTCTCCCCTGATATATTAACAGGGATCGCATCATCATCATTATCACTAAGGTTTTCATTGTAGGAAACATGCTGTCTTTTTCGAGATGATCTCCGGGGATGGTTGGTGTCTTTGACTCCATTAACTCCAGAGTTCTGCTGGGCAGGATTCTTGTCATTATCAGCACTTGTCACAACATCACAACTTTCATCAGATTCTGCTTCCAATCTCCGTGCTCTTTTCTTGCTTGTATTTCTTGAAGGTCTTGACTCCCTAGGCTTCATTGCATCAACCTTGTCTGATCTAACCCATTCCTTCTTACCTCTTGAGTCCTTAGGCTTCATTGCATCAACCTTGTCTGATCCTGCCATTTCCCTCGCACCCCCTTGATTTGTACACTCATTTTGTTCCATTTTGGTTGTAGCACCCCCAACACCCACAGCAGCATTCCCTGCCCTTGACAACGGTTCTGACCCCATGGTTTTACAGCTAAAATTTCCCTGATATCTCATGTTGTTAGGGATGAACCCAGCAGAATCTTGTGATCTCACAGGGAAGAACCCAGCAGAACTTTGTGGTCCATTCTGTTGGGCACGTACAGGCTGAACATGGCTGGATCGGGCAGCACCTAGATCATAAGCAATAAAGGGTTTCGAGCAAGTCAGACACTGCATGGGTTTGTTGACAAATTGTGCACAATAGTTAAACTTCACGGAACAAAAAGGGCAGGATGTCCAAAATGTTTTCCGGCCATTGGATGAACTTGGATTGATTCTAATTGAATTTCTGCAATCATTATCATATAGAGAACGTTTTACTTGGTCCGAAAGAACCATGTTTGCTTCCCCTATAATCTTAAAAGCAGCTTCTGCACCAGGAAACTTGTTTTTATCCGGATGAAGAGCAAGTGCAAGCTTCCGATATTGCTTCTTAATGGTCACCTCATCAGAAAATCTTTGAACTTGAAGGATTCCATACCAGTCCATTTTTGACCCACGTATTTTATCCTGAGATGAACAGTGAACATTGCAGACTGTTAGCAGTTGTGATATATTCTCAAGTTCTGGGAAAAGTTGTTGAGCCTTCTGTGCAATCTTCCGAGCTCCTTCAAAGTCACCATTTTGCATCTTCTGCTCTGCAACTTCCTTGGCCCTGATGGCTTCATCTTTGTTGCAATCCATCCGTAATATGCAGTCCAAGTACTAACTCAGAGTATCAGAGTGCATTCAAAGAAAAATAGCAACATATCAATGAACTCGCTCCTCCCTCCAGAATTCACCAGAAACCCAAAACCTTCGGTCTGCATGCATACAAACAACACAATGCATCAAGTTTACTCACTAATTATCTTTGAACTTATCATATCATATAGTTAGCATTAAAATCTTTGAATTTTACATTATCAGGGAATTAGCAATGTTCTCTAAACTTACTAAAAGAAACATGAGATTTCTAGGAATTCTGGTAACAGCCATTCCTGAGTCTCATAGAAGCATCTAAAGATAACAAAAAGATATATGAAAGATAGTGCCCTTGCCCTTTGCACCAGCCATAGTAATATGTATAACCAAATCCAAACCACATAAACCCAGAATTCATATTAAATTCTGGACAAGACAGAATATTCATACATAGACACATACACCTGGACAAGACAGAAAATATAGCAAAACAAAAGGTGTAAAACCAATAAAAATAAAATAACATTCAATCATGCATTCTAGTCATCTACCTTGCATAAATAGAAAATATTCACATACAGAGCAGCTAAAATTTCAGTTTCAAATAAAATCCATGTTAAAGCAACAATACCACATCATATCAACCAGGCTCAGGTAACTGCAACACTGAATTCCATAGTTCAATAGGACTGCAAACTGAATTGGATTTATGCGTAACCAGTATAGCAACAGACTACAACTGGATTGCTTGAAGGCAGATTTCCATGGTTAACGAGGAAATTGGCATAACAGCATGAATTTCAAAAATGTAACATTCTTTTCTTTCATCCATTTTCTTAAACAATCAAACAAACCTCCAGGGGGCAAAATAACTACATGAATGAAAAAGAAAAGAAACAGAAGAAAGACAAAATCCTAATTCAAGAAATAAGTGAGAAAAAAAAAAACTCTCAAACTTAAAAAACAAAAGATCCAGAATATTGCAACCCTTAATATATATATATATATATATATGAACCCAGTGCATGAGGTTCCCGCACTGGGAAAGGTTAGTTGTAGGCAGCCTTACTCTTACTGAGCAACCAGACTATTTTCTAACTTGAACTTGTAACCTCCAGGTCACAGTGAAATACCCTTACCGTTGCGCCAAAGTTCGCATTCCCAGAAAATAGCAACAAAAAGCGAAATAAGCCATAATATCCACGTTTAAAAATGAAAAATTAACAAACAATGGAATTGAAAAGCGCTAGCGTCTTTGCTCCCCTTCGTGTCCTCCCAAAGAACCCAATTAAGCAGCAAGCAGAAACTACAAAACCAAAAAGAAAACCCAAAAAAAAAAAGAGTGAATTCCCGATACAAAACAGACTCGGTGAGGTATCCCCTTGGACCAAAAACCCTAGAGTACGAACAACGTCAAGAGCTTCAAATTCGAGTCAGAACATTCACGAACCGAACGAAATTCACTACAAAACAACAACAACGAGCAACAGACAGAGAGCAAAACTGTAAAGAAAAGGAAAACAAAGACGTGTGCATAGATTTGCAGTCGTGCATTTGAAGAAAAGGGGCGAATGGTCACCTGTGAGAGAGCAGACGCTGAGAGAGAAGATGAGGATTTAGGAGGACGGGAAGGGAGAAACAGCAAATGGCCAGGGCGGGGGGCAGCGGGAAGCAAAAAATGCGAAAGTTGGGACGCAGCGGGAGAGCCCTAACTTCCATGAATTTTCAGTTCCCCCCTCAATGTATTCTCAACTCATTCTAGGGCACCCGATCCCGATCTATTCATTTGACAGTTGTCACTGCTCTCATGGGCTTTGGGCTTGGGCTTTAGTGGGCCTGGCCCAGGCTTCTGCCATGTTTGATTTTGGTGTGTGAATTATTTTTCACGAATATTGGAGCCAATTTATTATTTCTTGAGAATTTGGGATTTGGGGATGATGTAAGGTGTTAATTAAAATGAAAATGTTATTTGGACACCTAAGTTTAATATATTTAATTGATATTTATATTAATATTTTTATAAATTTGTATTGATCTGACATATAATAATGTTATTATAAGTCTCAAATTTTAGTATCTAAATAATATTTTCTTTTATTAGATTTGCAATAATGAGTTGAGTTTTCTCAAATTTTAGTATCTAAATAATATTTTCTTTTATTAGATTTGCAATAATGAGTTGAGTTTAGCGACACAGCATAAAATTGAAAATTAGCCAGTGAAAAATTATTTACCACTAAATAAATGACAAGTGTACGATTGAGATTTAATCCCAATAATAACATGATCATAATGTCTTTATTTAATTTTTGACATTACATACAGTGCTATCTTAACAATTAAAAAATATGATGTTTAGTCATTGATGTACAAAACGTCAATATTTGAAATCTCAAGTATTAAAAATTATTGTCTTAAATTCTTATCGTAATATAATGTTAGCGTGTGTATGAACATATGTGTTATTTTTGTGAGTGACATGTCACGTGAATGATCAATTGATAATATTTGAAAATGTTGATTGATTTGTTATAGTCTCTCAATAATTAAAAAATATAATATTTGATCCTTAATATACAAAAACGTCATGATTCTATATATCAACTATTAAAAATTATTATTTTAAATTATTACCTAACTGAGAGCAAACAAAATTATTATCTATGCCACGTAAAACATATCTATATAAAAGATAAAGTGTCGTATTATAAAAAAGTCACGTTGGCGAGACACATCAAATTAAAATTTACCTTAATAGAGAAAATACCAAACTTAAATCCCAAACATCTAAATCTCTAAATCGCTAACTCAAAAAAATGATACATTTTTCTATTATCTATCACAAAACATAACAGAACTAATATTCATCATTTATATTTTGTTAAGTCATATGTTAAGTTTTGATTTGATAAGAAAATAAGAAATTGTTTATTCATGATGAAGATAAAAAAAATGTATTAAATATAGGAGATAATAATTGAGTAAGGCTTGTAAATCAATTGTGTATATTAATTTGTTTAATGGAGTACAAATCCATGTTACTCAAGTAATATATCGATTAAATATATCAACTCATAAATTTTATTATCTTAATAGAGTATAAAGTCATATGTAATCGAGAAACTATTTGTATCTCATTTTGTAATCGAGTATAATTGTTCTATACTTAAGTAATGATCTCATTCAAAATAAGCCAAATCAGCTAGACTTATCTTTTTAATCGAGTAAGTTAATTCTGTTTAGAAGATAATTGATTATAAATTATAGTATATTCGAGTAAGTATAAGACTATAGTCAACTAAATATACTTTTGTATTCAAGTAGACAATGCAAGTTTTTTGCATAACAAAATTAATCAAGTACTTAAATTTTGCAATTGAGTAATCATCTAAAAGTATTTGAGTAAATCCTTTTTGCAAGCTTTACAAATTTCTATCACCAAATTTTAATTAAGTACCGTTATTTTGTAATTGAGTAAATTAGAAAAATAATTAAATACAAATTTTGTATACTCAAGTAAATATCAACTCAGTCGATTAAATTGTTATTTATAATCTAGTAATATCTAGTAGTTTTTGAATTTATAGCTGTTATAGAACATTTAATGCACCCAATTTATTCTTTTTAGAGTTCAATCGTAACATTAAATGCTTATGGATATTTTTCAAACAATTTGTAGATTAAAATTGATATTTAACTAATTTGTAAAATATTGTAGGGACAAAAAATAATAGTTAGACACAAAAAATATTATTTATTTAAGGATATTTATGCAAATGCATTAAAGAGATGACCCTATATAAAGGAATTGGAGTCAAAATAAAAATAAATGCTTGAAAAATTGATTTATTCGAAATTCTAAAGTTGCGTTCTCTTTACTATTTTTAAGTCATTTTTAGTTTTCGATTTTCTAAAATAATGAAAACGCGTTCTCTTTACTGTTTTTAAAAATATATTTTTGAAAAAAAAAAAGTTGCAAAGAAAACTCAAAACAACAAAAAGTTGTTTTGAGTGTTTTCATCCAAAACAAACTCTAAACTCAAAACACATTTATTTATTTATTTATTCATATTTTATTATTGTAATGAGAAAAAATATTACAAAATTCATTAATTTTAAAATGTATATATATTTTTAATAATATATTAACATTAAATATTTCTAATTTACTAAATACTCAAATTTATTGAATAAAATATCATTAAAAATTTATTTTCAAAATTTCAAAGAGAACACGTTTTCTAATTTTCTGTTTTGATAAATAGTTTTTTAAAATGACAAAGAGAACATGTTTTTAATTTTCTAAAAATAGAGTATCAAAACAGAAAACTGAAAATGAATTTAAAACTCAAAATTGAAAATTGAAAAGTAAAGAGAACGCAGCCTAAAGCTTTCAAGTATTTTATTGCTTATGACCCTTCAAAAGGAAAAAAAAAAAAAAAAAGAGATTGTGTTTCCCATTTTCATCCATTTATCTCTCTGTATAGCTAAAAGAAATATCTAATTTTATTGTATCACTTAAAACCTTCTCTCATATCTTCTACTATCGCTTTATTGTGAAGTTGTAAAAGGTAAACTTGATCCTTATAAAAGACATTGGTTGTTATTGATCCAGTTGTAAAAGCTATATGTTGTAAAAGTTTGTAGCTAAGTCTGTTGCAAAAGCTACCCAAAAATAAGTTTGGTTGACTAAATATTTAGTTGAGAGCCAAGATTGTAGAATAGGTATGTTGTCGAACTAATCTAAAATTCAGATGTACTGTAATTTTTTATTTCTCTTTACTTTCAACTTTTAATACGTTTGAGAAATTTTTAAAAGGGTGAAAGCTTAATTCCACCCCTTCTTAAGCTAACTATGTTTTACATGTTTGTTGAACATGGTTTCATCACTCTCTCACTCTATTGTTTATATCATTTTTTGTGTCTCAGGGTAAGGATTTAAAGTAATAATTTTTAGTAATTGAGATACGAAATATTGACTTTTTGTACATTAAGATCAAATTTCATATTTTTTAATTTTTGAGAAAGCACAACAAATCAGTCAATCTATTCAAGTATTGCCAATTGATTATTTATGTGGCATGTCACTACAAAAATGAGTATGTTTATAGACGCGTTAATGTTTCATTACGGTGATAACTTAAAATAACAATTTTTAATAGTTAAGATACCGAAGCTTAACGTTTTGTATATTAAAAATTAAACGTCATATTTTTTAATTATTAAAGAGGCATCGTATGTAGTAAGCCATAATTTTTTTTTCCGTGTTCAAATAACACATGTCAAGGCAACATTAAATATTGAAATAAAATTACCAAAATACCCCTAAGTGGTTGGGACATGCCCCAATAGGTGACAAAATTGTCCCAATAAAATGTAAGGATAATTACAAGAATAAAAGGCAAAAGGTGACACAGCTAGGTCAAAATCAGTGGTGAAGATTCATTTTTGTAAAATCCATTTGATAAACATGAAATATATATACATGTATAGTATAATTGCATATATATGCGAATAAAATATCCAATAGTGAAATTACTAAAGTAATATCTTTCAACTGGATGCCATTGGATTATATTAGGATTAATAGTTATAATTTCATCTCGAAAATCATATATAGGTAATGACATGAAAGACACACCTAGAGCAAGTATCATGAGATTCAAGTTGGAGCTTGATATAGGGTTTTGCAAACAAAGAAAATAAATGGGATAGGCTTATGGATATTTGAAAAAGACCCTCTAATGTTTAAATTGAGATCAAGGATAAGATTAACTTGGGGGGGGGGGGGGGGACTAGTTGACTTTAAAATTACTATGATAATTGGGTGTGGATGGAGATGCATAGTATATGATTTGTACTAGGTTGATTGCTATACATATGATTGGATTGTTAGATTTAATCTCTTTTGTCGTTTGTCTCGTGAAGGAACTTAATCTTTTTTAAGCATTATGGTGTTAGCATGTTAGGCGATCACATTTTATTCCACTCGAAGATTACAAAGTTGGTTAGTAATATCGCACAATATTCAATGCTTTTTTTTATTGAAATTAATAGTGTGTGTTGAGATTCAAGACATCTTTTAGAGACCTACAATAGTGTTACGCAAGGTTTTGTCGTCTCTTTATCATGAGCCTTTTTTTTAGAAAGTTATATATTAAATCAAGTCAATCCAATTACATATCCAACCACATCAATAAGTTTGTTTGTTTTTTTTTTTTCCTGAAGAGCAATGGCGGGGTGAGGACCTTGGGTCAGGCGGACAAAAGTTTAAGTCTATATATTAAATCTTTTTGGCATTACTTAATTACCCTCATCTTTTTTATTTGGAGGACAAGTATTTAAGGATATAATAATTATAAATATAATGTCAAGGGCGTTAGAGTAGTTTTAGAAGTTTGGGGGGGGGGGGGGGCAATTGCCCACCCACCCTCAAAACATATGCCGTCCCACCCCTATTTGAGAGTACATAATTTAGAATCTATGTGGCTGGCTTAGCTTAAATCACAGGAACTTGTACGCTCCAAGAGCATATTTGCTAATAAAAGCTTATTTAATCAAAGCAATTTGGTTAATACGAGTCCTTTAAAGATAACTTATAAACTCTCCATTTGCCATTCAAAATAGAAAACAATTTTAAGCTTTAATGAGCTGATAAACTTCACTTGACCAGAATTTAAGCTAAGCACAATCTCTGTCAGCATTAATGTAACACTCCACTTCTCTAGAGTATTAGGTAACGTAAGATTTTGAGGATATAATTTTTTTTTTCAAATAAAAACCCATCACAAAAATCGTTCCTCGAAGATCTCATTACACCTTCTCAGTATATCAACTATGAACCATCAATAAACTAAGACAAGTTCACCAACACAAACGCGAAAAATTAGATCGAAACCCTAACAGGTCATAATCGAAACCACTTTATTTATAATATAAAATCAAATCAACACTTACAAGACATCCTCAAAATAAACAACATTATTGAAAGCGACATATTGCAAGTTATCAACTAATCGCCGTCACTCCTCGACAATTCCCTTTCCTTTCGCACCGTTGTCTTCACTTAGAACGTTTGAATATTCTAGGGATATAATCCAAATTAAATGATGAATCATCTAAGTGAGAGTTTAAAACATATTTTTCATGAATGGATGCAAGACATGAAATAAACCAATACACCTGATAAGCCTTAGCCCAAGAGAATACTCAGCGCTTAACCCTACCACGGAAAAATATCAATCTCTCTAAAAGCTATGCCACCATACCGACTCGATGACACAACGCGATTCTAGCTTAAATGGAGCTGCCAACGCATCTCACCAGATTACGTTCCACCTTAAGCATTCAAGAACCACTATATAATCTCAACTCCAAAATTTCACATGGACCACCTAATCATCCTAGTGCAACTTTCCTGGCCAAACGGCCTGGCACGAAAATCAAGGCGGCTATCTTGACATGCACACTAGCATTAGATACCCCTATAATTCTGTCACGCCCTTGGAGAATTACAGCTACACTATCTAGACAACATACCAGGCTGACATCCCACATGAACAACACAATATGGACCACCTAGTCGTCCTAGTGCAACTTCCCTGACCAAATGGTCTGACACGAAAATCAAGGCGATTATCCTGACATGCACACCAGCATCAGATACCACTATTATTCTGTCACGCCATTGGAGAATTATGGCTACACTATCCAGATAACATCTTAAGCTAACATTCCATACGAACGCACAAAACGCAAGACAATGCCACATTTCACAATTCAATACATCATATAAACAACATTTTATAGAATGCAATGCACAAGTTCAAAATGTTTAGAGACAAACCTCCCTCATAAAATCAACCGTCACCGGTTTCCGTTTGCATGCAACAAAACCATTTTGCATGAAATCACACACATGTTTAGATAGAACGAGCTCAATAAATCAAGTTTTGGGGGCGAACACTCACCTCGAACAAAACTCAGAACACCTTGAATCTTGTGCCCAACCTCGACTTTTGTGTAACTCCTCAAGTATTTTGATCAAACCACATTCTTACATGCCCTCATGCGCTGCCCAAGTGCTCTGCGCATGTGATGCTTCGCGTATGCTTAAAGAGCCCTCTATCCACTAAACCCGAAGTACTATTGTCTAACACGAACTTCTCACAATTTCGAATGAGAAACATTTGGCCATGAACCCCTATTTATAGGTTTTGAAAACTTAGCCACCAAGAAACATATATTTTGCACTCATTCCAAATCTTTCAAAATCTTTTCCAATCTTTCTAAGATTTTCTGCAATCATTGTAAATATTCCAAGATATTATATAATCATTACCAAATCTTCTAAAATATTCTGCAATCATTCTAAATCTTCCAAAATATTATATAATTATTACCAAATCTTCTAAGATATTATGCAATCATTCTAAATCTTTTAAGATTTTATATAATCATTACCAAATCTTTTAAGATATTCTGCAATCATTCTAAATCTTCTAAGATTTTATATAATCATTTTCAAATCTTCTAAGATTTTATGCAATCATTGTTATCCGAATCAAATCTTATTCAAATCAAATCTTTATCCAAATCAAATCATATCTAACAAAATCTTATCCAATCAAATCTTATCCTTAAAGTCATCATGAGCTTTCATCTTATCTCTAACGTTATCATGAGGTTTCATCTTATCTCTAATATCATTATGAGGCTTTTCCTGAATCTCCCAAATGCCCATAGTAAAAAGGTTTCAGGAATTACACTTTTGCCAAAATTTTTAGATAATTGCACTGACCCTTTTCAACATGGTCACCGGGTTAATCTTTATTTGCATTTTAGTCCCTGAAAAATGGACTAATTACGCTAATGACCCTAATTTTTAGGTAAATTACACTTTTACTTGAACCTAAAAAATTACGATTTTACCCCTGGCTCAGAAATTAAACTTTTATCTCTAAACATCCATAATCCCTTAAAACATCATATTTCCTCAAGTATTTGAATATAAAAATCTCGAGTATTACATCCCTTACGATCATTCGATTTTCTCAACCTGGTAGATAGCTGTACTAGAAACTGTTCCCAATCCAACTTATTTTGATGCCTAAAATCATAACTCGTATTACTCGTCATTACCAAACTATTTCCCTTAAAAATCTAAGGTCTAGGGTACTCCCTCCGATCGATTCGGCAATTAATTAACTAAATTCTCAAATTGATTTTCAGTTCCTTGAACTTACTTGACACTTTGCAATATGGGGTATTACAATTAATCTTATATATAGTTTGTTTATATTATTTATTTTATTAGCACTAATATTATATTTTCTTGGATCCCTCCATTTACTGAAGTGCTGGAGCACTGGAATGGATGAAGGGATATTTATTAATGGAAGGGCCATTGTACAAACTGGAAGCATTCAAGTTCAATGACAAATTTTATCCACTAGTCACATCTTAAAAACTACAAAGTGAATGCTCCAAATCTCAAGAACAACAGCCAGTGCAACACTTCGGAATATCCTTTCATATTTTGAATTTTTTAACCGTTGTAAAGCCGTTTCTAGCCGTTGGAGTGGGTTGCTTCCAGAATTTTAATTGTGTGCCATACAAGGAGGAACTCTGTGAAAGAAGGTTCTAGAAACAGTAACTCAGTACAACTCTTCAGCTTCCAGAAATAATATTGCTCCAACAACTTGCTTCTTCAAGTGTTCCTTGCCAGAGTTTCCCTGATCAAATCTTTTGGTGCTGCAATGGGGAAACAAATCCAGCAACATGAGAGAAAAGAAGAATAGAAATGAATTATTATTGGAAAAAGAAAGTAATGAAAAAAAAAAATGATGGAAGATTACCGGGCAAACCAGTGAATTTTTCAAACTGTACAAATGCTTGATTTAAGAACATCTCTGTTCCGAAGACAACTTTGGCTCCTGTCTCTTTTGCTTCTCGCAACAGTGTGGTCCATTTCGGCGTGTAAATGGCATCAAAGACCAGGGAATAGCGGCTCAAAGCTTTCTGGCAAAGAGTACAATGTGAGCAATTTTAGTTGAAATTCAACATTGTGGTTGTGTATCCTTGAAAACTTAAGCTCCCAAACAATGGTGAAGCACAAAATCTACAATCTTCAACCGGAACAAGCGAATCTCGCTATATTGACAATTCATTCAGAGTTTATTGACACAGACAAAAAAAAAAAAACAACTATAAAGAAAAATATAAAGAGCAGAAGCAAAGAGGCTGGTGGGTGACGTTCTTGTTTTGCATGTTGAACTTGTTGAAAGCCGCAGAATGATAGTAGAAATGTGTTTTAAAGTTAAGTACTATATCCGTGAACAATCAAGGTTCCTGAAGAAACAGAAGTAACATTCTATGCTTCTTAGGAAGGTCTTTAAGATTTGAAAGGACAAGATCTAGTATCTATTTAAACCAAGTATATTTTTTATTTTTGAGAGAAATAACAGAGATACAAGGGGCTACGTCCAGGACTCCCTATCAGTGGAGAAATTATAGCTAGATGTATACTGTTTATTGAAATGGAAGGGTAACGAAAAAGTGGGCTTTAAATGCAAAACAATTGGTGGCCTTATCAAGATTTGTCAGCAATCCCTCACTGGAAAGACAGAAAGAAACAAAGTACTTATTTAGAACATTACAGGTGAATCAGCCAATAAGCATAAAAAAAAAAAAAAGGTGAATCAGCCAAGACCACCTAGTGTTGGAGGGGTTCCTCTTATTTAAAGACCGTCTAGACTAGATAAAGGAGGGGGGTTGGGTTAAGTAGTCAACAGGCACCAAAAAACTCATGATATCAAAACACTTAATGGGATTAAGGCTTGTAATTATTGTAGTTGGGGGTTTCTTGGGGTGGGCACAGAAACACATGGCTTCCCCCATGGAGGGTTTTTCTGTTCCAATGGGCCACAGGTAGCACATCACTCGAAGCAGTCAAAGGAAGCCTTGGACATGGCTTCAAGCTTGTGTGGAAGAATAGTCTCTAAGCAACTCAGCTGATCTGATGGTGTCATAGGATTCAATTTTCAGCTAAGTGAAAGGACGTTGTCCTAGGACCTAGTATATCTATGATTTGAAGTAGTTGCTGCCTAGCCTGCCTTTCCTGCAATGTTGCCATTTTAATGTGATAATCGGAATAGAAATTATGTGAATAATACAAATGGAGGAATTCAATTTTCACACAGCAAGAAATAGAAGCCTGCAAGCCTCTTTATGTCATTGACAGTGAGACATCTAAATGGGAGAACAGGAGTCAAACCTTAGAAATAGGTGTTGCATCTGTATTTGGTTTCATTCCCACACTTGTAGCATTTGCAAGAATCATCCCATCTTCTGGATGGAAATCATCTAATTCTGTAAGAGGCATAGATTCTCCTCCAATTTTACGAGCAAGATCTTTAGCTTTTTCTGGCATTCCCATGAAAATAAAAAACATCAAAAACTACTTTCGCTAACAGAAAAAATCCAATGTCCATCTGAAAACATAGAACAGTTAAATTAAACTTGACATAACTACTTTGTAATGGCAGCTTATTATGTTCATGAAGAAGCATTACGGAAATGAACTTGTTTGTGTTCTGCAGTTTAACTAATAACATGTGCTCTGTCATTGATGACAATACAGAGAGAGTAAAATTGCTTCTTTCCCGTTTCAAGTTAACTCATATATTGTTACACACATCTTTTTTGCTTTTGTACTGGAAATATTCCAGCTAAAACATTATGCCCACAAATATTTTCTATTTTTCTAAACTCCATTTTAGGAGCAAAGATAAGAAACTGGTACGGGTTTGTTATGCTATTTAATGTATGGGTGCTGGGGGTTCTTTACAGTAATGTTGTTGGAAGTGGGAACAAGAAATCAGGTCCTTCATAAGAAAGGGCTTAGTCCCAAGAAAAGTGATATGCTATAACCAGCCTTTTCAGTTTAGATGGCTAACCACTGTGATCTCTAAAAAGAGAGGTATCCATATTATGTGTTGAAAAATGGCAACCACAAACAATTGAACTAACAATGATTTTAAACTGCAAAATAGAATACGTACCATATGTGCGGTTAGCAACTACGACTCTTGCACCCTTCTCTTTTCCACCATAAGCAAGTGCCTTTCCAGCCCCACCAGCTCCAATGACAACAAAGAGTCTACCAGCAAGAGGCGAAACAGATCCGTTACTAGCACTACTTGAGCCTGAAAAGGAAAATGCCTACTTAAACATCCCTATGTTGGAAGCATAGGAGTGTAGATATGATGGATAGTTCAAATAACACATTAGCAACCTCCTAGTCCTTCCTCAATAGCTGCAATGGCTCCAAGATAGTCGACATTATAGCCAATTAGTTTCCCATCACTCGGTTTCTTGATCATGCAACTAATAGCTCCTATTGCCTGAAAGAATTTGATCAAGAATTTATTCATTATTTTGTGCATGACAGTGAAGATGGAAAAGCACCTCCCAGCTGAACTTGGACTGAAGTTGTTGAAGGTGGTACTGAGGGAAAATCCTAAATTAGAAAACTGTGAACATTGTAAGGGATCTCGAATACCTTGGCAATTGGATCAACCTCATCACAGCATTCAAGTCCAGCCATCTTGTGTGGAATAGTATAGCTGCATCATGAAATAGTATGTCTTATACTGTTATCTATTATGTGGGGGGTAGTAATGGATATAAATCTCAGTAATCTGTATATTGTGTGGGGGGATGCAAAATTCATTTCTAAAGAAGAGTAATTTCCTAATGAACTACAAACTAGGATATGAAATTTTCTTCGTTTTTTTTTTTTCATTGGCAATAAGAGATTTATACCTATAACCTGTGAAATCAGGAGATGAGTAGGTGTTGAGAAAGTTTGCAACATTATCAACCAACAACGGCAAATAAATTCCATTAAAAGCAGCTTTTTTAAATGCCGGGTTATACAGATGAGGACTTTTGCTGTGGCCAATAGGTTTTCCAATAACCCCATGCACTTTGGTATCGGGCCCTATCTGCCTGAAGTTGTATAAGTCCAACAAATCTCTTAGAGTTGGCTGCCCAGGAGCAGAGTGTATGCCTGATTCAAGTGCACCAAATGTGAGAAATCCACCAAACTTGGCACACAGTATGCGGGATATCAGACCCCTCTCACCCATAGCAAGACCTATTGTTGGTACCTGCAATTTTAGTAGGTCATTTATTAACCAAATGGAATTTTGTGAGATATCAGGTATCAGATGGAACTCATTTTACTAGGAACCGGCGAAGCCTTCTGTCAGCATGGGAGCAATTAGAAAACAACTCATGTAATTGCTTGTGCATGTTTTCCCTGTCTTTTGTGCTACAAATTGCACTGGTGCTTTATTTACCTATGTGGCATTGGTTTCTGCAATGTACTCTTTTGTAACTGCCTTTGGTTCTTGCCGCAACTTGATACTGTGCATAGGTATATAGAAAAGCCCTACACTTACTTGAGAATGCGCAATTAGTTGTAAGATACGAGCTGAGTCGGTGATGTCTAGGGCAGTTGTTGCAATCTTCACTATGTCAGCTCCTGTAGCTTGTATTCTTGCAGCAATATTTCCAATTTCCTCGGCAGATGGAGTATTTTCATAATTGTGAGAAGAGACAATGACTTTGACCTTTTCGGGCTTCTTTCCTTGAATAGAGCTGAAGAACTTATCAGCCACCTAATAGAGCCAAAAGTCTGAGTGAAATTTGGCAGATCTGCCTCACTGTATGATGTACTCAAAATAAAATAAGGTTAAGTCTGTGGTTCATTTTGCTCGCAAGTGGGAGATATACTTTTACTATTGAAAGCAACCCCCCCCCCCAAATCACACAAATTAATACTTCCCCACATCTATTTCATCATAGAAACATTCTCACATATCACTGAATTAGGGGTATATGATAACTAACCAATATATATATATATATATATATATGTTTTTAATTTTATTGCCAGCAAGTGAACGAGTCATGCATTCTAATATTGAGATTTGAGAAGCCGATATTCCCCATACTAATTGTTGGTGTAAGTGAAGTCTGTTGTAGAGTATCACATGGATTATCGAAGGCATTTGTGGTTAGACCAAATATTTTTTAGCTCCTTAGTCCTTAATGCCTTTTGTGTCCGGGTTAATTGTGAAAGCTTTGAGCAGTACATATTGGTGATATCCATATAATAATACTGTGTAAAATGTTTACAACAACAAAGAGTTGTATTTGACTAGAAGAGGAAAGATTTCTAAACTATTTGAAGAAATGGGGAGGTGAAGGCAACCTTAAGCTCAATATCTATATAATCTGCCCCCAATTCCATGGCCTGATGCAGTGTAGCTTGTCGCCTTGATTCGTCTCCATCATACTGACCACCTTCCCATGTTGGTCTGGAAGAACATGATCCATGAGAACGTTAGCAAAAATCAAGAGATATCAAGTGCACACAAGAAGTAATCAGATAAAAAGAAAACTCGTTTATGTCTAATGGAAGGAAAGGCAAAAACATCTGCTTCACTGCTTCTCAGAAATATATGTAAAAGAATAGAGATACTACAATATCAAAATAAAATAATCGAAAAACAACAATTCAAGATAGAGATACTACAATATCAAATAAGACAAACACTGATGTATACAGTTTGCATACATGGAGCTTCAAATGGAGAAACTCTCTGAAAATTACTATTAAAGCTAACATTAACCCATTGGTTTATAATGTTTGCACTATTTCATGGCAATTTGCACACTTCATGCTCCATAGTGAAAGTGAGCTAGTACGTTTTGAGATATAGAGCAGTCTACATGCAATCTGTCGGGGGACTTGAGTACTTTTTACAACCAAAAAAGAAAATTGAAATTGTGATATTCTTAACATGTATGGTTACTGCTAGCTACACTCTTGAAGGAAAAAAAAAACCAAGGTAGGATTAATGGGATCACAATTTCAGCCTTAAAAACACTTATGCATCTTCAAGGTTATGTATTATTATTGTCATTACCATTATTATTCTTGTGCTTGGTAATTAAAATTCATGCTTCGGATTTAAATATCTCATTAAAGGATTCAGTCTTGTAAAGTGCATTAGATCGTAGAACTTGGGAAGTGGCAGCAATATTGTAAAAATATTTGTCAAAAGACTGAATTTTTCTCATCTCAAAGAAAACTGCAAATGACATTGTATGAAGAATATGGCGAACTCCCATTTTCTAAATGGCTTAGTGAGGGCAATTGACTTGAGGATAAGAAAATTAAGTAAACTAAATGAGTAGATTTAAATTCAGGGGTTCATTGAGTTATGTCTACATAAATTGTTTTTTAAGTCTTAGATTATGATAACTTGAGAGAACTGTTTGGTCAAAGAGATGTTTTCACTATTACAAATCCCTGTTTTATCGGCACAAAAATTGCGTGGCAACATTGATGTTATTAAAGATTTCATTACTCTGTGGGAATATTGCAAACACATAGACTGCAACTAAATTGCCCCCAAGAAAGAGAGAGGGGAAGAACGAGATGAGTAACATTTTAAATAAAGTGGAGGCTACAAAATCACAATAAAATTGTAATATTTGCAACTAATTACAACCTTTTTGGTTACTGAGAAAATGCCAGAAAACAAGAAAGGGCTCCACACGATTTGGAGACTAACTAAATATTTGACAAGACACAAAACCAAACA
Source organism: Diospyros lotus (assembly GCF_014633365.1). Lineage (NCBI taxonomy): Eukaryota > Viridiplantae > Streptophyta > Magnoliopsida > Ericales > Ebenaceae > Diospyros > Diospyros lotus. The sequence continues at coordinate 3,929,112 of NC_068342.1, read as the reverse complement.
AAAATAAACATTCTCTAACTGCTTCCTCTCCCCACTTTTTTTCTTGGAAACCAAAGTTACAAACAAAGCAGGAATTTCAATCATGGATAGCTACAAAAATGTGAGGAGAATTGTTGGGTAATCAGATTGATATCAGTTAATTCGGAATAAACACGGAAAAACACAAATATAAGGTAATTCGACACATTCCTACACCCACAAACGAAGCAGGAAACATCAAGCAAGCGAAAACTTCACCTGTAGGTTATGATGGTGGGGAGAGGAGACTGTTTGATGAGAACTTCGAGATGTTGCTGAGGGCTGAAGCTCTTTAAGTAGTCAATCCGAATCTCAACAAGGTCAGCGCCGAGCTCTTTGGCCTTCCGCATTTGTCCTAGCATTTGCTCGGCGGTCTCCGCCATTACCGGCGCGCAAATCATCGTCGCGTTCCGCCGCGCTCCGTCCCCAATCTGGAGTTCCGGCGTGGCCAACTGCAGTCATAGACAATTAACCATGAGTTTACCCAGTACAGACTCGAATAAAAAGAAGGATGGGACAATTACTCATGGAAATGGAGATGGGTTCGTTGGTGGATACCGGAATGCTGTTGAGAGTCATGGTTGTAAATTCCGTTGGTGGGTTGCTCGCTGCTTCGATTCGGAGGTTTTAAAAGGCTAAGAAGGTTGGTTGGAAGGTTAGCTGGAGAGTGGAGGTAAGTGACAGAGAGAGAGAGAGAGAGAGAGAGAGAGAGAGGGAGCTTTGTTCTTCTTTTGAATCCCCGTGTCAGATACATCGTAAATTGGAGGGAAGGGTAGGTCGACCGTTAAAGAGCCCACGTGTCGACTGTGTGTCCAAACATAATTTACAGAGTCTCAATTTATATTTTTTTAAAGTATAATGATCACTTTACATTATATTGCTGGATATTTTTTTTATATTTCATATTTAAAATAATTTATTTAATTTTTTAAATCTAATAATTAATTTAACTCGAGATCATAATCTAGTGACTTATATAACACTCTATCATTATTTTTATTTTATAAAATTAGAATTATGAAAAAATAAATTAAGACTATAACTCATCTATATTATTTAATATTTATTAATGTAACATTTATTAAAATTAGTAAGATAAGATTGTATCAATACAAGATTAAAATACTTTCTGGATCAAAATATAAAATAGTCAAAATAAAATTGGGAAACATTCCAAAATTTTTATTAAATTATTTGTTAAATTTTTTAGAATACATTTGGGGATATATAGATCATTTTTTCTTATTTATAAGATTTAAAATAAATTTATCTAGAGATGAGAGAGATAAATTTATTTGAACAATTCAAAACATAAAGTCACACGATTTCTTTAAAGGTTGACAGATAAATTTAATAAACAAATATAAAGTACTTTTGTGTAGAACGTTTTCCAAATTTTACTTTTTTTTCAACTCATATCTTAATTAATAAACACTACCTAATGTAACTTCTACAGACTAAAAAAAATGGGATATGGAAAACGTTCTAAACAAAAGTATTTTCTATTATATTTATTAAATTTATTTGACAACCCATTGAAAATAAATCACTTGACTTCTTATATGGAATTATTTAGGTAAATTTGTCTCTCCCCTCCTCCAGATAAATTTACCTTTGACCTTACAGATAAAAAAAATTGACTATATGGCCCCCAATGTATTTTAAAAAATTTAACAAACAGTTTGATAAAAATCTTATAATGCTTTATAACCTTATCTTAATCATTTCATATATTGATTTAGAAAGTATTCCAATATTATCTTGAGACAACCTTATCTTACTCATTTTAGGCAGCGTTTGTTAAAATGAGTAAAATGAAATTGTATCAAAATAAGGTTTGAATGCTTTCCGAACCAAGATATAGAATAATCAAGATAAGTCTGTAAAACATTCTAAAAAATTTATTAAATATTTTTTAGATTGCATTTAGGGACATATAAATTATTTTTTTTATTTGTAAGGTTCAGGATAAATTGATCTAGAGGGATATAAAAATAAATTTTTCTGAATAATCCCAAATAAAAAGTTACGTTCAATTGTTATAGAAACACAATAAAAATAATTTTTATTTAAAATACTTTTCATATTCTATTTTTTTTTCAACCTATATCTTAGTTAATAAATATTATCTTAACAAATAGATAACACTCATAGAATTAACTAACACTTATTCTTAAATTTCTTTAATTAATTCATAGGGTGTTATATACTTGGATTCAGCTCATTCATGACAATATACTATATTGTTTTTATAATTATCGATAAATATGACATGTATAATTGTTTATATATATATATATATATGTTTTGAAGGAAGTTAGATGGGCATGAAATTGGCCAACCAATATCTGAATGTGAAATAGAAAAGGTAGGTGGGACCGTGGGAGTTAGAGGGGCAGCACGTGAGGTTAGGTGTACTATTATTATTATTAAAAATAGAAAAATATTATTATTATTCCATCAAAAGCAAAAACATTTAATTTAATGATAAATATTTCAAAATATAGTAGCCAGTAGCCAGTCATTAGAAAATATTAATTAAGGTTAGGGTCTATAGATGTTGTTAGCCTTCCCTAATTAGAAATGGAATTCATGATTGTGATAATGTATATTTTGGGAAGTGTTATGTCCATAATTAAATTTGATAAATAACTTTCATAAATTGATGTTACACACTTAAATTGAGAATAATTTTAATAAATTTATAATAATTTTCTTTAAAATTATCAATAAATTTTCTCATTATTATAAATTATTGGTAATTTTAAATTTAATAATTAAATTTATTTATTTTTTAGTATATCCACGAGAAAACTCTTGCTTTACATTATCTCAAACCAAACTCCTTATTATATTATAAAAAAAAAAAATCACTCTCTATTCTTTTTTTAATTTTAAGAATTATATGTGCTTCAATCACACTCCCCAATTCTACTCTCAATTTGATTTCTTATTTTATTTATTTATTAATAAATTTCAATTCTAAATTTTTTACATTACTTATAATTTTTACTACTATGAAAATTTAATATTTATTTTCTAATTTAATAATAAATATTATTGTATTCAATTTTAATATTATTTAATATATTTTAAAAACAATTTACTAATATTTTTTTAAATAAAATTATTTAACAAATTTTTTGAATTAATTCCATAATAATAAATTTAAAATTTTAATATGTTAAAAATAATATTTCAATAACCTTCGATCTATTTTTCTCCCTCTTTTATCCGTTTGTCTCATCCTTTTATCGTGACTCTTTGTCTTTTTCGACCATGGGACTATTTTTTTTAGTCGTGTCCAATTGCCTGACTCAATAGTCGTTTTCAAAGTCAATAACAAATCAATTGCAACATGCTTCGTCATATTCGTCTTTTTTGACAGAGCTTTGTGCTTTGACAATGACAATTACAACTGCCACAATGACAGCGATAGCAATGGCCGGCAAGGGAAGAAAAGAGTTTTACCATTTGGATGGCAAGCAAAATCCTAAACGGCGAGCAAAACCCTAATGGCTAACTGGTTGGAGCTGCTTCTTTCCCTCCCCTCTCTAAATTCTGGATTAGCAGCGTTTGGAGACAGCCACAATCACAATCATTATTCAACAGAAAAAAAGCAAAGAGTGCAGAATGATCAGAAGATTCGAAAACCTCATATCCCAAGTGGAAATTGCAGAAAAAAACCCGTTAAGCCTAGCAATAATAATTCTTCACAGAAACTGTATCTTAATTCCAAATTCCAATGGTGACTACAGAGACAGATGATACAAAGAAACAACTCAACAGCCAGTGGTTAGAGCCTGGAATATATATATGAATTTGTAGAGATCCATGGAACCAGCTTCATTCAGCCTTAGATTAATGCCCCTCTTCTTCCTCACTTATGCATGCTTTGACATGAGCTGCCTGAACAGTTCTTCTGGAGCTTCTGAACCCGCACATCGATGGAACAAAAACGAATCAGTAAACAGCAGAAACCAAACCAGCACTGAGGCTATACATAGCTCGTAGTTAAGTTAACTAATTAACTTGCCTGGAAAACCGGTGAAGTTCTTGAATTGCTCAAACCCCTGCCGGATCAACATCTCTGTTCCGTACACAATTTTCTGTATTCCACACTCTCTAGCCTCCCTCAAGAGTCTGGTATCTTTCGGCGTGTAGATGGCATCGAACACTAGCTCGTAATGCTTAAGCGCTTCCTGCATTTCGCGTAGAGACAGTGAACAAACTGTCAAAAACTCCAAAAGAGGTGAAATTGTACTAAGAAATTTTAAGAGATGAACCTTGGAAATGGGGGTGGCATCAATATTGGGCTTCATGCCCACAGATGTGGCGTTTGCAAGAATCATTCTTTCTTCTGGATGGAAATGGTTTACTTCGTGAAGATGCAGAGCTTTCCCCCCTACCTTGGCAGCCAGATCTTTGGCTCGTTCTGCACTCACAAACGGAGCACAAATCAAAATAGTCACCATTAGCTTAACCACAGCAAGTCTGATTATTTAGCAAGAAATGAAGATCAACATATATGTATGCTGACTAGGGTACTACCAAATGTGCGATTCGCGACCACGACCCTTGCTCCTTTTTGCTGTGCGCCATAGGCAAGCGACTTGCCGGCACCTCCAGCCCCCAAGACAACAAACAGTCTGCCGGCTAAGGGTGAACCAGCAGAACTTGAACCATTCGACTCTGTAAAGATGGAGAAAGTGGACCATTTACATTTTTCTTGAATCATATTAGTTATAAGGGTCTTAATAATAAGATCATAGATAAAAATGATTGAAGAGTAAGAATTTATATAATCACTATTATACAATAGGATAAGAATATGACTTCTACCTCTCAGAACATCTTCAATAGCAGAAATTGCACCGATATAATCCGTGTTGTAAGCTTTTAAAGTCCCGTCTGGTCGTCTGACGATGTTGTTAACAGCCCCGATTTTCTGAAGAGAATTTCATTACAGATTCAAGTTCCGATCATCAGCTCCTATTTTCTCATCAAATCTCAGCAAGAATAATGCAAAGGCAAGATCAGATGTTACCTTGGCAGTTGGATCTATCTCATCCATGCACCCCATTGCAACTTCCTTGTGAGGAATCGTACAACTACATTCCAGATTCACAGCTTCTGAATACCGGCCTTAAACCCAAAACTCTGAATCTTAAACAACGGCGAAAAGAAAAAGGATAGAAGAATGTCCTTCATTACCTGAAACCGGCAAAATCAATGGATGTATAGGTGCTGAAGAATTTTTTGACATCATCCACCAGTAAATGAACATAAACGGAATCCAGTCCAACTTTCTTGAATGATTCATTGAACAAAAGTGGGCTTTTGCTGTGGCCAACTGGTTTCCCAATGATGCCATAAACCTTGGTATCTGGCCTTATAAGCCTGAAGTTGTACAGGTCCAGCAAATCTTTTGCAGTCGGCTGGCCGGGAGCCGTTATAGTCCCAGGCTCAAGTGCCCCATAAGTGAGATAGCCATTGAATTTGGGGGCTAGTAGCCGCGAAATTAGGCCCCTCTCGCCCATGGCAATGCCTATAACCGGAACCTACCAAACAAATTCCTCCGAGTTAGGGCCGACCAAGGAAACTGCAATAGCAAACCAAACCGCCAAATCATGACTTCCCCAGAAGCAATGATTGGTTGTGGTTTAGGATTTTAAGATGTTTGCTTGAGTTGTATTAGATGAAAAATACTAATTTGCTTTGTGCATTGATGTGTCGATTACAGTAAAAACTTGTTACTCTCTTATCTTTCTTTAAAGTTGGTAGTGTTGTTTGACTGACCTTCTTTTTACATTTCGATCATTTTTCAGATAATACACTGTTTCTTCTTCAATACAATACATGTGGCGATACAATTTTTAAACTACCATCCCAAATCACTAAAACTATTATTTATTTTGTTGTGTCATGGGCTTTGTCCATTAAAAATGACCCAAAAAAATGGCCAAAAGCCCAAAATATTTTTTTAAGTTATAAGGCGTAAATTTTCCACGCGAGGCTGATTTCATACAAATGAGCAAACTAAATAATTCTGACATGTAAATTTTTTTTCAAAAAGATAAATAATTATTTATAAGAAATTATATCTCAAAAAAAGGGATAAGATAAAATTTATCTATAAAAGATAGACGTCATCCATAATAATCTTAATTTCAGCTAGATTAGGAAAAATCAAAATAAACATTATCTGTAAGAATTTTAATTCTAGCAAGATTAGGAAAAATCAAAATAAATGTTATCTACAATAATTTTAATTCATAATTAATTAAGATTATTCTATATCTCTCTATAAATAAGTAGATACTCATTCTTGAAAGTATACATCTCTAATAGGGGCGGATGTAGGAGGGTCATGGGATTGAGTTATATTAATATTTAGTTGGAGTTGGGCTGTCTAGGCTTTTATATATATATATATATATATTACTATTTAGTTGGGGCTGGCACGAGTTAGCTGCCCTTACATCTGCCCCTGGTCTTTAATATTGATTTCAATACAGTCTTTATTATTTTTAATGTCTGACTTAAATATCGAAGTATTTATGCGAGGATCTTTCCGCATCTTCTAATTATTTCTTTCTTGTAAGCTTAAGTGGTTTAACTAGAGGTGTCAAAAGGGTCGGGCTTTGGCCCGACCCGTTTCTGTTCAAAAGGGGCCGGGCCGAGCCCATAAGGCCCTTATGGGCCAATCAGTTAGGCCCTTATTCATTTTTTTTTAATTTTGTTATTCTTTAATAATTATTGATATTGGATACTAAAAAATTTAATTTCGCAATATATATAAATAATAACCATCAATTTATTTAAAATTTTTAAGTTAAATTTTTTATATATTTAAATTATAAGTAAACATTCTCCTTTTTATATGTACATTATTTTTCATATCAATTCACAAGAAAATTTATAAGGCATATAGAATTTTGAAATATAAAATGATGAAATAATATTTAAAACTTAAGAATTAAGATGAAAAATATTTTAAAAAGAAAAAAAATTGATTTTTATATATGCATTATTTTGATATTTATATATATATATTATATGTATTATTTTTAAAAAAATTATTTAAAAAAAAAGAAAAAAAAGGTCGGGCCCACCGGGCTCGACTTGCTAGGCCCTGTAGGCTAAGGGCCCAGCCCGACCCTCTAGCCCACGGGCTGGCCCAGCCCGACCTGACCCCCTGTAGGGGGGCCGTGGGCCGAGCCGGGCCCTATCCATGGCAAAAGGGCTCAGGCCGGCCCAGCCCTTTTAAAAAGCCCGTGGGCCGACTCGAGTTGGGTCGGGCCGATCCTTTTGACATTTCTAGGTTTGACGATGATGTTCTCCAATCAAATAAATTCATTATTGTATCTCCGCAACGAGATATTTAAATGGCCTCAATCACAAAGTGGCAAACAGCCTACAAACTACAGCGTTTTAATTTGAAAAACATCTCACAAATAATTGATGTTCGTATAGACTTACCTGAGAGTGGACGGTGATCTGGAAAATGCGGGCGACATCGGTGATGTCTAAGGCAGTGGTTGCAATCTTGACAACATCGGCGCCGGTGGATTGAATTCTGGCGACAAGATCGCCGATGGCCTCGGTAGGAGGGGTATCGTCGAAGTTGTGGGAGGATACAATCACTTTGAACTTGTCTGGCTTCTTCCCCATAATTGAACGATTGAACTCATGAGCAACCTGCAATTAATTAATTAATGATTAACTTCTTCCTAATTAACTAACTACTCATCATCACTTAATTATATATATATATATATATAATTAACCTTAAGCTCGACGTCGATGTAATCAGCTCCTAATTCCATGGCCAAACGAAGAGCATCCTGTCTACTCTTCTCATCCCCTTCATATTGACCTCCTTCCCATATTGGCCTGAAACATTATGTTACGTTATCAAATTGACAGGTGTAGTTTATGACCTCCCCATGACACAATGAACAGCCTTGTTGGTACAAGGATCTCGTAATACTAAATTGAAGTTACGTTATCAAATTGTAAAGTTTAATGTGTACCTGCAAGTGACAACAGTGGGCAGAGGTGACTGTCGTACAAGAACGGGAAGATGCAGCGACGGAGTGAGCTGCCGGAGGCAGTCCAGTCTGATCTCAACGACGTCGGCGCCGATCTCCTTGGCCGTTTTCATCTGCGCCAGCATTAGCTCCACGCTGCCCCCCGTCACCGGCGTGCACAGCAGACTCCCGTTCGTCCTACCACCGCCCCCCGGCGACGAGATTCCGGCAGGCATAACACTCGAACCGAAAGCCGCCATCAGCTAGCTTGCTGTATCTCCGCCCGCCCGCCCGCCCGTACGTCTTCCCGAGCACTTAGCTAGCAAGCTTATTCATTTACGACTGATAATGAGCAACGGCTCTAGTTAAATTTGGCGCGGGCTAAATAGCATCGAGTGTGAATGTTAGTTAGGCGGGTAGGTCAAGGAGAATATGGTCCAGAAAATATAACGCCGATTATCGCATATTACAATTCAATTATTATACAATATTATTATATTAAGAAAAATAAACTTTATTTTAATAATATTATAATCTTAATATATGTAATATATAATTAAAATGTGATATTATGTCTATACGACATAATATTTTAACTTAAATTAAATATTGATTAATTATTAATGAATAAGTTAGGTCTAGGCTGCCCCTACTGCTTGCTAGCAATTTGGGAGCCTTATTAGGTGCTCATGCGCCAAGGCATCAGCCTTACCAACCCTCCCTACTGTACCAAGAAAGTTAGTTCATTTGATAAGGTAAGTCTTTTTATTTCTTGGGCAGTCTTGGGTCCAAGAATTAGACCGATTAAATTACATAAAATGATAAATAAATTTTATATTAAGGTATAAAAAGATTATTAAATTTTAATTTATAATTAAATGATTATTAAATTTTAATTTTATAATTATCATCAATTGTTATTAAAAAAAATTAATAGATGTTAACGTGGTTAATAATAATGTAGACAGTTAAAAAATATAAATAATTACTAAATTTTGTATAAAAATATAAAAAAATCACTAAATTTTAAATTAAAATACAAAAATATTAACATTTTCTTAGTCTCTTTGAACGACAATCGATGATAATTATAAAATTATATATTAAATTAAAATTAAATAATATTTTAACTACAAATTGAAGTTTAATGACATTTTATGAAATTTACCCAATTAATCCATTCATTTTTCTTCCTTTTCCTTGGCCATGCAAAACCCATACACAAATGAAAATGGTATTTGCACACTTTTATGATGTTTGTGTATTAAAATATTATATTTATATCACATTAATATAAATATATAAGGATTAAGTTACTTGTTGTGAAAGTTCCAGAGAATAGTTTATCCAAATTTTTTAAATTTATTTTTGAATTAAAATTTTCACCTGCCCAATTTCAAAATCACTCTCTTTCTCTCTCTTAAAATCATCATCTCTCAAATTCATTCTATCTCTTCCCCACTCTCTTTCTCAAATCCACTCCCGCAGGTTGCAGCGTCCACCGTCACCCCACCACCGCAATAGCATCGTCGTCGCCCCCCGTCGCGAGCACCACTATTCGTCGTCGTCTCTTCCTCTGTCATCACCTTTTACCACGAGCACCACGGTCGCCCCCCACCGCTATTGCCCCCAATTGGTCACCTTTACTCGCTGGCCCCCCAACCCTTTCGCCTACTATCGCCCCAGCTATAGTTGTTTGCTCCCACTGGGTCGCCCCCCGATGAGTCACACATACATTTATATATATCTTTTTTTTTTTCTACTTTAGTTTTCTATTTGCTTTGTTGTTTTTTTTTTTTTTTTATCTATTTGCTTTGTTTTTTTGATGTGCTGTGATGATGATGATTTAGTTGTGAAAATGGAAAATAAAAAAAATTATTTAATTGTGTGAGGAGTTTGGAGTTCGAGCTCATAAAATATCAAGTTTATATGATATGGTTGTGAAACAAAATTTATCCACTAGGAAATGTAGTCGGAATGATTGAAGACGATGTTGAGGAAGAAGACGAGAATGTGCAAATATTACTTTGTTTGTAATTATTTTAATTCTTGTAATTTTGAAAATGAAAAATTTGTTATTTGAGTGTAAATTTAGTGTTTGAAAAATTAGAATTTATGTAATTAATTTTATATTATGAAATTTATGTACTATAATTAATTTTATATTATGCAATATACTTAAAAAATTATAGTTGAGAGAATAAGCAAAATGCACTACATTATTTGTAAACTTGCAACCTCAATTGTTACCTGACCAAAATTAATATATGGGCCTTTTTCATTGGTCATTTTTTTTTCATAAAAAATGATCATTTTTCGCCCAAATTCTAATTTTTGGAGTGTTTGATTAGCCAAATTTTTCATGAAAATTATTTTTCATATTGTAGTCATGTGACCATCAATTCCCACTTTCATTGAAATTGATTTTTCCATGGGGAGGTTGATTTTATTTTCCATGAAAATGGAAAACTCACCTGCCACACAGCTGCTTCCTCTTCCACCACCACCCACCAACGGAGAATAGTGAAGATCAGCCATCGGCAGTTGCAACAACCATCGGCGGTTGTGACGGTGACGAGCAGCGAAGATGGCAGTGGCGGCGATGGTCGCTGCAATCGGCAATGGCAGTGATAGGGGGAGGCAGGGAATAGAAGTAGGTTTGGGAGGGAGGGAGGAAAGAGAGAGAGATGGGTAGGGAAGATGGCCACTGCCACTGGCAATGGCGACGAAAGGGGAGGCAGGGAAGAGGAGAAGTGGGTTTGGGAGGAAGAGAGGAGGAGGGAGAGAGAGAGAGATGGGCAGTGAAGATGGCAGCAACAACTATAGCCATTGCAACTGACGATAGGTAGCGAATATGGTAGTGACGACGATGGCTGCTGCAACCGGTGATGGAGGGAAGTAAGGAGGAGAAGTGGGTTTGGGAGGGATGGGAGAGAGAGAAAAGAGAGATAGGGGAGGCAGAAAGGAGACGTACTAAGTTTGGGAAGAAAATTCTATATAAAATAAAAGTGTAATCAAACATCAAAAATTAAAAAGTATGTTAATTTATAAGTTGAAAATTAAATCAATCAAACACTCTTAATTAATAATTTTTATGTAAATAATTTTTAAACAATTGAATTATTTAGATTTTTTTTTTTTCTATATAAGTTCTATACTTGCAATCAAACACTAAGAGTATTTTTTTTTCTTTTATTTTAGTTTCATCAGGCGATGCATCCAATTTCTGCCCTCCTATGGCGTCACAAGCATTAATCCTTTAAGTGTGGTTGAGTATATCTAACATAAGGATATTATATTTCATGTCAAAGGCTTTCAGTTGAAAATGCCAGATCAAGTTAACTATTAGGCCACTAGAACCAAATAAATTCCTGAAATCTCAGAAATAAACTACTGACGTGATATTAGATTGTAAAAATATCTAATCAAATTAGCCAATCCAACAGTCAAAAACATAAAAAAGAACGAAGTCAAAAAGTTACTCATCCACTGGAAAGTTTAAAATTAAATCTATGGAGATACGATCATTGAATTTTGCATCTCGAGTATGTCTCTGATCATCGGAAACCACGAGTCTTGGTGATCGACCACGATGTTTTTGCGTTTTTCAGTGTTAGTCAAAAATTAAAAATTAAATCTACGAAATTAAAAATTAAGAACACTCTTTTAAATTTCATGTATTGTAACTTAGATTACATAATATAAATTTAATTTCATTACATAAAATCTCATAAATGATCATTTTTAAAATATATTACATAATATAAAATTAATTATATTACATAAATTTCACACTATAAAATTAATTTCTTAAATTCTAATTTTTCAAGAACTGAATTTACACTCAAATAACAAATTTTTCATTTTTATAACCAAATTATCATCATCACCACAAAAAAATAATAGAAGAAAATAGAAAAGCTGAAGTAGAAAAAAGAAGAAGATATAAATCTATAAATGTATGTGTGGGGGTGACCCAACGCGAGGGTGGGGGGCGACCGTGGCAGGGTGCGAGCAACGATGAGGGGTTGGCGGTAGTGCTCTTGGCAAGGGGTGATGGCAGAGAGAGGGGTAACGGTGGACGGCGCTATTCGCAACCAAGAGGGGCGACATCGGACAATGGTACTCGCGACGGGGGCAATGGCAAACCGTGCTCAACTGGATGGAGGAGAGGGTGTGACGACAATGCTCATCGCGGTGGCAGGGCAAGATGACGAACGCTGCAATCTGTGGGGGTAGGTTTGAGAGATAGAGTGGTTTTGAGAGAGAGAGAATGGGTTTGAGAGAGTGGTTTTAAGAGTGGGGGAGAAATAGAGTTGATTTGAGACAAAGTCGTTTGGGGGGGGGGGGGGGGGGTTGAAAATGGGCAGGTGGAATGAAAATTTTAATTCAAAAGTAAATTTAAAAAATTTCGATAAACTTCTCTGAAGCTTTCGCGACAAGTAGCTTAATCCAACATATAATACATCAATACACGAATATTATTAAAAATGTCACAAATAAGTGTCCAAATAACCTTTTCAGAAGTATGTTCAATCCAATAACCCAAAAACGCAAACCATAATGACATCCCAGCTGCAGTAATGGCATTGCATTAACAAAAAGAAATTGATCAATTTTCTGTGATTAGGAAGAGAACATAGCATCATCATTATTTCAAACATGGCTGCGTTCAAAGACTCCACCCCAGAATAAGGGATTTACTTACCACACCTAAATTACAACATTTCAGTTTCACCCCTCCAAGCAATGTCAATTCCAAACTGATCACTCCTCATCTTCAGTTTGTTCTTTCAATTGCTACACTCTCAATCAACCAATGCAAAAGAAATCAATTTCAGATCAGAAAAAACAGTTGGGAATCAATTTAGAACCACCCTTACATGATTCGCATCAAAACTTCTCTAAAATTGTACTGCGCATGAAGTCTTCAGGTGCTGCAAAACAGGAAAACAACATGAATCCAATTGTCTTAGAAATTAAGGATGATCATGATACTTCCCAAAAATCAAAATTCTTGATCAACGGAGGAACAACATCACCATTTTTGTTCAATAAGATACCAAAGTGGATGATTGATTCAATACTAGAAACAATCGCAGGAAATCCTTTGATAACACATATTCCTACTATATTAATAGGGCATCTCTGGTGGGTAGCTAGGATTATTGCAGCCAAAAAAATTAAGCCTTCTGCTCCAAAGCAACTGATTAGCATTGACAGCATATTTTCTAAACTGAATTTTGACTTGCTAACTGTGGCACAATAGTCTGTAGAGCCTGGTCCCATAGAACTTTACACGTTCCTTTAGGCTAAATAAGAAAGCCCTTCAAGCTAAAAAATTCGGATACAAGTCAATTGAAATGTTCTCTAATAGTACACTATTGATAGTTCCTGTTGAAACTTAGTCAATGTCTAGGAAGCCTTCAAACATACTTTCATAAGAACCTAAAGTGTCGATTTGACATGGAAGCTTCGAGTAGTAAAAGATATGACTAGTTTAAGTACATAGCTGACTAATATCACGCCACACATAAACAACATATCAAGCCTTTCTCATGTCACATACCAAGTTACAAACAACAAATGCACTTGAAAAACATTAATTGGACAATGATATTCCATAAAAGGGTTCTGTTAAACAACCCTTTTTAGGTTGTTTTTCTCTTTTATGTCTATTGGTTTTCTTTTCTCTTTTCATCACTTGGGTGAATTTCACGATCACTTCTAGAAGCTAATTAACAAGCATACATGCATGTGTGTATTTTTATTTTTTTCTTATGAGTATTTCTGTTGGGAGAACATAATTGATGTTTGAGAGAACAGTTTCTAATACTTAAAACAGCTATAAAAGAATTTAAACAAGTTTTATGCCTATAATATACAATAACAATAATCATAATGTTCGACCCCACTATTAATTCTCTCCTTACCCATCTACATCTTTTATAGAAGAAGATACCTTTTCCACCAGTGAAGAGGTTGAACTGGCCGACAGCCTGACGGAGGAACATTTCTACTCCACTGACTATGATGGCTCCCGCAGTCTCAGCTTCTATTAACAGTGTGGTTTTTATAGGTGTGTAAACAGCATCAAAGACAAGTTTGTAATCACCCAAGGTCGCCTAAACATGAAATACAAGGTGTTAACACATTGACAACTTAAGGATGTTTTGTTCAAATGCAATTAGAGAGAGACTTTAGCCACAGGAATTCGATCAGTATTTGGATGCATTCCTAATGGTGTCGCATTGGCAAGGATTGCATCTTTCTCTGGCCGGAATCTCTCTAGGGCATCAAAAGGCTGAACTTCACCAGAGACAACCATCGCAAGAGATTTTGCTCTGTCTTTGATACAGAAGAATTACGGTTAGAAGGAAGACCTTGTATCCTCTCTAATATTATCTCTCTAGTTCATCAGGTCACCAACCACAGCATGAAGCATCTGGGAATTAGAATACTGCCCATACATAATGGCAAGGGTGGGAGAGAAATAATATCAAGAATGATTATAGAGATTGAAGCCCAATGGCGCCTCGTGCCAAAATGTGCTCCAAGCTGATTGGCAACCTGATGAACTGGAGGGTCCCATTGGAGGGAGGAGCTTAAGAACTGGAACAAAATCTCAAATACTTCCAGAATAATAGAGAATATATTATAATAATTCTTACTATAGCAGTTTTTAAAATCTCATACCAAAGTCAATATCAAAAATGACAACCCGTGCTCCCCTGCATTTAGCACCAAATGCTAGTGCTCTTCCAGCACCTCCAGCTCCTACTAGTACAAACTGTTTTCCAGTGAGAGGAGATGGGATCAATGCCTCCCCATTAGTGGATCCCCATACTGTGAAATTTCAAATGCAGTTCAGTTAATTGATTATCCAATCAAAGAACTCAATCAGACTTGCAAAAGATGAAGACGATTTTACTTCACATCAAATTCATGGGCAATTTTCAAGGTATTTCTATTATGCAACAATGACATGGTCTCAAACGTTAACCTAGAAATTATCCTCAAGAACGAGAAAATCAATGTTTCTATTGCATATTGAAGTTTTTTATTCTCCAAGAAAATATGTATTGGTATAGAACATCTGATTGGTTAGAGAACTATGGTGTCAGCCTCAATACCTTTGAGAGCATCCTCAATTGCTGTTATAGAAGCCTCACAATCTGAATTGTAACCAACCAACTTCCCATCAGTGTGGCGCCTTATAATAGTATTAACAGCACCTATAGACTGATGAAGCAAAGCATGAGACCATTGATTAAAGTTGCAAGATATAAACATTATACATGTGGAATTTACAACTGTGACTTCATAATTCATATAAACTATAGTTATAGATTACAGGTTGAACAAGTGGACCCCACTGATATTCCCATGGAACATGGCAAAGTTCTCGACAAACAAAGGAAATCTACTCCAATCCTAATATTTTTTCTTGGTAACACTTTTAGTTGAGTGGTAGTTATGTACACCAAGAATTCAGTCATTCTTCTCCCAAAGAAATGATGAATGATCAATATGGCATGATGTCAACCCTTGAGAGATTAGGACAGGCACCCATCATATGGTGGCAGCAGCCCACAATGACAATGCCAGCTAAATTACTAAATGTACATCTCTTGCTTCCTCTAAACGTAAATTACTAAACGTACATCAGTGGGGTTTATATGTGGACTTAAACATTGCATTGATGTTACAAATCTTAGGATTGCTGTTTTTGAATGCATCAAAGCTTTAAATTGAGAACAAAAACAGAATATTGAGAGGACCTGAGCAAGTGGATGGACTTCATCACAAAATTGAATAACAGCTTCCTTGTACGGAAATCCTACACTACATTAGCATGAAAAAAAGAAATGAAAAAATCAGAGTAACCTACAAAGTGTATATGTACTAGATTTGATGAAAATGAAAGTGGAAACACAATTGTTAGCATGAAAAGAAAAATGAAAAACTCAGAATAACCTACAAAATATATATGTACTTCTACATTTGATGAAAGTGAAAACCAAGACACAATGTACATACTTCTACAATTTAAAAGCTAAACATGAATATCTCATGTAAAATAAAACTTAAAGAATAGACTAGTGCAAGTAGATTCTACGTCAGACGGGCTCTTCTAAATGATCAATTCCAAAGTGGGGCGTTTGGAACTTGGATGTGTATGAGATATTTCTGGAACATCTAATTTGAAATGTAATCAGTAACTATGCCATTTCATTTAAGTTTACTGCTTGACTATACATAAAACTCTTTCATGTAAAATAGAGCACATTTGATCCTAATAACTTTGTTATGGGGCAATCATAAATTGTTCCGTGAGATGGACAATAAATTTTCTAGGCTTATTCTACTGGGATTAAACCAAAATCAGGAAGCAAGGGTATCATTAGTATGCTAATAAAGTAAAATATTTGGTTTTTTCTGCTACATCAGTAAAGTATTTTGTTGTCCATATAAGATATGATTTATTATTGAGTGTCATAAAATAAGAAGAAGAGTACCATAGTATGTCAATAATGTGGTGGCAGGGTATACAAAGGGAGGATGTATTCAGAAATAATTCTTCTGAAAAAACTAAAATCACATCCTTCAACTGAAGAATCAAGTGCTTCTTCTGAAAATAAGAATGTGCACCAAACAAATACTTAGGCCTATGCACATAAACTTTTTGCCGCAGCGCTATCAGCTATAATTTGAATGAGATGATTTTTCCAGGTTGTTTGCATATATGGGTGGATATGTGAATGATGCGCCCGTGTACAGTCAGTGGGTGTGTGTGTGTGTGAGAGAGAGAGAGAGAGAGCATAGTATTTGTAATCCTAATCCTAATAAAAGTAATACAAACATATAACTGATAGAAGGCAGTTGAAAGTAGCCTAAAAGTAGATATTCTAGTTAGTCTTACATAAGATACCTCTCAAGTTATGAGTAATGACTGTTCTTATTCTGACAGAGCAAGAATTTATAAGCTCCAATAGACTTACCTGAAACCTGCAAAGTGGGGACTAGAGTACACATTAAAAAACTCTTTGAGATCATCTATTAGCATTGGGACATAAATTCCATTGTAACCCACATGTCTGAAGGTAGGATTATGCAAAAGAGGACCCTTGCTGTGGCTCACTGGCTTTGAGATCAGCCCAAAAACTAAAGTCTCTTGATTTATATACTGTACTCCATATGTGTATCGAAGACTGCCCAATGTAGGAAGACCAGGTACTGGATTTCCTTCAATAGATCCGTATACTAAGAAACTACCAAATTTGGGCCCCAATATTTGACTTATAAGACCTCTATCCCCTTTAGAGTATGCAATTAGTGGGATCTGCAGAATGTATAAAGGAAGTGTCTTGTCAAAAACAAAAGATGAACAAATAATATTCAATTAGAAAATCAAAACCATCCCCTCATCTATACTCAGAAATCACATAGGTTATAGAGTTTAATCTGCCAACAGATCCAGTCTCTTTTTCCATTTTATTTTGAGGTGCAGTCCTCATTGTTATAATTCACACTTCTTACTCCAATGCATCCTTTATGTGAACCATTAGTATTGTTCATCCTGTTTACAGATATTGTTTTCATTTCATTCCTGTCAAAACATGGTATACTAGAACAAGTGGCAAAAAAATCACAATTTCCATCTATGAACACAATACCTGACAATGTGAAAGCAAATGAAAAATTCTTGATATTTCTGCAATGCTACTTGAATTCAAGACGATTTTGACAATATCTGCACCAGTTGATTGCATGCGTGAAACAAGTTGGCTGAGATCTTCTTCTGAAGGAGTCATATCATCCAAATAATATGATACAATTATTTTACTACGCCTATGCTGGTTCTGCTTGTGTTCTTCAATGAGATCTGAAGCAACCTAAATTAACACATAAGACCATAAAAATTTAACCATCAAGTAGGGGCTGGATTAGCATGGTTCCTATATGCTATGAATGAATTCAAGCATGAAACAAAAGCATATTAGCAAGAGAGAGTGTAACCAAAATTCTTGGACTGAAAAGAACACCCTAATGCCTCTGTCATTCCGTCTCTAATGACAAACTGACATTTTTTTTCTTTGTTAATTGATGATTTTGCTATGTTATTTAGCTTGTAAACTCTCAAATGAATGACTAAAGGCTAATTAACAAACATTAACACCTTTAATATTTGAAAGTTATTGTCATGCAGTATAAACATATCGGAGAACAAGCACACAATCAGTTTCGTTTTACTTGTGCAAGCATGTTTACTTGCACCTGCTTACTTGTTTTTTACCAGTTAAAACAAAGAAGGCAACAGTTTTTCAAATTATATGTACATCAAAGTTGACAATGTTTTGATTTAATTTTGACAAACTTAACCATGATAAGGATACAAAAGATTGTATAATCAGCGTTGCTCTTCATCAACTCTATAGTCTTTTTCACCAACTGGATATAAAATTTCAAATTTTGGCAAGGAAAAAATGGCAATGATGATAGTCAACAAAAGGATGTTCAAGAAAAGAAAGAAAGAAAGAAAAACAATGTGATATGCAACACCATAATACTAGGGAGCTAATAGATATGACTAACTACCATCCGCTGTGATAGCTCTTTGACAGAAAGAATTATAACCCTGAGTGTAAAGCATTTTGAAAACTATTTCTCTAAAAACCACGTCTATCAAAGGGTAAGCACCATATTTCATAATTATGGCATTAGAATGCTCCCCAGTCTTACTTATTGTTGTACATTTTGGTGTTTCAGCATTATGGTCTCCAGCTATCAGTTATTGCTCTAAAACAACATATCAGGACTTAATTCCATTAAGTGGGTTGGCTAGGTTATTGATCTACAATAGAAGAAAAAATTAAGTCTAGAGATGAAAATGGAAAATAATTTGATTATTCTATGAAATTCAATAAAAATCTAGTTTCTGATCCCACACATGGTAAAGAAAACATTGCAGGGGTTTTCCATTTTTCAACCCTAGGACAGAGCGCCTTAGTTTCCATAAACTACTTTTCCCATGAATGATTTAATATCAAATACAAATACCTTGAGCTCCAATTCCACAAAATCTGCTCCCAATTCTTTAGCCAAACAGAGTGCATCCAACTGCATATTTTGATCAACCTCATTCTGACAACCTTCCCCTTTTGGCCTAGCAGAAACTAAATAAGTAAATCAGAGCAAATGTGGCCAAATAGAAATTGAACATTTAAATTCTATACTGGACAGTCACAGTTTGCTTTCAACAAGATAAAGGTCAGCTTGTTGGCTGACCATTTGTCTTGAACATAAGAAGCAACTTACACTAATATAATATTAGATATAGCAGGACAAATTATTAGAGATATACCATATAAAAGAATCTTAACACTTGCTTTTACAGTAAATCCAACAATCAGTTTTCTGCAGATCCAATAAGAAAAAAAAGAAAGCTCTATCTTTTTCCATGTAAACCTTTAGTTTTCTTGTCTAGATTAGTTTGCTTATCTATTAAAGCTTTGGAAGCAGGAGGAATGGTGATGTTACTGAAAATAAAAAAGAATGCTAAGATTTTTTGTTGCAAGCAAACACATGGTAGGTACAGAAATAATATACTGTGGAATATGTGTCATGTTATAAATAACATTATAGCCAGCAGAAAGCATAACAGACCTGTAAGATTGAGATCAATCAAAAGAACTACTTCCTCTCCGATTACAAGCTTTCTTAAGGAAAATTATTGAGATCAAGCTAAGGCTAAGTGGAGGTATTTTGCTGAAAAGAATGCAATCTAGGGAGAGGCTATAGTTGCTTCCTCAGGGTCCAAACCTCCCTAGGGGCAAACTCACACACAGACTTATGTGTGCTTACCTGATGGCATGGTCTGTAAGCTAATTCCTCATACTTGTGAGTTCCCCACCCCCAGCCCCCAAAGAAAAAAGAAAAAGGTTCGATAACCAAGTAAAGTACGGGCATCCTTCTTGTGCTTAACATGGAAAAACCAGTAAGTGTCAAAATGACGTCAGTTATATTGAACATATACTAGGGAGGAGGGGAAAGTTGCAAAAATAGGATTTTCGGTATTAAACTTTTGAAAAATAGGACACTTTACAAATCTATGCAAAACTAGGACTTTTGAATGTGTATTGGACAAAAAAAACTCTCGCTTTTCAGTTAGCTCTTTCCTTGTTCTTCTTTTTCAATGGTGCTTCTTCTTCCTCACTAATTAATTTGTTGAAAAGATTTTCAAAGTCTGCTACACAATAGCTGTGGATCTTGTTTTCTCCGCCTAAGTTGCTATTCTATTCTATTTTTTTTATTCTTTTTCAATGGTGCTTATTCTTCCTCGCTGATTAATTTGTTGAAAAAAATTTCAAAGTCAGCCACACACAGCGACTACATCTTGTTTTCTTCGCTGGAGCTACTATTCTGTTCAATTTTTTTTTTTATTTCTTTTCAATAGCGCTTCTTCTTCCTCGCTAATTAATTTGCTGAAAAAATTTTCAAAGTCTGCCACACATAGTGGTTGTGCATCTTGCTTTCTTTGCCTAAGCTGTTATTCTATTCTATTCCATTTTTTGATTTCTTTACTTTCTGCAAGTTCTCCATCAAACAAGCACAAAAGTTGTTCAAATATATCAATTGCAGATATCAGTTTTAGATATCGATTATAGATATCTATTGTAGATATTGGTTGTTGATAGATATTAGTGCAAAGATATCCGTTGTTGATATTGGTTCAAAGATATTGGTGCAAAGATATCAGTTCAAATATATTGGTGGTTGATAGATATCAGTTTAAAGATATCGGTGCAAATATATCGTTTCAAATATATCAGTTGATTAAATATATATCAATAATAACAAAAATTGCACATAAATCTTTGGACCGATATCTACATCAGATATCTACAATCGATATCTAAAACTGATATATTTGGACAATTTTTGTGCTTGTTTGATAAAAAATTTGCAGAAGATTAAGAAATAAAAAAAATAGAATATAATAGCAGCTTAGGCGGAAAAAGCAGGACGTACAACCGCTGTATGTGGCGGACATTGAAAATCTTCCTAACAAATTAATCAGTGAGGAAGAAGAAGGGTCATTGAAAAAGAATAAAAAAAATAGAATATAATAGCAGCTTAGGTGGAGAAAGCAAAACACACACACAATCACTTTGTGGGGCGAACTTTAAAAATCTTCTCAACAAATTAATCGGTGGGGAAGAAGAAACGCCATTGAAAAAGAATAAAAAAAATAAATAGAATAGCAACTTAGGCGAAGAAAGCAAGATGCACAATCGCTATGGCCTGTGTGTGGCGATTTTTGAAAATCTTCTCAGCAAATTAATCAACGAGGAAGAAGAAGTGTCATTGAAAATGTAAGGCCCAACTTTTGGGCCTTATTTAGGCCCAAGAAGAGAACTTAAGCCCATAAGACCATATAAAAGCCTTAGGGCTCCAGCTTCCCCCCCGCCCCCCCTCTCCTTCTTCCTTCTCGTTCCAACAAGCGCTCTCTCTCTCTCTCTCAATCGATTTTGGGCAATCTAACCGTTGGATCCTAAATCCGACCACATTTTCACCGTGAAATTGACCTCAATCTACAACAAGGTAAGCCTTTTATTTTCATTAGCTTTACTTTTAGTTCAGATTTGTGAGAGGTGTATGTATATGCATGTGGGTGTGTTGGCCGAAACTTTGAACCTAGATCTAGAAAGATCTAGCCGTTGGATCTTGTTGGTTTTCGGGTATGTTAGTCAATGGGATTAGAGGTGTGAATGGCTACCTCGGATCACCGGAAAAACGTCGGCTGCGATGGCCGGTGGCGACTAGCAATGTGCGTTGTAATCTGGCCGAAAATTAAAAATTAGATCTACGAAGATCTAGCTGTTAGATCTTGATGGTTTTTGGATATGTTGGTTTATGAGGGTAAGGGAGTCGAGTGGTGGTCTCGGATCGCCGAAAAATGTGGCCGGCGGCGTAAACAGCTTATTTTTAAATCTGGCCAGAAATTTAAAAACCAGATCTACGGAAATCCAGCCGTTAGATCTAACTCATTTTTGTATATATTGACCTTCGTTGCTAGGCGTTTCTAATGGTAGGTTATGTTCGTCAAAATATTCGGCCGGCGGTGGTCGGAAGTGGACGCTGGGAATGGCCAGTGGTGAACGTCGACGACGGCAGCCATGGGGCTGGCCTAGGTTGTTTTATTTTGGGGCTTTCGGCCGTTGGAGCAACATTTGAGTCGGTCCAAATCTTAGGAGATTTAAATTTTATATTTTATTTAATTCTTATGAGAATTGATAATTTTGTTAGGTGATTTTGGCGCGCCCCAGCTGAGAGGCGTTTGAGGGAATCCTGCATCTTCAATAATACTGTGAGTGAGTAAATTGTATTATGGTGATAATTGTTGCATTCATATCTCTTATTATTCGGTTATTCCATATATCTTATTCATGATCTTGTTCTTTAATTGCATACAGAAAATTGAAATCCATATTGTCTGTTGTGCACATATTGACACTTGTGATATATTGCATATGACATTTGTTAATATTAAATGATGGTATGAAATGTGTATTAAATGGAGTAACAGCTAGAACCCTATATGCTAGCTATAGTAAATGTTAGCCGTTGGTGCACCACGTATATGTATTAGGGTGAGAGTGGGTCCGCCCTTACTTGGCGAGAGTGGTTTCGCCGAAGCAAATCTCGTGGGTGAGAGTCATTCCGCCCCAAGAGAATGGAATATGTGAACTTTGGTTCTAGATGGTTAACTCATATATGCGCATGTTTATTTGTCATCTCCTATATTGTTGTAAATACTATTAAGCATAGCATAGTATGATGATCAATCATTGGATGCATTGATTGTACATTTCCCCCATTATAATGCTTCTTACTCCTTACTGAGCCAGTGTCAGGCTTACCCCTCAATATTTCAGATTTTGTAGGTTGACATCACTTTTGACGATAGGAGTTGTGGTAAACGATTTTACTACATTTACTCTAGTCACGCTCTGGCTACAACACATGCATCTCATCTCACGGGTTGAGTATAAGGAAATTGATGTTTCTTTCGTATGTAAAATGAGAAATTTTGAATATTGTAAGCATGTAATAGATTATAGCCCGGTGGATACTTCAATATCAATTAATGGAAATGTACTTATTTTGTAATATATATGAGATTGTTAAATGTTTGAAAAATTATGTGTATTGTAAGGTTTACTATTCCCTATTGGAGTTTGTGGCTTCTAAGGGGATGGTGTCGGTCACGGCCTCGGATTTTGGGTCGTGACAGAAAAAGAAGAACAAGTAGAGAGCTAACTGAAAAGTATGGATATTTTTGTCCAATACACGTTCAAAAATCCTAGTTTTGCAAAAAAAATTGAAGTGTCCTATTTTTCCAAAGTTTAGTACCGAAAGTCCTATTTTTGCAAATTTCCCAAGAAGGAGCCACCAACGTAAGTGGAATAGGTTGACTTAACCAGCACTGGGACACTTCAAACTTCTCTTTCTTCTTCCTCCTTTATTTCCAAGCCCATCTTCAGTATGAAATTTGCCACGTTAACGCATTTCCATCTTGTAATTCTTGTTTCAAGCCATTTCTTGCACACAAACACCCCCCCCCCCCCCCCCCGGCGGAGTGCTAAAAAGAAGTAAAGCTGTCCAAAAACAGCGAAGATGAGCCCGGCACGCACCGATACACGGCGGCGACTGGGAGTGGCTTACTGTCGAGGAGAATCTGAAGGTGTTGACGAGGGCGGAAATCCTTCAAACAATCGAGCCTGATCTCCACCAAATCTGCGCCTTGTGCCTTTGCCTCATACATATCGGTCACCATGTGCTCAACAGATTGACTTACCAATTGAGCACAAATCATTGTTGAGTTCCTCGGCATCCCAGTAGCAGCCATTTGTTTGCACGAAGATTGATGGTGAGAACAGAAACAAAGAATCCAATTCCAACCTTGCTCTCAGAATTCGAGCTTGATGGGAAAATCAATCATGGAAGATTCTCAGGGTTGGAATTAAAATCGCAAATCTCATCCGAATGAGGGGATAAAAAAATGATCAGAAGATCGAACAGCAACCACGTATGGTGATTTGGGTTAGTAGTGGTTGTCGGTTAATTTAACATAGACTTTAAACTTTAAAAATCTAATTATTTATTTATTAAATTTAAATTATTATTACCTATTTATTAAATTTTGTTCAATATCAATCACTCATTATAGCTTATAAATGAAAAATGTTGACATAACTAATAGGATTCAAAAAAAATTAACAAACACTTGTTGAATTTTAAAAATATAATTATTTATTCATTAAATTTTATATTATTATTATCTGTTTAGTGAACTTTACTCAATAATAACTATCTATCACCTGTTACATTACAATTTGATATTGCAAATGAAAAATACTCATCTAATAGAATCTAAAGTAGTTGAATTAAATCTTTATTTTTGACTAATTTAACTCTGCCAGTGACGATTGTCATCGACCCTCTCGTCACTTTGTCGCTGGTGCCTCACCATTGCCTCACCTCTCTTTGCCTTGTCTCTTCCACGCCAATTGTTGTTATTGGAGCAAAAAAATGGGAGAGAGAAATAATGTGTTGCTGAGTTGATCAAAAATAAGAATTGATTAGGCCACATTATATTTTATTAATCACGTTGGGCATTTTTCATTTGCAAAATCAAAAGGCGATGTAACGGATGATGGATTGTTGATGTTGAGAAAAATTTAGTGACCAAGTAGTAATAATCTAAAATTCAATGAGTGAGTATTTACATTTTTAAAATTAAGTGAGTATTTGTTAAATTTTTTTGTATTTTATTAATCACATGAACATTTTTTGTTTGTAAGATGTAACAAGAATGATTAACGTTAAGTAAAATTTAGTAAATATATAATAAAAATTCAAAGTTCAACAAATAAATAATTATATTTTTAAAATTTAGTGAATATATGTTAAATTTATCCAATAGCTGGAGCCAGCTTATCCCATTTTTACATTAATTTAACATTTTACATACATCTAAAGAAATACATTGAACGGTTCAAAACTAAAAGGAATTTACATAAATGATTAGGGGTGATTCTGATTGATAGAACGAATTTCAAAGCGTATCAGTTATTTACCTGAAATGAGAATGCACTTGAAGGAGATATATATTCAAGTATTGTGTAAGCATAAATACGTACTTATATAAGTTTGATGAGACAACATAAAAGTTTGTTTTTTTATTTATAGTCCTTTTAAAAGGCAGACACTTGGACCCTCACAATTCAAAGGTTAGGTTAATCAGCATCATTTTCACACATGCTTCAAATCACTTGATTCTCTAAACTAAAACTATAAATACAGATGAGATCAAGTGATTTTTAAGAAAGACCAATTCAAATCAATTATCCCAAATATATATATATATATATATAAATTATCACTCGCTACCTTCCGGGTGCCAATCTTAGGAAGCATGCTGCAACCTCCGAATCTACAAAAACAAGCCAAACATGTAACATTTCATTTATACAACAATACCAACAACATTAACATAATCAAATCTCAATCCACCAAGAAAAATTATTACTCTGTCAATCATATCTATGTGCGGCCGCGTCGATCCTTGATGATGGGCTCGTCGTCACCAACGACGACTATCAGGACAATCGATTTCTAATATAAAACGGGGAAACTAGCCGGCTGTTTCCTGTTTCTACTTGCTATTCTGATCACTAACATAATCAAAAGCTCACGGACAAAACTGTGAGGTGTTAAAAAGGATGAGATTCGCAGGATAATTTACAGCAGGTAAAGGTATGGTAATGATCCCGAAATTCACAGTAAATTATAGCCCAATTAAAAAAGGCTTTTTAAGGAAATAGCATGGAGGGGTGGCGAAATAGTGGAGTCATATCATAGCCATCAGAAGGAATCCGAGCATACTCAGCATAGTACTCAGAGGGTCCCCCATCATAGTAACCAGCAGTTCCACCGTAGAAGGATTCTCTTGGGGCATCCCTGGGCATATAAGGGAGTGACCTT
The DNA here is from genome assembly GCF_014633365.1 of Diospyros lotus. NCBI lineage: Eukaryota > Viridiplantae > Streptophyta > Magnoliopsida > Ericales > Ebenaceae > Diospyros > Diospyros lotus. The sequence goes on along the minus strand of NC_068342.1, from coordinate 3,903,010 downwards.
TCCGGGTAAGGGATTATATGCGGGTCAACGAAGCCAGCAAGCTCATAGGGCCCTGGCAGTGGCGGGACGAAGTATGGTGCACCTTGACCAGCGAACCCGCTTGTCGAATATGGATGAGGCGAAGGAATTGAGCGAACGGCAGAACCAATAGAAGCATTTGGAGCATCTGCTGACACAACTGTACGACGTCGCTTATTTACACTCTGCTCAGCGGTAGACATGGTAAAAGCGCCAGATTTCTTTTCGCTCCTCTGCTGGAGCCTCTGCTGCTGTTGAACCTTGGGACCAGACACAATAGGAGCATCGCGTTTCTTCTCGTTCTTCTGTTGGGGTCGACTCTGCTCCTGCTGTTGTGTCATGGTGGCAGACCCAGTAGGAGCACCCTGTTTCTTCTCACTCTTCTTCTGTGGTCCACTCTGCTGTTGATGTTGAATCACGGGGGCAGACACAGGAATACCATGTTTCTTCTCGCCCTTCTGTTGTGATCCACTCTGCTGTTGATGTTGAATCACGGGGCCAGACACAGTAGGAACACCATTTTTCTTCCCGCTCTTCTGTTGTCCGCTCTGTAGTTGATGTTGAATCACAGGAGAAGACACGGTAGAAGCACCACGACGTTTCTTCTTTCTCTTCTTGCGTGATCTACTCTGCGGTTGATCTTGATCCTTGTGGGCAGACACATTAGAAGCCGAATATTTCTTCCCACTCTGCTGCCGTTGATCTTGATCCTTGTGGGCAGACACAATAGCAGCCGAACAGTTCTTCCCACTCTGCTGCCGTTGATCTTGATCCTTGTGGGCAGACACAATAAGAGCCGAACATTTCTTCCCACTCTGCTGCCGTTGATCTTGATCCTCGTGGGCAGACACAATAGGAGCCGAAAATTTCTTCCCACTCTGCTGCTGTGGTTGAGGGTTGGTTTCAGATGGTGTAGCACATTTACTTTCTGCCTTCTCAGTCAGCAAAAGAATGTGCTTCTCAACCTCCATGGGCACAATTTTTGTCCCAAGCTTGTGATCTTCAATGCATTTGATCACAGCCCTCAGAGCATCAATGCCAATCCTAATCTGTAAGAAATTTCAGTAAATAGTATGTTAGCTAGAGATAATGGATCTTATACTTGAAAGGTTGCACTAAAATGGTAAAACAAGTCACTGGCAACAATAAATAAACAAATGAATTATAACACTAGCAAAAAAATGGTAACAAGGGAATGTACCTGCTCTCCAGTAAAGTTCTTGCTCTCGAAAATTTCATCAGAAATCTTCTTCCAATACTTGAAGTAATCTTCCAAGATGGGACCTGGTGGGAACTCACGAACCAGTTTAAATGCATGTATTAATCTAATAGCTGCAGGGTTCTGCCTCCTTCCAATAAGGCCTTGAACAACACCTGCCATACCAAACAAAATGTAAATGTTATTAAGAGGGCTATATAACATGAATACATGACAAATACCAATCTAGTCAATGTTTGAGAATCGGAATCACACAAACAAATAAAAATATAGTTAGTTTAGTGAATCCAAAATAAGTCCAAATATTCATTATTCATTAACAAGTACACAACCAAGATGACAAAGAAAGAGAGGAACTCTATCTAAGATGTTCGAATTTGAAATCCAATAATCAATCAATTGTTGGTTCTCTAATATTAGCTCAGGCTGCTGTTGTAGATGAACTTGGTGTTCAAGCGCCTTCCAAGCCAGGCTGCTCAAGTGGACTTCCTTGCTCCCCAAAATTTGAGAATGCAGGGCCATGCTGCCCCTGACCAGTGTGAACAAGTTCAAAGGATGGGGTCAGCGGATATTGCACATTCATCATAATGAAGTGGTAAAATCGTTGAATTTGTTTGGGATGTCATGGGTCTTCTACCAACCAATAAGGGTACTGCATCACTCCATCATACAAGACTGGTCATATAACAAGAAAATATAACGGAACTCCAATAATTTGTACTCAAGAGCTCATTTTGGCTGCTTCTATCTGCCAGGATCTAAAAGGCTGAACCAGGCCCTTGACTAGGTACAGATGTGGAAAGAAGCATGGTTTCTCATTCCTAATCCTATAAAGAAAGGCCCTTTTTTACTAGGTATAGATGATGTAGAATTTTCACCCTGCATACATGGGTCCTGCACCTTTTTGACACCTACTGAATCTAGCTTTGCCAACCAGGGAAAGACGAGAACTGAAAATAAAGGTAAAATGGAAAATGCCCCTAGGAATCACATAAAAAGTAATGGAAATTGACTGTATGAGGCAACTGAAAACAAATATAAGAATGTGAAAACATGTTGAGAGCTTCAGCCTTCAGGCAAAGAAAATTTATTGAACCTTTCTAATTTGAGGAGAACAAAAAAGACAAATGAGCCTATCCGTCTTAGGAAAACCATATCTGTGTAACCCCCAGGGAACTAACTGAATTTCATGTTGCTGAATGTTGAAGTTCCATCAAGTTTTCAGTTTTCCAAAATGACAATTGTTCAAAGAAGTTTTACTAATGAACCCAACTGTGCATTGGAAAACCGTAGACCTAATCAACCCAATAGGGTAATCTGAAACCTTCTCTTCCTCTCCCCTTCTTCCAGGTGATGGATGAGATCAGAGAATAGCATAGAACCCAGAACCAAAACTAATATATCCCAACCCAACTTCTAAAAGAAACCAATACGATTGGGAAACAAAAACAGAGGGCTGAAAGCCCAGTTCCTAGAAGTCCACAATTGAACCCATCCCCAACTGAAATCCAAAACGATAATTGACCCATTTTTCAATTTTAACCCAGATTCAACCAGATCTAGTTGATCCTTTGTGTGTGCGCGCGTGTGTGTGTTTTTTTTTTCTTTCTTTTTTTTTTTTTTTTTTGGGGGGGGGGGGGGGGGCATCTATTGGTATCGTAACCAACAAAAATTTATTTTAAAATTCCTCATTTTCATTATTTTGCCAAGCTCCATCTTGTTTTCACTACATATTGGGCATCCTCTTTTGAAAATCAAGAACCTGGGCAAAATGGACCCTTCACTCTTGACTTCATTCTTTCACACTGCTCAACATTTTCCACATTAATTCCATCTCAGCTTCTAAGTTAAATGTGACTTCTCATGGTATTTCAATTTTACAAAGTTTACTTTATCCTCCCTCAAGCTCCCCACCACCACCCAAATACATAGAGACATAGAGTTCTATACCTACATCTAAAATGACAGCCTATGCTACAAAATTATACTACTCCCCCCCCCCCCCCCCCCCCCAACCCAACACACACAGTTCTATATCTACATGACTACATCTAAAATGATAAGCCCATGATACAAAATTATCTTTATAAGTAGAAAATTCAATTCAACCATAATGAGGAAACACAAAGGATCAAATGAAATATCAGATAACTATAAAAGTACAACTTAAATCTAATGAACAAGAAATTACAACAGAAACTAAAAAAATAGTACAGGATAACTGAGAGAGCACATATAAAAAAAGTTAGCACTTAGTGAACTGCTAGAGACAAGATATCAGACACAAAAGGAGATAAGGTTTCGCAGAAGTAGTATGAAGCTTAATCTTCAGAAAGCTTACCAGGGACCGTGTCCACGAAGCCAAGGACTCCAAACAATTCAGGAGCCTCTTGGTGCCAAGCAATTGTCTCAAGAAGTTTCAGAACCTCGTCAGAATCAAAACCAGTTACCAATCCATAAATCCCTACAAGCTGCAAAAAACCTAAGACCTCCAAAGAGTTTTCATCCTGCACTTCCAGTTCTATTTTCCTATCAACTGCAAATTTTGCTGCCAGCCTTGCCTTCCAATCAACAGCAACTTTTGCAGCTTCCTCTTTGACACAACGCCTAATCTCTGGTGAGATTCTCATCAGTTGTGCTAACAAAAGTGTGCAACTCCTTTGAACAACTCTAGTTTGAAACTCCTTGTCACCCTTCTTCAAATGCGGTGGGTAGAAACCTTCTAAGGCATCCAATACAAGCTTTCCAGGGTCGGCTGACATTCGCAGGGCTAGAAAAACCTCATCGCGCATTGAATCATGGTCATCAACGTGTTCATTGAGGAAAATCTGCAAACATCTTCCATCCATAGTGACCGAGAACTGCAGACTTGCAGCCACGGAATTACTTCCATCGTTGCTCGCCCAAACCTCTTCTTGCTCGACCTTCACCTTCGTCATCGTGTGAACCTTGCCCGAGCCAGCCTCTCTCAACTCGAGCTGTTTCGCGAGTTCTTCACAACGTTTTTCTCTCGATTCTACCTCTTTGCAGCGTAGTTCGAACAGCTTCTCCTTCGATTGGAGCTCTGCCAAACGCCGTTCAACCGTTTGCTGCAACGACTCCAGTTCCTTCTCTCTGGACTCGACTTCCAACAACCAACCATTCACGCTCTCCTGCAAATCAAGGAGCTCCGTCGATTTCTTCTCATACTCCAATCGCGCCACATCAAACCCTTTCTCCCTCGATTCGAGCTCCTTCGAGCGTTGTTCGAGCAACAATTCGGCCGAACCCAATTGCTTCTCTTTCGAATCGAGTTCTTCGCAGCGCTCCTCGATGAACTTCTGGATTGAATCGAAATGGGCTTCCAGGTCACTCTGCTGTCGATTGATCAACTGAATCGACTGTTTAAACGCTTCGGAAAGACCCTCCTTCTGCGAATCGGCGAGCTTCAGGCCGGCAGAAATCCTCTCCGCCATGACCGTTTCGACGGTACGCCGCCCTCGTAGAACCCTAAGAAGAGCGACGCTTCGCGATATGAGAGAGAAAGAGAGAGAGAGAGAGAGAGAGAGCGGTTGCGGTGGGATTTCAAAATTGGGAAGCAAAAAATGCTTTTCGGGCAATTTTAATTTAACTTTTATCGTGGGTCTTATGGCCATCGCCGTCGCCAATGCTCCCCAGTCCCCACCGACAAGGGTTCAAAGTTCATTTCCCTTCCATATTTGTGCCTTTCCATATACTCTTATTAGGGTTTGTGAAAAAAACGTACTTATAGAAATGGTGTTGACGAGAAAAACTTACCTCAAGATAAAATTCGTAGATTTGAAGGAGGAAAGTTTCGTTGAAGCATTAGAGTTCATTCAGTTAATCAATCGACAGAGTAACCTTGAAGCTCATTTCAATTTAATTCGGAAGTGCATCTAGGAACGTCGTAAAGAACTCGATTAGAAGGAAAAACAATTTGTGTTTGCCTGAATTTTTGCTCGAACAATACTCAAAAGAGCTCGAATCGAAGGAGAAAGGGTTTGATGTGACCCGATTTGAGTATGAGAACGAATTGACGAAGCTCCTTGATTTGCAGGGGACGACGATTGATAGGTTATTGAAAGTGAAGTCCAAAGAGAAGGAAATGGAGTTATTGCAGTAAACAATTGAATAGTGTTTGGTAGAGCTCCAATCGAAGGAGAAGTTGTTCGAACTACGCTGTAAATAGATAGAATCGAGAGAAAAACATTGTGAAGAACTCGCAAAACAACTCGAATTGAGAGAGACTGACTTGGGTAAGGTTCACGTGAAAGTGAAGATCGAGCGTGAGAAGAGGTTTGGGTGAGAAAGAAGATGTTTGCAAGTTGAACACGTTGATTATCACAATTTAATGCACGATAGGATTTATATAACCTTGAGAATATCAAACCTATAAGATTTCTATTCACCACATTTGACGAAACGTGATAAGGATGAAAGATTAGAATAATGACATCGAGAAATGTGTTGTGGGAATGGGGATTAAAATATCACCACTTGTGATTTCATTGTATTTTAAATTTGATAATAAAAAATGACTTTTATTGACCTCAAATCTCATGTGGTGTCACCTTATAAATAATATATATAATATTAAAATCACATTTAATAGAGTTTTGAGTTATTTTTATTTGATAAGCTTTTTTATTTTAATTTATTTAAATTTTGTTCTTTGATGGATGTTTTCACACTTCTCTCTCTACATTTTGCTTTTAAAAACTCAAAACAAACCACAAATATTGCACAGCCTCAACATTTACGATAATTGTGATCTAAAATCTAAATTTAATTATAATAAAAATATATTTGTAATTAAAAATTTATCTCCTTTGTGACTTATATTGTTATTAGACTATAAATTTATATAAATCATCTTTTGTATGCATTTATAAATGAGTGTACTAATTAATACATTGAAATTATTGTAACAATATTATCATTGTTGTTTTAATATAATAATAATTTTATTTGATTGAAAATGTCATTCGTCAAGCTATCTGAATTTATAAAAATAAGAAAATAATCAAAGAATGAGAGAAAGTCTCTGTGCGAACACTCTAATATCTAAGTTAGATACTAAATATTAATTGAGACTATATTAAAACCAATATAAAAAATGTACATTTTCAAGAATGAGTGCCCGCTTATTTATAGATGAATATAGAGTAATTTAAAGTATTTCAGGATTATAATTCTTATAAATAATATTTATCTTAATTAATCATAATCTATTATCTTGCCCTTTTGCATATAGAATTTATTGTGGATGACTGTTTATTCTAATATTTTAAAATAATTTCTTAATTAAAATTCTTTATGAATAATCACTTATTTTTTCAAAGAAATTTTCAGATGTCAAAATTATTTAATTTACATGAGACTTTCCTCGTATAAGAAATTTACGCCTTTTAGATCAAAAAAGTTATTTTAAACTTTTAGACTTTTTTACCTTTTAATGAACTCATGTCATGATGCAATAATCATAATAATAATTTTTCATTCTTTGATATTTTTTAATGTAATTTTTTTATGTAAAATTTTTATATATTTACTGATCTAATCATAATTTATTTTTGATCCTAAATTTGTGCGAAAGACACTCCTTTCTCTCGTAAGATAACATTTGTTAAAATAAATAAAATAAAATTATATTAAAATAATTTATTCAAATAGAGATATATAAATTTATTTGAAAAATTTAAGATGAAAAATCACATAATTTATTTTAAGATAAATTTAACAAATATAATAAAAATAATAATTTTATTTAAATATTTTTCATATTTCATTTTTTTCTATTTATATATTAATTAATAAATACTACCTAATTAAATAACTGATACTAGGTAACAACATATAACAAGAAAAAAAATCAGAAATAAGTTAGGTGGGCCTAGCCTGTTTCGCCAGTGGGCCAGCCTGATTATGTATATTCGTTCGAGAACATTTTATTTTTTTATGTACTTTACAATTTTAAATTCTTATTCTCAATTTGAATTTTAAAATCTAAGACTAGATTTAAATTGAAATAATTGATAAAAAAAAATATAAAATTAAAAAAAATAACATCATTTTATAAATATCAAAATATTATCGTTTTAAAGTTTAATCAGTTCAATTAATTTAGTTATTCTAACTCAAAAAAATAAAAATCAAACTTTAAAAAAAGATTTAACCAAATCAAACCGATGCAAAAAAAAAAAATGAACTGAATTGACAAGTTCAATTGATTTGAGTCATCTAATTCGAATAAATCGAACTTTTACGTAAATTTAGATCTAAAAAAATAATAATAAAATCACACTTTTGGAATGCAAACATTCAAAATTTATAAATTTATAATAATATCATTTAAATTCTTTTAATCTAAAGTTTATTTTCTCATTGAAACTAACCATGATCTACTAAATTTAAGTAATTTCTTATTATTATCAGACATAATAATAAATTTATAATTATTAATAAAGGTCTATCTCAAGTTTATAGTATTCGAAATACTTACAAAAAGATAAAATAATTAAAAAAATCAAGTGTCTCTCATGAGTTGTTCAATTATTAAATTAATCCCCGTAGAAAAGTATAAAAACACCTCTTATTTATAAAAATCTTATTTCGACCGAAAATATCACTTCTTATTCATAAGAATCGAAATTAATAAGTACACGAACATCCACGCCTTTCAAATTATTTGTTTCAAATTTCTAGACAAAAATATCAAAGATAAAGTTAACACATTTTCAGACCTGTCAAAAACTTTTAGAAAAATCTCTTGAAAGTACCCAAAAGAGGATTCCAAGAGGGGATTTCTATTTTCAGGTTTCTTCCTCCTGGACCTATTTTGAGCTTAAGCCCTTTCTTCTATAAAAAGTATTCCATAAAAAAATTATCTTCTTCTAATGATTTTAGTAATTTTCTTATTTAATTTAATACATTAAAAAACAACCAATAAATTAAAAATGTATCAAAGAGCACACAAATAGTCAATTCAGATACATATATTATCATAACATCCAACCTCGTATAGTAAAATAATAAAAAGCAGACAACGCAGCTGAATGCACCATGATGTTGAGAGACTCTTGTGCACTTTATTCGGCTTAATAAGTATGGTAACTACTGTCACAGCATTAGCAGCTTATTCTTGCAGGCCTATAACACCTGCATGCAAGTGAAAGTGAATCAATCATTAGATTAGAGGATGCAGAACTAGAGGCTAAAGCTAAAGAACTAACACAGACAGGGGGAGGAAAGAAGACAGAAACAATCTCTGCTCTCTTGTTCTCCACAACATTTGATAACCATGAAGCATCCTGTAACCATATATATATAACTTAATATTGAACCTAAACAAACTCAAAATATCCAACCCCATCTCGACAGTGGACGAGACTCCTTGCTTTGCAAGTTCAGGAGAGGGTCGTCTTTTACATACAACCTCAACCCTTGCCTGTCTATTACAAAGAGCCTATTTTTAACAAATTCACTGGCCGGGCCGAGAGTGATTGTTAAGGATCAAAGCAGGGGTATTTTTGTTATTTTGGTCTCTCAACTGATTAATTCGCGAAAAAAATTAGTCCTAATTCTTTCTCATATGAAAATTTCTGCCGACAGATAACACAAGGCAGCACAGAAATGAGAAGAGAAAAGAGAACTTGCTTACCACAGGCAACCCTGCCACCAGCATTGCCAGTGCTTTTGCTTAACTCATGTCCACCTGATCAGGGAAGAAAGGTAACGTCAGTGGATGTTTTCAGAGCAAAAGGAGGGTCGTTGAACCGAGGAAGATCTACTCTGGGAGCTTGGCAACCCTAGTCGGTGGTAGTCGGGAGGGGGAAGAAGAAGAAGAAGAAAATGAAAGCTCAAAGCAAAGCTAAAAATGAGATGAAGTTATCAAACAACATGCTAAGCTTCATTTATTTTAGTTGAAAAATGAAGAGTGGACACTGGAAAAAAAAAATGAAAACCAAAACTGAAAACGAAATGTGAAGGCTCTGTCAAACAGTTCCTAACTTCTAAGCTAATACCATTTCCCCTTTTTAGCTGATGGGTAGATTTGAGATGAATAGCTTCAAGCATCTCTAACAACCGAATAACTCAAGCAACCATAGAAACATAAAAGAACACCCATGGTTGGTGATGTACACTATTGCAACATTTAACTCCGAAAAGAAGAAAGAAAAATGATCAAAAGATGTAAAACCGGAAAACTTTATGAAGGCGGAGTTCAAAAGGAAGTCATATAACAAAACAAGTGAAGAATAAGCTTCGGTTTCAAAATTTTCAGCCATACCCCTGCCAAGATCATCAGGATCCACATGGACAACAACAGCCCTTCCAATAATGGAATTTGGTCCAGCAAGAGGAATCTGCAAGCATATGCCAAAAACTTAGAAGGTGGATCGTCCATAATGCCATGTCTTTACATATAGAAATAACAATTTAACTGATAATAATAACAACAATATGCGTTCACTCGCCTGCTTGTCAATAACTGCAACACCAGCAGTACCTAAACCACGGAAATACAGGAAATATATTAGGACAACTATAAAAAATCATAAGCAAGCTAATCCACCCTTGAGATACTAATTTCAGAAATCCTGAGCATACTAGATCTACCCTTAGAATACATTTGGGAGAGGGGGATGGAATGGAAATGGATAGAAGAGTGTAATCCCAGTTTGAGAGAGACAATAGTAATGGAATGGAATAAAAAGTGGTGAGAATCCAAAGCCCTATCTTTTGTTCTGTTCATCAGCAAAGATCTTCTTGTTCTGACTAAATCTTCTTGTTCCTAGATGATAAATAGGAACTTATTTTTGTTCTGTTCATCAGCAAAAATCAAGCATGGATTATAGTAAAAGCATAGTGCATAGTGCATACCATCAGCACCAGCTGCCACGTTACCCAAATCACCAGCATGGCGATTTTCATCTTCGGGAGCACCATGTTCTTTGTCATAGGGATTGAAATGTGGTCCTGAATAATGATTCAAAAATATCAAATTTTCTCAGCACAACTATTAAGTAAAACAAGAAGTGAATAGTAACTCTAAGATTCTGGCAAAAAGCATTAATGATAACAATTCACAGAAACAATTAAGAGTGAGAATAAAAGCAAAATAAGCCTGGACTCAAAATAATACCAGTTGACATGCAGCCATTTGTCGTATCACCAAGGGCATGGACGTGAAAACCATGCAGCCCAGGCTTAAGACCAGAAATGTTTCCAGTGACAGTAGTTGGCCCTGCAAATATGCTTACATTAAGAACTAAGTTGCACAATAAAAAAGCATTATATTGAACTATTCTACACATGCAGATGAATAAACTTCTATTACCATCTCCTTCTTGGGCAAAGTAGATGGTTCCAGTCACCCCTTCATTACTGCAAAGGACAGCAACAGCCTTCCCCATTGTCCTATGACTGAGATCTAAGAACATGATAGAGAAAGGCAATTAGTGAATTCAGAAAACACCAATTAGAGAAGCACCAAGCACGAGGAAGACTGGAAACTTGTTGACCGCAAGAAATAATGGGCATAAACCAAGAAAATATACAAGGCCTAGTTAAGAACATAAATCATAAGAGAGACTATGCGCATCGAAACAATTGACATATTTTCAGGGCAGGTGTTAATGATTTAATTGCCCGTTTGACACAGAAAATGTAGTTCAAAGCAGGAAGGCAGGAAACACAGAATTAAGTGGTCAATCCCAGTCATATTTTCCCCAGGAATGAGGTCTAGTTCATACATGTTACGCCTTGTTGGGAAGCTCCAACTGAATTAGATTATCTTTACCAATATAACAAGGTGAGTCTTCTCTTTTAGGCAAATCAATGAGAAGATTAGCCTCCAAAACTTATGAGTATGTACACAACAATATTTTCCTTTTTCAGAGAAGGTTGGAGTTTAAAAACTCGCGGTATAATGAAATACAGATTAGTCTTCGCCTGCTTGTTGATTCTAACAATTTTTCAGCTAAAGAAGGGTCAAAGCTTACAGTGACAAACAAACGGCAAGGGCTCAGCTCAGCTCATATAAGTACACTGAATCTGATACACGGTGTCTAATCTTCCCTAAAAACTTATACATTCATAAGATTGTCAACAAGATCTCTAGTAATTCAAGTAGCAATACCAAGTCTATTGAAGATGGCCCTCTTACAATTAGCTGCAACAAATAAAAATAACATCAGATATGGAAAGAACTGTACACTTGAGCAAACTCTAAGCAATTGTTCAGAACCCATAGAAACCACAAGTGTTAGGAAGAAGAATAACACGAGCAGAGTCACTGTTAAAAAAAAAAAAACAAGTATATTTTCACGGCACAACGCACAAAGATCAACTATTTTGCTCAATCTATTTAGCTCTTGTCTTCCTTGCTCCTCTTAACAACCAAACGTAAGGTAACCCCAAATGGTTAATTCACAACTGGTTATATCTGCAAACAATGGCTCACTTGAGAAACAGAAAATAAAAAAGAAGAAAGAAAACTCGAGTGAAGAGCCCAAAGGAATCGAGCATCGTCAACTGCACCATACAATGCATATATACCAAACATATCAAGGAAAATTCACGATTGATTGGGAAACTAAATACGTAATCTGAGGGGAAAGGCCCAAATTAATGCTCCAGAGAGCGAAAATAAGAGAGGAGGTGGAGGAGGATCAAGGAGTTCACCTGGACACAGACGTGGGAAGAGGGAAAGGGATGATCGTGGAGGAAATGGAGAAAAACAGAGGTGGGTGACGATATAAGAGAGTGAGAGAGAGGAGATGGCTCTAGAGTTTGCTTAGTGTCGCTGGGTGCGTGCCTACGTGTCAATGTTTAAGGAAGAGAAGGACAAAGGAAGAGCTTCTTCTTCGGTCCTCATCACTGCTGACCGATGCTTTGGGGACTTTTGCGACTGGGCCCAAGTTACATCGTTCTGATTTACGCTTACACTTTTTTATTGACTAAAAAATATATAGCCGTTTCTTCACGCACATGATGCAGTGATAAATTATTTAAAATTTTATGTTAAATATTAATATTTAAATTATACATATATTATATTGAATGTCAAATTTTAGATGTATATAAACTATTATCCGCATCTGAATTAACGTAGAGATGCATCAAGGGGAAGGTCACTATCTGGGGATTAGTCGGGCAGACACTTGAGGGGAATAAAAAAAAATATATATATATAATTGTTTAATTTTTAATGTATAAAATACCAACATTAAGTATTTTAATTATTAAAAATTATTATTTTAAATTTTTATCATGACGAAATATTTATATGTGTTTGAATACACCTATTTCTATAATTGGCACACTATGTGAATGACCGATTAACAATATTTTAATAGATTAATTGATTTGTTATGTTCTCTTAATAATTAAAAAATATAACATTTAATTTTTAATGTGCAAACTTTTAAGATTTCGTATCTCAAATATTAAAAATTGTTGTTTTAAGTGCTTATTCTAAGACACAAAAGAGGATATAAACAAAGAAAGTGATGGAATTGAGTGCAACTACGACAAATGATAGGCATTACTTATGTTATATTTGTGTTTGATAATAGAATAAAGTAGCATTTTTTATGTTAGTAATTTAGATATTTGGGATTTAAGATTTTTTTTAATTTACGAGTAATTTGATCTTTTCCTCGTTAAAGTAAATTTAAATTTGATGTGTCTCGCTAATGTAAATTTTGTATAACACGTCACTTTCTTTTTTTTATGTGTATGTTTTACGTGGTGTGTATAATAATTTTAGTTACTCTTATTTGAGGTAAGGATTTAAAATAACAATTTTAATAGTTGAGATATAAAATTTATATTTTTTTTGTACATTATGGATTAAATATCATATTTTTTAATTATTAATAGTGTACAATAATCAGTTAATCTATTCAAATATTACCAACTAGTCATTTACACCATGTATTACTCATGAAAACATATGTATTCATATATGTACTAATATTTCATCACAATAAGAATCTAAAGTAATAATTTTTAATAATTAAAATATTAAATCTTTGCATTTCATATAAATACAAAATTAAATATTATATTTTTTTAATTATTAAGATAACACCAAATGTATTAAGCCAAATTTCAATCATCGTTAAAACAAAGAAAAATGGTTGAGAAGTATGGAATTTCGTATTGAGTTTCATCTTTATATTGGTTATTAGAAATCAAACATTTTAAGAGTATAAATTTGTTTATTTTTATTAGTTTGTTCGACACGTGGAGTTTCGTATATAATAAGATATATTTAGAGTTTATTTAATGTGTATTTGAATAATGATAAGTGCAAATGGCTCGTCGTTGAAAAGTAATATTAAAATTTGAACAAATACTTGTGTACACACAAGTTAAACATGATTAGATATATTATAAATTGAAACTTAGCAACAGTGTGCTTGCAAGATAGTTAGAGAGAGCTCAATGTGAGTTTTGAATAACTTATAGTAGCTTAAGGTAACTCATTCCAACTCACTATAGCTCAAGTCAACTCTAGGTAGCTAGATCCAGTTTAGGGGCGTGACACTAGCTGAGTGACGTGTCATCGAGTGAGGTGGCAGTGATATGTTATCATGTGATAACATGGCAACGTACATGGACCACGTGTCATCAAATAAGATTTTATTCCGTTACTTTACCATAAAAAATCTTTTAAGTAATTTAGAATCATCATTTATTCATTTAATTATAATCTTTTTTGGATAATTTCACATGCCAATGGTAGAGAAATAAGGAGAAAAAAAGGTTTAAGGGTATTTTAAATATTTACAAAATTTATTAATCATTGTCTATTATGAATAATGCTATTTTGTCCTATTACATAATTTTAAATGGTAATAAAAAATGCCTTTATATTGACTTTATGTAGAAAATAGATATTTAGGGGAAAAATATAAAAATATATATAGAGAGGTTTTTTTTATAAATATAATTTTTAATGTACATATTATAAAAATAATTATTTAATTAAACATAAAAATAAATTCTATCATTAATTTAAATAAATATAAACAAAAATTATATTATCTATGAATCATGAGTTAATAAATAAAATAAATAAATAATAAATCAAAATATAAAAATTAAATATAATACAATGAATAATGAATAACAAGATTCGAGTTTAAACTAGAATCATAGTTAAAGATGAAAAACATTTCATCCTTAACATGGTCGCTAAATACATGAAATGTGTTTTTATTTTTTTTTCAAAAATCATAAAATAGGTTAAAATGTTTTTAAATTTATAAAAATGCCCTTAAACATTTTTTTTTGTTGTGTTTTTTGAGGTTTTAGGGTACAAAATGTTTTCAAAATACCAAAACAACATTATTTCGACATTTTCATACATTAGAAAATACCATTATAATTATTAAAACCAATATAATAGTATTTTAGATTTTTTTGCAATGGGTCTATTATTTAGGACTATAAAATCTAACCAAATAGGACTTTTTTTACAATAGGAAAAAGTGATGCATAACTCATAAAGAGGATTTATGCAATTTTTATTAAGTTAGAGGTATTTGTACATTTTTACTAAACCTCAAAGATATTAATGCGTAATTTATCATAAATATATAACCACGAAGAAAACATTACAAGCGGTACTCCTAATATTTAGAATAATTGCAATAATTATCTTTTAACATTTGAAAAAATATGACTACCCTTAGAGTGTAATGTTTTATTGTAATAATTCTCTTACAGTTAATTAACCCTAGTTAAACATTATAGAATAGCCAAATTAACTCTAGTTAACTTGTATATAAATATCTCATTATCTCTTTCTTTGCCTTTTCTATTATTTGTCTTTCTCAGTCGCTCGTTTCACCGCTGCTACTCGTCATCGTCTCGGTGAGTTTTTCCCTTATTTCTTTCCCCTTTATCTCTTTTCTTGTTATGATTTTTGTGAACCAAAGTGTGTATGAGTTTCATCAAACCCATAAAGATTTCGAAGTACTAAAACCTAATTCGCAAAATGTTTGTTTTTGTTGATTTTGTGCATTTATTTTGTCATATAGGTTATATATCAAGATTCTAAATCTTGAAACCCTAATCGGGAAGGGTTCCTATATTTGAATAATGTTATTTCAATTTTGATGTGATGTCCAACTTTATCAGGATTCTAGATCACGATTCTAAATATTTTCCTTGTTTTTTTGATTTTGTGCAATTTTAGTCATTTGGGTTCTAGATCAGATTTCCAAGTCTTGAAACCCTAATTGAGAAGGGTTCTTATATTTGAATCTTATTGTTTTATATTTGATGCGATGACCAAGTTTGTCTAGATTATATATGAAAATTTAAATATTTTTTTAATTTTGTGCATTTTTAGTCATTTGGGTTTTAGATCGCAATTTTAAATTTTGAAACCCTAATCGAGAAAGGTTCTCATATTTGGATCTTGTTATTTTAGATTTGATACTAGGGCAATATTGTTTTTATAAATTTTATGTTTTTATTTTATTTTCTCTCCATTTATATTTTTAAAGATGGAATGACGACATTAATGGTAGCCCATGACCAACAATCGGTCATTACTATTTTTCTTAATTATTTTTTAAAATTATAAATTATTTTTATTACAAGAATAAAATTATTATTTCAAATTTTAAATAATATTTGACTAATAAAAATAATACATTTTACTTGAAGCAGTGAAAGATGATCCGTACGGTCACGGCTGAGTTTGCAATTCTAGACTGAGTTAACCCAACCGAGTTCCCAAAACCCTAACTCAGTGAGAAACAATTGTCCCTCGCCATGGGTCCTCTTTTATGTACCCTGCATTCCATCGATCACCCCAGCTCGAGCCCCGAAGATGAGAACGGGAAATAGGAGGAGAGGCGCCGGCGCCAGACCGTCGTCGACGTTTTTCGAACGGGTCCTCCGCCGCCACATTGCGGTCTGCAAACACAGGTACACCACCGTCGGCGAGATTGCCGATCACCTTCGCGCCAACTTTCCCGAGTACGCTCGGCACAAGCTCCGACCCTTCACCAGAACCGTTCAGCAAACCCTAGAAAACATGAAATCGGCGAACTCCAAATCGAACAGTCCAGCTCGTCCATCCGCATCAAACCTCCCCACCGACGAGGAGGACAACGGGGTTTATGATAGTCCCGCTCGTAAGAAGATGAAAAGAATTGATGCGAGCGAGGAAAGGTTGCAGCGGTTGGAAAATCAACATATTCAGATGAAAGAGACAGGGATTACTGGGGACCAGGACATTGAGTCCAGTTCTTCATCGGACTCGTACTCGACCTCGGACTCGGCCTCGGGCTCTAACTCGGACTCGGATGATGATACTGATGGTGGGGTTTCCACTTCGGAAGACGCGATTTACGGCGAGAAGTTTAAGCCGGAGTTCGATTTAATGAAGTCAATGCTGCGAGCGAGTTACAGCGAGCAAAAGGATGGTAACAAATCGACGAAGAAGGTATCGGAGGAGGAAAAGGATGGAACAAAAGAGAAGAACGTGGAATTGGAGGAGGATGTTGATAATAAGGCAACCAAGAAGGTTGAATTGCTTGGGAGAGATAGTGACTCAGGGGAAAAGGATCCAATATGTTTGATTAATAATGGCGGTAAAGAAGTGAAGGGGAAAGATGGCCCGTGGTTTAGGGACCTGGGAGGGATGCGAGGAGTCTTGGAGGAATTGATGATGGAGGTGATTGTTCCTCTATATCATCCACAGTTGCCGAAGTGGCTTGGTGTGAGGCCTATGGCGGGTATTTTGTTGCACGGCCCACCAGGGTGTGGAAAGACTAAGCTGGCTCATGCCATTGCTAATGAGACTGGGGTTCCATTCTATAAGATTTCAGCTACTGAACTGGTCTCTGGTATTTCAGGTACTAATTGAGCTTTGTTCATTTTGAAATTATTATTTTTTGGTTTAGTTATCTATATACTTAACAACGTTACTGAACCAAATTTCTGCAAATCATGCTGGGGGATTGTAGCCATTTGATTATTCTCTTGCTCACATATATGCAAAGTAGATGTTGTGTGCATGCTTAATTTCTTTCATAAATGATCTATATAACTCTTTCTAAGAGTTTGTAACCGATAGAAATTGTAAATGCAACCACAAAGAGTTGTAACTGTGTGGTGGTTGTAACTACAAGGTAGTAGAAGGTTTTGCCTTGGATAGGCTAGTTGATCTGAGGAACGTGAGATGTTTCTTGAACAGTTACTTGATTCTCCAAGAAAGTGCATTTTTTGTTCTTTATTGGTTTCTAGCCTGTTACCTTGATATTGCTATACCTTGATCTCAAAAGGTCAAGTTGACTACATGAATTTAGCTTTCCAATTATCTCAGTTATCCGTCAGTTGTCATATATTTTATAAGACTATTATATCCCATGTCATGTTGAAGGGTTTCTGCTATGTTTTATTTGATTTTTATCTAACTTTCTCCGTCGTTAAGAAAGATTTTTCATTTCATCCACTCTCCTCATATGCCCAAATCATTTAATTGCTCCTCATGCATTGTATCTTTGATAGGCATCACTCTCGACTTCATTATTACTAATCTCATTTTAATTATTTATTTTCTTGTATGGTAGCATCCACCATAACATTTTTATCTTAGTTATGCTTATATTTTACATATGTTGATACTGAATTGCCCAACATCTTGAGCCACATAACAAAGACCGTCTTCTAGCTGTTCAATGAAACATCCCTTTAACCTGTAAAGGGATTTTATGATCTTATGAAACATTGGTTACATATTCACTATCACGCCTTGATTATGTGGCTAATATCCTCAATAATCTCTTATTCTACAATTTATCTGAGATATCTAAAATAAAATCTGTAGGGCCAATTGGTAGGAAACATTTGAAGTGCTGAAACTCTGTAGTTTTACATGGATTTGAAGTGGCAATGAAGAGATGGGGATCCACATTCCCCCGTTTCAATGCTGGACTCTTATTAATACTACATTTTGTTTGTTGAACGAATATGCTTTTCCCAGGAAAAGCTAATGGTCTTGCACAACTGTGATGCTGGTAGGACTGTGCCTACTGAGTGTCACTAGGTCTAAATTCTTTATCCCTATTGAGATGCTTGTTACATCCTTGCACACGCACACATATTTTGTGAAGAAAAAATACATTCTGTTTTCTTTCTTCCCTGGACTCAATGTTATAACTTTCTAGGGCTTGCATTATTACACTTTTTTTGGTATGTCTTTCAGGTGCATCAGAAGAAAATATTCGTGAACTTTTTGCAAAGGCATATAGGACTGCACCATCTATTGTATTTATAGATGAGATAGATGCAATTGCTTCAAAAAGAGAAAATCTACAGAGGGAGATGGAAAGAAGAATTGTAACACAGTTGATGACCTGCATGGATGAATCACACAGGGCTGTACAACCTCATGAGGATCCAAATGCAGAAAGTTGCAATGACAGACCTGGCTATGTTCTTGTAATTGGAGCTACTAACAGGCCTGATGCTGTTGATCCTGCATTGAGGAGGCCAGGTCGATTTGATCGGGAGATTGTTTTAGGTGTCCCAGATGAGATGGCAAGGGTGGAGATTCTTTCTGTTCTTATATCCAATCTTAGAATCGAGGGTGCTTTTGATCTTGGTAAATTAGCCAGGGCTACGCCGGGGTTTGTTGGAGCAGACTTGGCAGCTCTAGCTAACAAGGCTGGTAACCTTGCTATGAAGAGAATCATTGACAGGAGAAAGTCTGAAATGTCTATAGAACCTATCAATGGAGAGTATACTGATGATTGGTGGAGGCATCCATGGTTGCCTGAAGAAATGGAGGACCTTTACATCATTATGGATGATTTTGAGGTATTTGTATGTTTGTTAAATACTCTTATTTTATTCATATTAATGAATACTGTCTACATGGTATGCACTTGTTTAAACTGTGATAAAGTATGGCTTCAACATTGCTTATTTGTATGCATGCCCGCATTTGTATTATTGGATAAATGATACATGATTTTTGTTTGTCTCACCCTTTGCCATTCTTGTCAATCTCAACTGTCCTCTGGGAATAGTCTATTATTTTTGTTGTTAAGAACTCCCTAAATATTATCCAGACTGGATAAATTTTTGCAATTCTGTTTAGGCTTCCTTTGTTCAACTTGTGTATTTCTAGTTGACACGTGATTCTGTGACTGTTAACTTCAACTAACTCTTTAATATCTGGTAAAAGAGTTGAATTTTTGTTAGTTCTTTTTTCGTGGCATGTTATTGAAATGATAATGTCATTCAAGTCATATGATGTTATATATTTTGAGCATAAGTAATAACATTGTGAAATGTATCTTATGAAAGATGCCAATGGTTAGTGTGTTTTTGCATTTTGAACGTTGGCATTTTTAAAATGCTAGCTTTTGAATACCTTAGAAAAAAATAAAAAAAGCTAAAAAAGAGCTTGTCCTGGCCTTTAAGGTGATGCTTATAATCTTTTTACCTGTTATCTGCAGGAAGCAGCTAAATTGGTTCAACCATCATCACGAAGGGAAGGATTCTCTACCATTCCTAATGTAAGGTGGGAAGATGTTGGTGGCCTTGAATTATTGAGGCAGGAGTTTGACCGCTACATTGTTAGGCGTATAAAATATCCAGAGGATTATGAGGTGAACGTTATATTCAAATCTTATATTTAATTACAGTCGCCGGGGGGGGGGAGGTTTAAAAACTTGAGTGGGCTCCTGTCCCCAAAAGTATCTATCTATTTGTTGTCTTGCAGCTGCATTTCATGTTTGCTCAAATATCTAGGACATACTGAGAGTCCATATTGGAATGGCATCATAAATTGTGTTTATTTTAAGTTAAGGACTAATTATACCTTTATCCCCTCTAACTAAAACTGGGGAATCACTAACATCCTTAAACTTCAGAACCTACATTTACATGTCCAAAAGTCCAGACAAAAATGCAATGAACTAATGGAATTGTTTGATGAGTGAAATGTCCCAAATGCCCCTTTTCTTCTATAGACTTGCTGTACTGAACATCTCTTGAGCACACGCTAGATGCATTTTTGTAAATAGAGGAGAAAAACATAAACACAAATATTAGGCAAAACAGAGAGGAAGTCTCCACTTTAACCTCTCTTGCTGACAACTTTAATTCCTCTTCTTTTTCTTTTATGGTTCCTTTTTTTTTCTTCCTCACTTATTCCTTCTTTCATGTTGTTTTTATTGTGACCCGTAATACTAACAGGCATTCTATAGACCCTGAACACGTGCATTAACCCAAAGACAAATATAGAAGTCAAGTCACTTGAAGTTATCACAAGTAATATTGAATACTCTAAAAACAAGGCCAGTCATGTGCTTGCCAGAGTGGAGTGTGACTGGTTAGACTTACATGTAATAAAATTGATGAGTGATGGGACAGCCCCCGCATGTGTACTCATTTTATGGTAGCATCACCATAAGCTGTAAGATGACTAAAGAAAAACCCTATTAGGTTATGGAATCGTGTTCATCTTGTACAGTAAATCATTTGCATTCCCCAAGATTGTACTGGGTGTGTAGGTTTGCTTAAATAAATAAGTGAACGATTTATTAGAAGAGTTGTCCAGCCATTTTATTATTTTAATGTTCTCCATTGACAGGCATCCACGGTCTCATTTTGTGTACTAGGTTTTACATATATTGCTCATTCCAGGACAGTATATTTGTTTGCCAAATACATGAAGAACTATATATAGCTGTATATGATTATCAAACATCTAAATGTTGCTTCAATCCCCCCCCCCCCCCCCCTTTCTCTCTCCTTCTCTTGGTTATATCTTATATGCATACAAAGATATAGTTTGTGATTTTTGTTATAGTTTACCGTTAGTCTTAGCATGTAACCTTTCATGACATAATAATAGTTATATTTGTTCTCTTACTTTCATACTGTTTATTACATTTGTGTCATCTGAGGTCTATCCTCGAACTTTCAGGAGAGTTACAGGGCTATAAATATAGTTTTCCTATTTATTTTTCTTGCTTGTTGTTTCCTAAGCAGTACAGTTGATAATTTGTTTCTCACTTCCTTACTCCCTATTACCATATCAGGGGAGGCTTACACTCTAATATAAATTTCAGGTTGTCATGAGTGCCCTTTCCTTAATATGTTTAGTGTAAACAGCAGCAATTGATGATTTCTCAGAAAAATTATAATCCAATACTTTGGTTTTCGATAAAGATATTCAAACTCCATGTGCAGACCTGCATTCAGAGTTATTTCGCATACTGCCTGAATATGAAAACTAAGTCTTAACTCCTGATCTGTAGGGTACATGTGTGAGTGTGAACCATGCAGCTTGCTCTTTTGGTCCTCTAGTTGTGCTAAATCACTTATACCATGCTTTTCTTGCTCTTAAGGGTTGTTGCAAGCTTCTTGTGCTTATTGACATGATATAGGGAGATTTTGCTTATTGTTTTGAAATTATAAGAACATAATTCTCACATTTAGGTGGTATTTGCAGGGATTTGGAGTAGATCTAGAAACAGGATTTTTGCTTTATGGACCTCCAGGTTGTGGTAAAACATTAATTGCCAAAGCTGTTGCCAATGAGGCTGGAGCCAATTTCATACATATCAAGGTCTTGCTTTATTTTGATGGTCAAATCTTGCGATTAAACATGATTGTTTTGACTGCAAGTTCTTAATTATGCTTACATGTGAAGGGCCCTGAACTTCTGAACAAATATGTTGGAGAAAGTGAGTTGGCAGTACGGACAATTTTCAGTCGTGCGAGGACTTGTTCTCCATGCATACTTTTCTTTGATGAGGTATGTGCCTGCCATTTCAGTCTCTTTCATTTCATTTCTGATGTTAATTGTGAAACTCTGTATGTTTTGAATCTTAACACACAAGGAATGAGCTAATTAATAAAATCATGGGCCTTCTCATTTTTCGTGATACTTCTTTGGTTCTTGCCTAAAAATAGAGAGTAAAAAAGGGGCAAGCATTCGCTTTATGGATGTCAAGAGGACAAAGCCCTTCAGAAAAGCATTTTAAGTAGTTTAGTTATCTATTCATTATCCTTCTTCCTCTCGTGGATCAATTGTTTCACCCCTATTGCAGGAGAAAATATTTGTTACAATGGTTAATAGGAAATAATGGTGATAAATTTCCTATTCGGAATGGGGAAATTGTGAATGGGAAAATATTTGATCCACGACATGTGAAATTGGAATTGTGAATGGGGACATGTGAATGGGAAAATATTTGTTACAATGTTACAATGTTTCACCCCGTTCAAGGCCATCATGTTTGGATTGTGACTGTATTGTATTTGAACAATCTAAATAATAACTCACATGTCATGACATAGTTAGGGAGGGGGAAGGAAACACAAAAATAAATATTTTTATTGTTTCTACTATTTTATTTTTACACAATCTTTGTAAAAACTGAATATCATTGTTAAAAAAGGAATCCTAGAATTACTTTTTTATAACTTAATCTGATATATTTTTTTGTAAATGCTCAAAATAATGTATATATATCTATAACACAATCCAAAGCACGTCCAAATTTAGTTTGTCCCCATCCAATGCAAAAAGAATAAAAAAAATTTCTTGCCTTGTATTTTTTTTGAAAGTGAAGGGTATGATTATCTGTTTGTGTTTTTTACTTGATTGTTCCATCCCCTTCCAATCTCTGTCCAAGCAAAGTAAAGTTTTATTATGTTTATTTACATTATTCTTCCCAAACAAAAGAAGAGGAACAATTTTTATGTTACTTCACCCTACCATTCCATTCCATTATGTACTATCTCCTACCCCACCCCTCTCCCAACCAAAGCCTTAGAATTTTGTCAGTGGGGTCTTTTAAGGATTTTTGAGGTGGGTTTTGAAATTTCTTTCCCCAAATCAGTTTTGTTCTGCTCGTTGATTGAACTTGATTGTGCTTACATATGTTGTTTAGTGGTTTGGGCTTAGGTAACATTTTACTGATAGAGATGTGGTACTTGTGCAAAAAGAATGGCTTTGCAATTGGTCAGGAGTATCACTGAATTATATAGCAACAATTTTCAGTTATCCTAACTTGGTTTTTAATTGTTCTGAATTTTTTCCAGGTGGATGCCTTGACTACAAAACGTGGCAAGGAGGGGGGATGGGTTGTTGAGCGGCTTTTGAACCAGGTCAGAGAGTTTACAAATTCGACCTCTGAAACTCACACCTGCTCATCTACTCTCTTTATGTCCTCTGCTTGTTTAATTTAGTTTGATTTGGTGTAGTTCTCTTGGCATATGATTTAATTTTGCTCTGAAAAATAGCCAACCTAATGTGTTATGGTTCAGTCCTAATTTAAGAAGTGGGTATAATGACCAAATTGGAAATCCAGTGTCCCATGCACATCACATATGCATATGAGTGTGTCTGCATGAGAAATATTGGTTGTAGGATTACAAATCAAACTTTTATAAATGGGGTCCCATCCTAAGAAAAATAAGTTTTTTACCTCAAAGAAACAGAGAGAAATGAAAGGAGATTGGAGACATTTAAGATAAGTAGATAATTAAGTTTCTTTTGTGCCTCAGGTGTGTCAGTCAGGGAGGAAAAAAGTAGGAAAAATAAATAAATAAAAGAAGAGAAGAAAGACATCGCAATGGTGCAAACATTCTAGTTTGAGAAAGGGACCAATCTATAATGAACCAAACCAAACTTGATTGGTTTAGGGGGATTCCCCCCCCCCCCCCTCCTCTCCTTCTCTTCTTTTTTCCACACCAAACCAGGAGAATTGAACCTACCTAAGAAAGATGGCTCAGAGATGGACATAGTCACTGACTTGGGGATGGTTATTACTAGAAAAAAGGATGGCATATATCTACAAATGTAATATCCACAAATTGCCAAAAATATATAGAGATCGATCAAATTATTGCTATTAAACTTGAAAGAAGTAGAACATGAGGATCAAAGAAGAAGAGAAATTCTTTGTTTGAATACTTGAATAATACAAATGAGCCATGGGGGTATCCATATTTATAGTTGATCATCCCCTCACAGATGGCCGGGATCAATTGTGAGCCTATGGCTGCAATACATTCAAGTCTACTTTTTGTGATAATTATTTACAACAATTATAAACTTAACCATCATTGAACAATATAGAAGTAAAACTATTCTTGTATTTTATCAAATTATATGCATAATAGCAAAATGTAAAAGGTATTTAAATTTGATAGTTTTCTGTCAAAATTGGGAAAAATATGGTCACAACTCAAAAGAGAATGTGAAATCAACAAAAACGATAATGATAATCATCACAAGCCTTAATCCCACTAGGTGGGGTTAGATATATGAATTCTATGCTTATAGACACAAGTCAAATCAACGTCAAGACTAACAAAAGGTAAAAACAAGCAAAAGAAGCATTTGAACTTTCAACTTTTAGGTAAACCCAACTTCAATCAATGACATGTTTATTGGTAAGTGAAACCAAATGAACTCTGAATCTGTAGGATTTGCTGAATCTGTAGGATTTGCTATGCGAGTGTTCCACTTTTAGATGTATGATTGAAGATGAATTCATTCTTATTTTTGCAGCTCCTGATAGAGCTAGATGGTGCAGATCAGCGACGGGGTGTTTATGTCATTGGTGCTACAAATAGGTGATATCATCATTTCTTCATTATTATTATTTTGGTGGTGGTGGTTAGGATTTCTGAAGTTTTGCTTTGGCTGTTCTGTTATCCATTGTCGACTGAGTTATCATGTAAGTGATCTTGCTAAAATAAAATGTCCCAGACCTGAGGTGATGGACCATGCCGTCTTACGGCCTGGAAGGTTTGGGAAACTTCTATATGTCCCTCTCCCGAATCCAGATGAGCGGGGTTTGATATTAAAAGCTCTGGCCAGAAAGAAGCCTATAGATGCCAGTGTGGATTTAGTTGCCATTGCGAGGCAGGAAGCTTGTGACAACCTTAGCGGTGCTGATCTTTCTGCACTGGTTCGATTCTTTCTCTAGATCTGTTTTCCACTATCCGTTTCTGGAGCTAAAATCCTTGATGCTCTGCATAACTTCGTGTATACTAGAGCTGAGCTTGGACAATTTTGGTTTGTGAATGCTAGATGAATGAAGCAGCGATGGCAGCGCTTGAAGAGATGCTGATAGCGCAGAGCAGGTCAGATGCCAGCTCCTGGACCATCAAGAAAGTGCATTTTGAGCAGGCACTCAAGAAAATCTCCCCATCTGTCTCGGACAAGGTACGAGTTACTTGGGAGTCTTTTCTCATGTATGCTTATTATATATGTAGTAGGTTTAAGCAGCCTCTGCTTTCCCTTCCGTCTAATGCATGGACTTGTTTTGAGGTGCAGCAAAAACAGTACTACCAGCTTCTTTCGGAAAGCTTCAGAGCAAGCATGATATAATGATAGTAGATGTGGGAACGAGTTTTTGTCCATGTTCTTAGCTTAACCATATTTATATCAGCTCAGTAGATACTGCCGTCTGGTTTGAGTTTCTGGGATGGAGAAGCAGTTTTGTTTTCGCAGTGTGGGTTTCATGTTGTTTTGGCTTCTCATCTAAGTTTTTCAGGAGCATAATACTTGGCTTTTAGATCCAATGTGGTTGGATAATCACAGCAATTTCGTAATGCTGAATGGTGATGCAAAATGGATTCATTCATCCCATTTCCTTGAAAGTTGAGGTTTTATTCCATAGCACCATGCGATGCACACACTCGTCATGTGTTTCTTTCATTTGGTTAATGGCTGATTTTTATTCTTAAAATGTCAAAATGATCCCTATTCTACCAAGTTTCCCAATTCCGTTTTGGCTACCCTTATAGATTTTTCACTGAAATGAGATATTTCGGTTTTTTATTTTGGAATTATATATATATGTATAAAGTACTCAATATATCAATAGTGTAACACCTAACAGTTAATATTATATATGTGTATATGTAATGGATAATGTTATTTGTGCATTAAGGATTGTATCTTTTTTTTAAGTACGCTCGATTATTGGCATTCTCAGCCATCCCGTCCCTAGAACTACATTAAGGAGGTAAATCGAGAGATGTGTTCGAGTAATCAGAGTGGTAGGCCTTGACACCACTAATGTTACTTCTAAGGTCTTCTTTCAGAAAGAAACATTTTGTTTCTTCTAGGAATCGAACCCGTACTAGGAGCTCTCAGACAAAATTCAACTTGCCATTTTGCCACTTGGTTATGCCCCTAGGGTATTAAGGACTATATCTTTGACTATGTATATGGTCGTAAATGATTAAAATATTTTTCGAGTCTTGCTTTGTTGCTTCAAGTTGTCTCTATTGTATTTTAGTAGTGTGTTTTACATTGCTTCACTGTCTCACCTCATCGCTTTTGATAAGGAATATTTTTTGTCATTTTAATTACATTATATAATTCTAGAATTAGTCAAAGGAGTACAAATAACATTTTTCATATATAATATATCAAGAGTCAAAATTATCAAAGATTCAAAATCAAATTAAAAGCCTTTCAGTTCTCACTCACCTTACCACTAACTGAAATTTGCGGCATGGTCTGATCGTCCGAGCTTCGAGTTTGCCAATCGACTGCAATTGAAAGAAGAGGAAAGGAAAAGGCCCATTGAAAATGAAGAATAGAAGACCGAAAGGAGAGGGGAGAAAGGTATAAAGGTTGATGGACACTGCCAAAAAAAAAAAAATAAAATAAAAGGACAAGATAGCCCGCTAAAAAAAAGAGAGGAAATGACGCCCTTCGAAAAAAAAGAATAGAAAGATAAGAGATCTGAAGAAAAAGAAGAAAAAAAAATTATTATTGTAATCATTGTGAGTGGCCGTTGAAATTCTATGAGATCATCGAAAACTTTGTCGATATGAATTAAAATGAATTTTAATTTATTTGATAGAAAATCAACACATTTCAACCATAAAAAAATGATTATCCAATAATTGTATAAATGGATTGACGATGAGAAATGCCTCTCACTTTTAAATGTTACGGAATTAATGGAATGGAAATGGAAGGAAATGATTGGTTTTTTTCTGTTTAATTTTTATTACTTTTCATTTCATATTAAAAGAAAAAAATATTTTAAAATAAGAAGTCTTGCACGAAGACCTGGAACACAGAAAAAGGTTGAATAGCCGTTGAGAAATTGAATTGTATTAAGATGGTGACATCATTCTTCCCGAATGAGCTGATGTCATGGCATCGCACATCTTTATGAGTCATGGTTTGGCGGGTCAGCTGGTGTCAGGCTGACCCATTTACACAAAGAATTAATCTATTTTATCTGCTAGATTGACAGGACTCCCCACCCCCACCCCAAAAAAAGTCAAAAACTCAAAATACTACGGTCACTTTATAAATTTGTAAAATGTGTTGTTATCCGTTGCTCTCTCCTCTCTCTTCTCATGATTGTCGATGTAATCGTCACCTCACCGCTGTCTTCACTTTGTCACCTTGCTGTCATCGTCTCATCGATCATTGCTAAATCCTCCCTCCATCGAGAATGCAGCGGCGGTCGACGAAGAGACAAAACAACAATTGTATCGACGACCATGAAAAGAGAAAGAAGAGAGCAATGGACAGTGACACATTTTATAAATTTATAAAGTGGATGAGAACATTTTAATCTTTTTAACCCCCTTAAATAAACATCTCTGTTAATCTCTCAGGCAAAGTAACATTGCCCTTACACAAAATTGAGATGAATAGCATTACTCTGTGTGGAGTGATAAATTTAATATTGTATTAATAAATTTAAGGTCAATTTTAATATCAATTTTTAGATTTATCTAAATTATATTAATTATTTTTGTAATTTTAAAAGGAATATTGATCTTTTTTTAATAATTAATTGAGTATGTAAAATTAGCTATTTTATCTTTAATTTTAAGCTCTATTTTTCTTCTCTTCTTTGTTCTCAATTTTTTATTTCTTTATCCATTCTACATTCTCAATATTGATAGTGATCTTCTCGACCATAACAAAACCCCTAACCTTCTCCCTCTTTTATTGGTATCATAATTAACTATGGCTCTCTATGAAATAGAACCTTTTCACATTAATAGAGTTTAATCGACACTAATAGCCTTAATATGATGGTTTTGATAGGGATAACAATTAGGGTCCGTTTGATTAGTTATTTTTTTCATGAAAAATGGTAATTTTTCATCCAAATTCTAACTTTTGAAATATTTGATTGATCAAATTTTTCATGAAAAATGTTTTCTTACTTAGGGTCACGTGACCCTCTTTTTCCACTTTTACTAGAAAATAAATTCTCATGGAGGGGGGGGGGGAGAGAGATTGTTTTCCAGGCAAATGCAGTACTCTCATTCCTGATCCCTTTTCATCCTCAGAGCCTGCAACGGTGAGTCTACAATAGTTGGGAGATGGAATCCATCTTTGGCATCGAGTAGGGGTGGCGGCTGGTTGGCGGCGAGAGACAAAGGTGGGGCGGCGGCCTTTTTGTAGGAGCGAACCATCTTTGTTGACAGAAATGCACTCTCATTTCTATCAACAATGCACTCTCATTTATGTGTGTATATATATACACAATATATATATATATAGAGAGAGAGATTGACAGAACGAGCGAGAAAGAGCGACGGTGGAGGCGATGAGGGAGGTGGCTGCACTCTCACCCTGCAATTAAAACATAATAAGAACAAATCATAATAAAACTTTTTTTTTTATTTTAGTGAGAGGTTTATACTCGCCAGTGTACGAGTGCAGTTGTAGTCCAAATTTAAATTTATATTTTCTGGATGAATCCAGGTCGTCCATTGAGAGATTTATTTATGGCAAAAGAAAAAGAATGTCACACACACGCACACGCATTTGGACAAATTGGCAACAAGGTTTTTTTATGAGTTTTTTTTAGACAACAGATACTAGAAAATAAAATAAGGCAGAAATTGAAATAAACATTAAACGTAAAAATATGAATTTGGATAGTGCTTGAGTTAAGACAATTTCAGTACCAACCCATTGATTCCCAAATTTTAGCATAAAAAATTAGCAACATTAATTTAATTTCAGATATGAGGGTTTGTTATTAAATGCAATTAGAGATGATGATAGTTCTAGGTTAAGCAATCCCCATACATGATATGCGAGATTCTAATTTAAGCAACCACCATAAATCCAATTGCAATTAATACACAAAATAACTAAATTAATCATCTGGGTTTAGGTATGATAGCGTTTCCAGTTCTAGTAACTCTCATACATGGCATGAAAGCTCTAAGTTAGGCTTACGCTCCAATCCAAACCTAGTGATTTTTTAATAATTAATACATACTCATACTGAAATTTAAATTAATGTTACTTATTTAAAGCGCAGCTTTCTTTGGAAATCATTGGCGTTGGACACTGTCCTTGCCTTAACCCAAGATTAGATTTAACTACTCATTTTTATTTGAAAGTTAATTGACATAAATTTAAATGACGTAATTTAAATAACAAAATTTAAATGACAAGAAATTTAAAGGTATAAACTAACCGGCCATTTAGGCGGTGGATAATTAAATGACAAGAATTAAAATTGCAGAAATTTAAAGGCATAAACTAACCGGCCATTTAGGCGGTGAATAATTAAATGACAAGAATTAAAATTACAAAAATTTAAAGGCACAAATTAACCGGCCATTTAGGCGGTGAATAATAAAGTAATAATAAATGACATAAGAATTTAAAAGAAGAAAGAAAAAAAGTAAGATTATAAGAGAAAGTACTAAAGAAAATGAGAAAGAACAAGAACAATTCTCAAAGAGAGAATTATAAGGAAACAACTAAACTTTTATTCAAGAATAATAATCACACTTACAAATGCAATCAAGTGATCTATTTATAGGCCACAAGATGCAATACAAACCACACAATTTTAATTATTCAACTAGACATAATTATATCTAATGGGCACTCACACACTTAAAGTTAAATGGATTTTAGCTATAATACACACCTAATATTAAATGGATTTTAGCTAAAATACATACTTAATAAAGCATTCATAAAGTTAAATGGATTTTAGCTATAATATCCACCTAATAGTTAAATGGATTTTAGCTAAAAAACACACCTAATAAAGCTCTCACATAAAAAATAAAAATAGATTTCTATAAATTGGTTTTTAATCTTCATTAGGATTAAAAATAATCCTTGGGCCTTCTCCAAATAATATCTTCCATGGGTTGCTCAAATTGGGTCTTAATTCTTCATGGGCTTGAATTCTTCATGGACTTTAATTTTTCATGGGCTTGATTTCTTCATGGACTTGATTTTTCCATGGGTTTGATTTCTTCATGGACTTGAATTCTTCATGGACTTTAAGTCTTCATGGGCTTGAATTCTTCATGCCTAAAAAAAAAATAAAAATAATTTAATATTATTAATAAATTATATATTATATATATGTATTACACATGGCACATATATATATATATTATATTATATTATATATATATTACATGCATGCATATAATGATATATATGTATTATATATAATTTTATATATTATTATTATTATTATTATTAAATTTTACTTTAAAATTTCATTTCATTCATTTTTTAATTTAAACTTGCATATAACCATAAAATATATATTAATATCTAATTTAAACTATTTTTAAGATCAAAAGAAGGGCATAATTATAACAAAATTTTTATAAAATTAATCACTAATCATACCCCCCAACTTAAACATTGCTAGTCCCTTAGCAATCCGATTATACACCTGCCAAACTTTATTCACAATAACTGTATGAATGTAAAAATTTCAAATTCGAAACCGAAATGCATAAAATTAAATAAATAATTTAGCATTCTAAATCAGATTTTTGGTTAAAGGTCATACAATCTCAGGAATGGAAATTAGGATAACCAACATACAGACTTACTCCCTCGAAGTTTTGACTTCAAATCTTACTATGGATTTTCTCTCCAATAAAAAGGATTCCTCAAGTGTACACACAAGGGGGTGCACCGTTATAAGAGTAAATGCAGAACAAGTTCAAAATTCGGTGCCATCCCAAATACAAGGAACGTATTTTCATGAAAGAATAGGGAAATTGACATAGCTTCATGATTGGAATAATGCTCTAGACGAGTAACTTCTGAATTTAAACATGATTCCCTACTCCAAACTCGAATTCTGAGATCACATGATTTATAGCATAAAAAAAGGACCAGACTGGGTTGTAATGGGGCTATAAGGTTAATACGGGTTGTCAAAGAAAAGGTAGAGTGTGCAAAGGGTGTGTCGGGATTTTTTTTTTTTTTAGCATTTATTTTGAAACAGTTATGCTGAATAATTAAGAGAATTTGTCCCCTTTTTTCACTTTTTTTTTTCTCTTTTTTTTTTCTTTTTTTTTCTTTTTCTTTTTAAATATGAAAATAGATAAACAGACTAATTCCCAAAATCACACCAGGTTGGATAAAATTCATATGGTTATGGGTTAAACAAGGGTAACGAAAGAAGTTGTACTACAAATGGCTCAAATGGGCTAACAAGAGGTTGATTTAAAGAAAAAAAATAGGCTCAAAATGAAAGAAATTGATCCCCCTATCATGCTTCTCAGTCATCTAATTCATAGTTTGAAACCAGTCAAATTCATCCGCTATCATACTAGACATTCAAAGCGAATTGATATTTTGAAGCCATTGAAAAGATAAGATAAACAAGAGAGCATATTTAGAGTAAGTGTTATTTCACTCAAAATTAACGGTTATTAGGCTCAAACACTTGCTTGGGTAATAGTCTCCACTTCTGTTGAGGGATCATACAATGTACTAATCAGCTAATTACTATTACCTTTGACTTTATGACCGATAACCAATTTCTAAATTTTGAATCCCTGATGAATGTAAATTACTTATTCTCATGCATAAATGTTTTCAAATGAGAAATCAATGCATTCATGTTTCGTATTGCAAACTTAACCGGCTATCAGTGCATAACTTCAAAACTTTAGGAATAGCGTTATTTAAAACACAATTTTTTTTTTTAATAATAAGAGCAGATAAAGATAATCAATTCACACAAGACTACAAACTAGCAATAGCAAACTCACAGTTAAATATGAACCAAATAATTCATAACTAAACCTTACACCCCCCAACTTGAATTGCAGTAATAAATTAGGGTTGTTAAGAATACCTGTAACTCCACAAGTCCATTTTGCTGTGAACTGCTAAAACTTAAACAACAAATGAGCACACCATATATATATATTTATATTTTCACACCAAAATAAAAATTTCATGCAAGTCATAAGATAAGCAAAATGCGTCTCAAGAGTACAAAAAGTGCTCCTTACTCAGCCATCTTATCAAAGACTTTGCTAACAACATTCCACAGTTTTGTTTTGTTTTTTTTTTTTTTTTAAAGAACACAACCAAGAAAAATTCTGCAAGTTGTACAATAACTAGATGCGTCTCAAGAGTACAAAAAGTACTCCTTACTCAGCCATCTTAATAAAGAGCATTTCTCACAGTGATAAATCTAAATTAATCGGACCCCTTTGGCGCTTGTTACTAATTGCCTTAGACCAGTCTATCCGAGGCTCATGAGGATCGTACTGTGGAACATAAGCATGTAATTTCTCTAGCAGCTTATCAATGGTGGATGCAGAAATGAGAATCTTTCTTGCTGAACGAGAAATGAACTGTTGGTCCACAGCCTGATCAAGAAAAGAGAGTAACCCATCGAAAAAATGGTTAACATTTAAAAGTCCAATAGGTTTGGTATGGAGATTATTCTTGGCCCAGGAGATTATACAAAAGATTTCTTCAAGTGTTCCAAAACCACCTGGTAAAGCAATGAAGGCATCTGACTGATAAATCTTACAAGCCATGCGCTCAGACATAGAAGTCGTTTCTATAAGTTGACCGCGTGTAATCCCGAAAATATGTGGTTCAGCTAAAGGGATTGGCATTATACCTACCACAGATGAATTTCCAAGATGTACAGCTTGTGAAACATAACCATTCAATCCACGACTTCCCCCTCCATATACCAAATTAATTTTTTTCTCTCCTAATTTTTTACCAAGTTCGCTCGCTGCAAGTGCGTAACAAATATCGCTCCCAAGTTGATAGCCACAAAGTACACATATGGTATTGATTCGACGAACTAACTGGCCTTCCATGTTTGTTTCTTTTGTATGTCCTGAAAAGAAGTTTGGCGATCAAAAGTAGCTATACAACAATTCAACAAGAAATAAATACAAACAAAAATCATGCGTATGTATAAGTAGTTGTGATTGTGGCTCACATCTTCCTCTGGTTTTACGTCCAGAAATGGCTTAAACACTTTCTATGAAGTGGGGATAAGCTTCCCATCCAATTTTCTTATAGATTGGCAAACAGGGTCGTTTTTAGTCAGATTCCCAAGACTATAGCGTTGGTGGTCACTTCTGAACTGGGTCCATAAAGCAAGAAGTTCTCTTTGCACTATTCCACACGGATGCGTCTCAAGAGTCAATCGGATATCATCCAGAGACTCCTTACTCAGTCCATCCTTTATGAAACTAATTTTATCTTCTCGATTTATGGACGTAAACCCCACAGATTTGCATCGTGTGTTACAGGTCCATCGAGCACATTTGTAACAACCATTCACTCTTTTCGCTCTTCTTTTCTTCGCAAAACTACTCTTCCCTAAGCCTGGAAAATGCTTAAAACTAGGTAAAGTTTCACCAGCTAATCGAACTTTTGCTTCGATCAGCCAACGAATATCTTCAGGGATGTTATTAAGCATCAACAACCTAAGTCTTTCACACCTAGCAACATAAATTTTTTTCAAATCATTCTGCGGGAGAGATGGATAGTACTTGTGAATTTTTGAGAGATAAAGATCCATTTTTTTTTTTTTTTTTAACTATACTAAGAAAAAAAGTAAAGAACTATAAACTTTACAAAAGGGATGAGAGTACCTGATCGGAGAATAACACAAAGGAGAGAAGACTGAGCTCAAGAAGGGTGGCTTGCCTTATACAGATATAGAGTCTCTTATAGAGCAATGACCATCACTATTTTACACTCGGCTCGAGACATGCCATAATTACTGGGTTATGCTTGGCGTCTCTTTTCCAACGCTTGGTGCCTCATTTTTCAACATTTGGCAGTGTGCCTTATCCTTTATAGGGCAGTGTGATTGCTTTGCCCAAGAAAAGATAGCTACCACCAGCGTCAATTCTGTCTCTCTCAATTCAAATTTTTTTTTTTAAATTTTTTTTTTTGGGTAAATTTTTATTTTTTTTATTTTTTTTTATATTTTTTAGTAGGGGCCCAATAAAATCATATATATCACACAAGACAATATTATCAAGTCAATCAAAATTATTTCACTAATAAATCAATAAGTACCCCTTACCCCCCAACTTAAATTGCGCATTGTCCTCAATCGGCAATAAAAGGATAGAAGATAGGCATACCTGACGGTCTTCAATGCATGAACTCGTATGGAAAAATTTTTATTTAGACTGCATACAGAGAAACACTATTTGAATCAAAGTTAATTAAGTAATGCAGAAAATGAACAACTTATATATATACTTCTTTATTATTATTATTATTTAATTTTATTTAATTTTCTTTTTTTTATTTAATTTTTTTTATTTTTTTTATTTTTTTATTAGATCTATAAACATCCATTTAACCTAAATGGAAAGGTGGTCTTTTAATGTCAGATTCCCAGACGATAGGATACTTTCCCTACTCATCAGATGATGATGGATCATCTAAATCCACAACTCCTTCATTCTCCTCAACACTACCCTGGTATGGTTTCAACCTATGACCATTGACTGTTAGAAGCTGTCCTGACTCCAGATTTTCTATCTCAAATGCCCCATATCTTGAGATGGACTTGATTACAAAGGGGCCGACCCATTGAGACTTCAATTTTCCTGGGAATAGATGCAATCGAGAATCATACAAGAGTACCCGTTGCCCTACCTGAAAGCTTTTTCGAATGATGTGCCGATCATGTAACTCTTTCATGTGAACCTTGGCCAATCGTGCATTTTCAAATGCTTCATTCCGAATTTCCTCAAGTTCATTCAATTGGAGCTTCCTGGATAAGCCTGCTTCAGTTAGACTCTTGTTGATCTTATGAATTGCCCAATATGCTTTATGCTCAATTTCCACCGGCAGATGACAAGATTTACCGTATACTAGCCTATAGGGAGACATTCCCAAAATTGTTTTGTAAGCTGTCCTGTACGCCCAAAGAGCGTCTACTAGTCTTAAGGACCAATCCTTACGATTAGCAACAACAGTCTTTTCCAATATGCGCTTAATCTCCCTATTGGCTAGCTCGGCTTGACCATTGGTTTGGGAATGGTATAGTGTTGCAACCTTATGCAGTACACCATATTTCTTCATTAATCCTGCCACAACTTTATTACAAAAATGGGAACCCCCATCACTGATGATTGCTCGTGGCATCCCAAATCGACTGAATATGTTTTCTTTAAAAAATTTCACGACAGTCCTATGGTCATTTGTTCTGGCCGGGATTGCTTCTACCCATTTGGACACATAGTCAACAGCAAGTAAGATATATTCATGACCAAATGAATTGACAAATGGGCCCATAAAATCCATACCCCAACAGTCAAAAACTTCTAACACTTGGATCGGATGTAATGGCATCATGTTTCTCCTTGACAGACTTCCTAACCTTTGACATCGATCGCAATTTGAACAGAACTTGTACACATCCTTCAACAGTGTCGGCCAATAAAATCCACTCTGAAAAATTTTTGCAACTGTTTTCTTGACAGAAAAATGGCCTCCACATGCAAGAGTATGACTGAAATTGATGACACTTTGTTGCTCATGATCGGGTATGCATCTACGGATGATTTGGTCAGGACAATACTTGAAGAGGTAGGGCTCATCCCAAAAGAAGGTTCTGACTTTTCTGAAGAATTTATGCCTATCTTGCTTACTCCAATGGTCTGGGATCAGACCAGTTGCCAGGTAGTTCGCAATGTCGGCATACCAAGGGACAACAGATGATGTACGAATAACATTCACTTTAAACAGTTGCTCATCAGGGAAATTGTCATGAATTGGTTCATCAAATTGTGTGAGATCTTGACTTGGAATCCTTGACAAATGGTCAGCCACCACATTTTCTACTCCCTTCTTGTCTCTGATTTCAATGTTGAACTCTTGCAGGAGTAAGATCCATCGGAGCAGACGGGGTTTTGCATCTTGCTTTGTGAACAAATACTTCAGAGCAGCGTGATCAGTAAAAATGATCACTAGTGACCCTACGAGGTAAGATCGAAACTTGTCCAGGGCAAAGACAACTGCTAGTAACTCTTTCTCTGTAGTGGTGTAATTCTTTTGTGCCTCATTAAGAGTTTTGCTAGCATAATATATCACATGAGGTTTCTTATCCTTCCTCTGCCCTAACACAGCTCCTACCGCGTAATCACTAGCATTGCACATAAGTTCAAACGGGAGGGACCAATCAGGGGACTGAATGATAGGTGCTGAAATGAGTGCATCTTTCAATTTATCAAAAGCATTTTGACAGGCAGGACTCCATTCAAACGGAACATCTTGAGACAACAAATGGCACAAGGGTCTTGTTATGGTGCTAAAGGAAGCAATGAATCTCCTATAAAACCCTGCATGTCCCAAAAAAACTTCTGATGTCTTTCACATTCCTAGGGATGGGGAGTTTTTGAATTGTTTCAATTTTTGACCTGTCTACCTCCATCCCCCTAGATGAAACGATGTGCCCCAAGACTATGCCCTGTTTCACCATGAAGTGACATTTTTCCCAATTGAGTATCAGATTTGTTTCCTCACATCTTGCTAAAACCTTTTTCAGATTCTCCAAACAGGCCTCAAAGTTACTTCCATAAACAGAAAAGTCATCCATAAATACTTCAACAATCTGCTCAACCATTTCACTGAAAATGCTTATCATACACCTTTGAAAGGTGGCTGGAGCATTGCATAACCCAAATGGCATGCGCCTGTATGCAAATGTCCCAAATGGACATGTGAAAGTTGTCTTCTCTTGATCTTCTAGTGCAATTTCTATCTGATTGTACCCTGAGTATCCATCTAAGAAACAATAGTAGGCTTGGCCTGCTATTCTCTCCAGAACTTGATCCAAGAAAGGCAAAGGAAAATGATCTTTCCTTGTCACAGAATTGAGCTTTCTATAATCAATGCACATACGCCATCCTGTCTGGATGCGCGTGGGAATCAGTTCATTGTTCTTATTTTTTACAACAGTGACTCCAGACTTTTTGGGTACTACCTGTGTTGGACTTACCCACTTAGAATCAGAGATTGGGTAAATTATTTCAGCATCCAATAGCTTAAGCACTTCTTTTCTGACAACTTCTTTCATGTTGGGATTTAATCTCCTTTGCATTTGCCTAACTGGTTTTGCTCCTTCTTCCAAGAATATCTTATGAGTACAGATCAAAGGGCTAATACCTTGCAAATCTGAAATGGTCCATCCTAATGACTTCCTGTGTGCTTTTAGAACTTCTATCAGTTGTTGCTCTTGCTGAGGTGTCAAACTTGAAGAGATCACCACTGGGAATGCTTCCCCTTCTCCTAGAAAGACATACTTCAAATCACTGGGCAATGGCTTTCTCTCAGGCGTGGACTGATGGCTATCAGGAGCCATGAGCTTATTGTCCAAGTTCCTTAATGTCTCTAAACCAGGCATCCATGTAGGCTTCTCACTTTCTTTGCTTATGACTTCCACTTCTTTTATTTCTTTGAGATCTTGATTTCCTTCTTTGGGTCTTCTCATGAACTCTTCAAAACAGTCATTGGTCAGTGTTTGGATCAAGTCTACCTTCTCCACTTCACTCTCAGTGTCCTGATGTTTGGCTACCCTGAAGATATTCATTTCTATAGTCATGTTCCCAAAAGATAGCTTTAACACACCATTCCTACAGTTGATGATGGCATTTGATGTGGCAAGGAATGGTCGACCTAAGATGACTGGCACAGGAGGTTGAGGCCCCTGATGCGGCTGGGTGTCCAAAACGATGAAGTCCATTGGAAAGTAGAACTTATCGATTTGTACCAGAACATCCTCCACAATTCCTCGTGGAACTTTGACTGATCGATCAGCCAGCTGAAGGGTCACTCTAGTGGGTTTAAGCTCACCTAATCCCAACTGTTGATACACACTGTATGGCAACAAATTGACACTAGCTCCTAAATCCAAGAGTGCCCGATCAACCTTTTGACTTCCTATGATGCATGTAATGGTTGGACAGCCTGGATCTTTGTATTTGGGAGGAGTTTTCAATTGGAGAATGGCGCTGACTTGTTCAGTCAAGAATGCCTTTTCATGCACATTTGTTTTCCTTTTGACAGTGCACAGATCTTTCAAAAACTTTGCATATGAAGGTATTTGTTTGATTGCATCCAACAGCGGGATGTTGATTCTCACTTGCTTAAACACTTCATATATATCTGCATTTTGTTGCTCTTTTTTCAAATGATTCAACCTTTGTGGAAAAGGTGGTTTGGGCCTGTATTGAATTTCTTTCTCATCTTCTTTTTGTTTTTCATTTTTCTCATTTTTCTCATTTTTTTCATTTTTTTCCATGGTGGATTCATGATCTTTTGGTTCTTTTTCTTCATCAACATGTTGGTTTATCCTAGGATCAGTTGGTTTCTCAATTATTCTTCCACTTCTTAGGGCAGTCACTGCTTGCACTTGTTCATGAGTGTTGGTTTCACTATTTGAAGCGTCTACCTGGTTGGTTTGCCTAATTGGGTTAGGATTAGTTTGGGATGGAAACCTCCCGGGTTCTCTCACACTCAATGTTTGTGTTATCTTGGTCAACTGGCTCCTAATGTCTTCTATGGCTCTGTTTGTTTGGTCTTGATTTTTGACAAGCTGAGCAACCTGATTATTGATACCTGTTTGACTTTGGATGAACTGGTGCAAGGTATCTTCCAAAGATCTCCGATGAGGAGGTTGGTAAGTATTGGATGAAGAACCTTGATTTTGTTGGAAGGTATGTTGTTGTGTAGGGAAGGGAGGTTGAGAATGATTTCCAGAATCATTTCTCCAAGAAAAATTGGGGTGATTTCTATTATTGGGATGGTATGAATTGTAGTTCTGATTATTCCCATAATAGGCTCCACTCTGATTTTGATTTTGTCTCCCCTCAAAGTTGTGTGAATGATTGTTATTAGTCTGCCCATACAATACCTCCTTGAAAGCAGGTAGGGTAGGACATTCTTCAGTTGAATGATCTGTTGCATCACACACAACACACTTTACTTCCACTTGATTAACAGATTGCACCTTTTTGGGTTGCATGTTTTCAACTTTCTTTGTTAAAGCAGTTAGTCTTGCATTTAAATCGTCACTCTCACTCAGTTGGTATCTCCCTCTAGGTTGTGGATTTTCTCTTGAAGCAAGAGCAGATGTTGGACCAACTTCCCAGTTCCTTGTATTCTCAGCCAATGTGTCAAAGAAGTGGAAAGCTTCTTCTAGAGTCTTCTCATAGAATTCTCCATTGCACATTGTAGAAACTAGCATTTTCAATTGGGGAGTGAGTGAATCATGAAAGAAACTGACCACTCTCCATTGCTCAAAAGCATGGTGCGGACAAGTGTGAAAAAGGTCTTTAAACCTTTCCCACGCTTGCGCAAAATTCTCATTTGGTTTACAGGCAAAGTTCATGATTTGTCTTTGAAGAGTAGCAGTTCTGTTGGCAGGGAAGTATTTTTTTAAGAAAGTTGTTTGCATTTCTCTCCAAGTTCCTATAGATCTAGGTGGAAGAGTGCTTAACCATATTTTTGCCTTATCTTTCAGTGAGAATGGAAAGAGTTTTAATCTTATGACATCCTCATTTGCTGTATGGTCCATGCAAGTGCTACATACTTCCTCAAATTCTTTCATATGAGTATATGGATTTTCAGAATCCATGCCATGAAAAGTTGGCAACAATTGGATTGTGCCAGGTTTGAAGTTAAACCTATGATGATTGATGGGAAGAATAATGCATGAGGGGGTTGTCTGCCTAGGAGGATGAAGATACTCCCTAAGGGGTCTGATCATCTCCTGATCAATGGGATTAGGGTCACCGTGGTCACTACCACGTGCAGACATGTTCTGTGGAAGTGGCATGTTCTCATTGTGTTGAGACATGAGTGACTGATTTTCTACAGTTTTACCTGACCTAAGTATCATACACTATGCAAAAATAAAGTAAAAAGAAACAGAGTTACCGAATTTATCAGGAGATGCTTCTTCTTATATTTTTTTTTTTTCCTTTTTGTTTTTGCCTCAATCTCCCCGGCAACGGCGCCAAAATTTGACTGCACTCTCACCCTGCAATTAAAACATAATAAGAACAAATCATAATAAATTTTTTTTTTTATTTTAGTGAGAGGTTTATACTCGCCAGTGTACGAGTGCAGTTGTAGTCCAAATTTAAATTTATATTTTCTGGATGAATCCAGGTCGTCCACTGAGAGATTTATTTATGGCAAAAGAAAAAGAATGTCACACACACGCACACGCATTTGGACAAATTGGCAACAAGGTTTTTTTATGAGTTTTTTTTAGACAACAGATACTAGAAAATAAAATAAGGCAGAAATTGAAATAAACATTAAACGTAAAAATATGAATTTGGATAGTGCTTGAGTTAAGACAATTTCAGTACCAACCCGTTGATTCCCAAATTTTAGCATAAAAAATTAGCAACATTAATTTAATTTCAGATATGAGGGTTTGTTATTAAATGCAATTAGAGATGATGGTAGTTCTAGGTTAAGCAATCCCCATACATGATATGCGAGATTCTAATTTAAGCAACCACCATAAATCCAATTGCAATTAATACACAAAACAACTAAATTAATCATCTGGGTTTAGGTATGATAGCGTTTCCAGTTCTAGTAACTCTCATACATGGCATGAAAGCTCTAAGTTAGGCTTACGCTCCAATCCAAACCTAGTGATTTTTTAATAATTAATACATACTCATACTGAAATTTAAATTAATGTTACTTATTTAAAGCGCAGCTTTCTTTGGGAATCATTGGCGTTGGACACTGTCCTTGCCTTAACCCAAGATTAGATTTAACTACTCATTTTTATTTGAAAGTTAATTGACATAAATTTAAATGACGTAATTTAAATAACAAAATTTAAATGACAAGAAATTTAAAGGTATAAACTAACCGGCCATTTAGGCGGTGGATAATTAAATGACAAGAATTAAAATTGCAGAAATTTAAAGGCATAAACTAACCGGCCATTTAGGCGGTGAATAATTAAATGACAAGAATTAAAATTACAGAAATTTAAAGGTACAAATTAACCGGCCATTTAGGCGGTGAATAATAAAGTAATAATAAATGACATAAGAATTTAAAAGAAGAAAGAAAAAAAGTAAGATTATAAGAGAAAGTACTAAAGAAAATGAGAAAGAACAAGAACAATTCTCAAAGAGAGAATTATAAGGAAACAACTAAACTTTTATTCAAGAATAATAATCACACTTACAAATGCAATCAAGTGATCTATTTATAGGCCACAAGATGCAATACAAACCACACAATTTTAATTATTCAACTAGACATAATTATATCTAATGGGCACTCACACACTTAAAGTTAAATGGATTTTAGCTATAATACACACCTAATATTAAATGGATTTTAGCTAAAATACATACTTAATAAAGCATTCATAAAGTTAAATGGATTTTAGCTATAATATCCACCTAATAGTTAAATGGATTTTAGCTAAAAAACACACCTAATAAAGCTCTCACATAAAAAATAAAAATAGATTTCTATAAATTGGTTTTTAATCTTCATTAGGATTAAAAATAATCCTTGGGCCTTCTCCAAATAATATCTTCCATGGGTTGCTCAAATTGGGTCTTAATTCTTCATGGGCTTGAATTCTTCATGGACTTTAATTTTTCATGGGCTTGATTTCTTCATGGACTTGATTTTTCCATGGGTTTGATTTCTTCATGGACTTGAATTCTTCATGCCTAAAAAAAAAATAAAAATAATTTAATATTATTAATAAATTATATATTATATATATGTATTACACATGGCACATATATATATATTATATTATATATATATATTACATGCATGCATATAATGATGTATATGTATTATATATAATTTTATATATTATTATTATTATTATTATTATTATTAAATTTTACTTTAAAATTTCATTTCATTCATTTTTCAATTTAAACTTGCATATAACCATAAAATATATATTAATATCTAATTTAAACTATTTTTAAGATCAAAAGAAGGGCATAATTATAACAAAATTTTTATAAAATTAACCACTAATCAGGAGGCAGGAAAAAGAAGTGGGTTTGGGAGGAAATGAGAGAGAGAGAGATGGGTAGCGAAGATGGCAGCAATGGCGATGGCTGCTGCAATTGACGATAGCTACGGTGATGGGTGGAGACAGGGAGGAGAAGTGGGTTTGGGAGGGAGGGGGAGGGTAGATTTGGAGAGAAAATTATATAGAAAATAAAATTATAGTCAAATACGTTCAATTGATAATTTTCATGTAAATAATTTATAAGTAATTGAATTGTTTGGAATTTACTTTTTTTTTATGTAAATTCTATATTTGTAATCAAATGCGTCGTTGGGGTTTTTAAACCAATGATCCCATTGGTTGAGTAACCCTAATTGTGATTGGGCTTCTCAAATGACGGAAAAGAGAGTAGAAAGGCATTGTTCGTGACATCTCAATATTTGAAGAATTTAGTAGAGAATGTTAAAATATATTATATCTTGAATGGGAATTAAATTTTGGATGAATGTTAAGGTTGACAAAATATTATTAAAATATTCAATGAATATTACAAACTATACTTAAGAAAAATAAATTTTGTAGAAGACAATTGGGAACGATTTGGAGGGTGCAGCCGTCTATTACTGTATGGGTATATATATATATATATATATATAATATGTGGCATACAAAATATGGTGTAATCCATCTTGGAATAGGAGTAAATAGCATATAATATTATATTTATTAAGGGGATGATAGGAGCTGGAGGAGTTTCCAACATGTGGTCCCGCAAACCCCCAAATCTCCATCTCCTACCAAGGCACGTGCAGCCCACTAATTATACATAAACAATAGGAAATAATATAATATACAATACCTATCCATGCTAACCAAAGGATGGAATATGCGAAATTATAGATGCTCAATAGAGTATATTATATATCAAGGTATTGAGTATATTATGTATCTAGGTAATTAATGGAACGTGTCATGTATTATATTATATATATATATATAAATTAGATAAGTTGTTGAAAAATTCTAGCATATCTTGGTCGCGTTCAAAAAAAATTTTTGAGAGAGTTTGGAGTTGGAGAAATTGTTGAAAATTTTCAATAACTAGGAGGCACCAAACGACGTCGTTTCAGACACTCAAATTGGGCCCATGTGACTGCTCCAACGGCTGCACATCCAGCCCCCTTCATTCTCCAAAATTTTACCCCAACTTCCATCCAAGTGATGTAGTTGTGGTTGAGAAGTGGCCAACTAATTGTCGCTATGTGAGGTTAATTATGAGGGTTAAAGAGAGGTTAAATCATGGTCATTGGAGAGTGCGAGATGCTTGGCTATCAAGATAGAATTAGGGGTATAAAAAGAAAGTAAATAGGCTAAGGAAATGATTGGAAAGATTGGTGAATCGTGGGAGACTAAGTGGAAGGGAATTTAGTGGAAAAAAATTAAAAGAAAAAATAGATAGCGTGTGCTAACGAGTGAGCAAAAAGTTTGAAATTTTTTATTAAAAAGCAAATTCTAGACATTCTCAATGAATTCTTTAACCTTCATGTAAGTTTCTTTTGTTATGCGTATTTTATACCTTTCCTTATTTCGATTTGGTTCTAAGTATTATTTCTATGAGTACGCATTGTTTCTCCTTATAAACCCTTGAGTTGTGGTTCCTTTGGTTATGGATTGAATTAAATAAAAGATTCCATGTGATTCTTCCTTTTAAATGTTTATGCGGTTTGTGTTGCCCTTACTTCTTTAGAAATAATGTCGAACCCGTTTGGGACTAAGTTCTTTGAGAGTCGGTTGTGGTTGTGGGTACCTTTCGGTGTGAATTGTAGTAACTGCGGAGCCAAAGATTTGTTTATGTGTGTTTAAGGGTGCGAGGTATAAAGTTACTAGTTGTCGATCGTTGGGTCGTGACAGTCGATCGTTGGATGTATGGACGCCAACTATTAGCCATTGTAACAAGCCACAAATAGGATAAGAAAGTTGGTATTGCCAATCACCTATCCTTGATATTGTGCATATCATAGTATTGTGACACATGGGATTGAGCTGCATTTATTGGAGGACATGCTTTGTGTGTGTTGGGAAGTGTGCACATTGTCATAACTTAGTCGGCATGTTAAGTGTCGACTTGGGTATGATAGGTAAATATATGTATTTAGAGCATTTTTCCTGTGTGGGTTCCTATGTGGGCGTAACATAGCCTGATACTTGGCTTATGGGGGCCTTGTCATCACATTTATATTGCAAAAATCATTGCATTCTTATATATTGTATCGCATGGTAATCAATAGTGGCTATGA
This sequence comes from Diospyros lotus, assembly GCF_014633365.1. Lineage (NCBI taxonomy): Eukaryota > Viridiplantae > Streptophyta > Magnoliopsida > Ericales > Ebenaceae > Diospyros > Diospyros lotus. Next base: position 3,858,161 of record NC_068342.1, on the reverse strand, counting down.
TGGATAAGAAATGAGCGTAAGACTGTTGGGCTAAGACCCACAACAACTATATGTCATGATTATGTGTTATTAAAGATGACAAGAGACATGAAATGATATGGTAAAGAACATGTTCCGCATACGGGATCCGCTAAGCTCGGGTGGCTAAATGCTGACTCGTGGTAATTTTAAAAGTAATGATTTGGTAGCCTACACTTGGTTGCTAGTAGGTTGGTATGTAGGGACTTGGGCGCCAGTGTGTGCATCTTATGTGGGCCTCAAGGACCGTATATGTGGAGTTTACTTTATGTTTATACAGTTGGGACTAATGCACGTACTGTATGTGGCATGATATGTTGCTGCAATGGCATGAAATGCATGTGGTGTAAAGAAAGCTCTATCTTTAACCTGTTGCCTTTCCTTCTTATACTTGTTGAGTCTCGTGACTCGGACTTTATTTTAACATTATTCCAGATGAGGGGGATGTCTAAGGTGATAGGTACTCATAGTGGGACATCGTTTTGGGTCCTCGGGCAATAGATGTGTACAAAGCTCATGGAATGACAAGTTTGATGTTTTACTCTTGTGTTTAGTTTTAATGATAAAAAACAAAATTGATAATATAATTTGGAAACAAAAATCAATTTCAAGTACCTTTGTGAAAATGAAAACCAAATGATCTATAATTTTCTATAAATGGAGTTTTTCACAAAAAAGTTTTAAGATTTAAAAGAATCTCCTAAATGATTTTATAAATTAGTTTTGAATCATTGGATAAACATATGTGTATTATCATATTTTATGTATCAAAATGAACTAAGAAATGTTATTTCTCTAAGTTCAGAAGATTAACATATTATAAGGAGACATAAGAAAATATTTTTCATTTTGAAAACTATCTTCCAATATTTTGATAGCTGATATTCATTGTTACTAAAATAATTTTTAATGAATTTTTAATAAATAGAAGGTATGTATTTTGGGTGGTAAAATTACTAAATCCCGAGTTTGTACCAAAATCAAAATTTTATTTTTTATTGTTATGGATTTTGATTTTTTAGATATTTTTATTGAATCCAAATAGAGGTAATTTCTTATTTACATTTATGTATTAAAGTAAATAAAAAGTAAAATATAAATTAAAGAAATCGTGAACATTTACTTAAACTAAATAAATGTAAATATGTTGTAATTTGAACTGTCGACTACATGTTTTTAATCTATCAACTAAGTATTTCATTATGTCGACTATATGCCATGCATCTGTTGACTATACTTTGCATTTGTCGACTATATTTTGTTCTGTCGACTATTTTTATAGTTCTGTCAACAGTATAATTTAATTTGTCGACTATCAGTGTGTATTTTAGAAGAAGTTTTCTTCATATTTTTGATTTGTCGACTATGGTTATAGTTTTGTCAACTATGTTTATTTTTTGTTTATATAATTAGTTGACTAACCTCTTTAGTTTGTTGTTTGTGTCTCTAACAGTTTTCAATGGCTAGTTTCTAAGTCTCCAACGGCTAGTTTCGGACAAAATTTTTGGAAAGCCTATAAATACAAATCAAGGAGATTAAGAAGAGGCTAATGGATGTGAATGAATTGATTTGAGCTTACATTTATACTTGTTTGTATTTACGTTGATTGTGCTTCATTTTTCTTTCTTCAAGACTTTGATATAAATTTGTATTAATTCATTCAAACCTTGTTTTGTATTTTGAAAGACCTTATATCTAAGAGATTCATCTCTTAGATTCTCTCTTATTGTTGAAATCTTGTATTTTCTAACTTGTTGTGCTAGAGGACTTGCTTTTTGAAGTAAGGGGTTGAAATATCTAACTAGGTGCTAGAAGGCTTGCTTGTATAAGCAAGGGGTTTGTAATTTCCTTGTCTTGGATTAGAGGGCATATTTGGTTAAGTAGGAGGTTTTAGTGGATTGGTTGAAAAATCTTTAGTGAGGAACTAAAGTAATGGATTAGGCTTGGTTAAGCCGAACCACTATAAATCTTTGTGTTCTCTTGTGCTTGTGTTATTTGATCTTTATCTTTTCAAGCATTCGTTTATTTCTTACTTGATTGACATATTTATCTTTCTTGATTTACATTTGTCATTTTTTATGTTTTAAGTTTTAAATCACTAAAATCTTAATTTGTATCAAAAAGTTTTTCAAGTTCTATCAAATTTTTAAATTACCCAACTCACCCCTTTCTTGGATGTGTGCTATAGGATTTCAAAAGTATCAAAGTTGTGGGGGGTCTTTTATTTTGCCAAGAAAGAGTTAGATTATTTTGTATGGTTAACTTATATGTATATGTTTAGTAAATATAGTCCTGTATAGGTGTACAAACTAGTTTTGTAAAAGGACTTTGGGAATCGCTGCACCATATCGTTTCCAATGGAATTTTATAGCATGGTAATGGTTGTTATTATAAGTTGTTCTGGTTCATTACCATTAATGACTTTCACGAATCCTTTGTGCTAGTGGGAGCTCTAATTAAGAGACGGGTTTTCACATTGTTGATTGTTGGCGGTGGCAATAGATAAAGACAAGTGGTGTCGTAATGGAAGATGAAGCTTGGGAGGGAAATAGATTGGGCAAGGAAGGAAATAGGCGATACCAAGGGGTGTTGGCAACATCATGATAGTTAGGCAAAGACTACAACTATAAGTCATTGATTTTTTTTTTTAAGGGGTGTTTGTTAACCAAGATAAGAGAGAGAAAATGTCAAATATGAGAAGCATTTCAGATGTTTGGTCATTTCAACGTCTTTGTTAAACTTATCTGCTTATTTTCGAAAAAGATTTCACGTGACATTTTATCTCCTTCTTTTAAGATAAATTTATTTGACATTTCTCCTCAAATAAATTTATTTTACATTTTTCAGATAAGTCTCAATTATCTATATGCCTCTTGTAGGATAGTTAATGTCATTTAATATATTTTAAAATTTTTAATTTATTAAAAGAACTTATTCATTTAAGTTTTATAATTAATATTATTTAATAAAATTTTAAATTATCATATATTTTGACAATTTTTAAAATTTAAATTTCTCTCTTTATATATATTTTATCAACTAATACAATTTCTTTTACTAATTTTTAAATTATTTTATTTAATTTTATATTTTATTATCTATTATGAAAATATGTTTTGTCCATTTTTTATTATCTAGGTGGAATTATTGTAATTCCAACAATAATTATTTCTACTTTTTAACTCTTTTTAAATCTATTTTTGAATATGGATTTAGAAAATAAAATATTTTTTTTTATTTTTTTGACAATTCATATTAATCATAAAATACTATTTTAATCATAAATTTGTTGTTGATGTTAACAAATAATTTTAAATGAATTTGGTAATAGGGATATTTTGATAAAAAAAAAACTCTTATCTTAGTACTTATCATATGTATTAACAAACACATAGAAAAAAAAATACAATATTAGTGAATTCTAAAAAATTTAACAAATAATTTAATAGAAATTTTAGAATACTTTCTAACCTTATCTTGATCTGAAAAGTATTCTAAACTTATCTTGATATCTCTTATCTCGCTCATTTTAACAAACGCCTCCTTAGTCAATTAGTTGTTAGTCTTTTTTTTCTTTTGTCTTTCCTGTCTCTAAATTTGGTTATTGTTATCGATGGTTATCAACATCACTAGTATTTTTTTATTTTTCTATAATCATGGATGGAAAAGAGAGGAAAGAGAGTATTTTTGAGATTTAAAGTGACACTCTATATTAATATATTATATATTATACATTTTGTATTAATATGATATATAATACAATATATTAATACATAAATATTACCTTAAATATTAAAATTAAATGTATAAATAGCATATATATATATGTATGTTATTTTAAATGACTTTCTCTTGGGATGGATGAGTTCTTGTTGTATCTGCTCCATATATGTGGGTAACCTAACTTTGGAAATCCACCAATTTTCTGCAAATCAAAATAAGTAGTTGAATGACATGTTATACAAGTAACCTGCCTCTATGAATTAATTTATTATAGTTTGGACTATAATAACAAAGAGTTATTAAAATTATTTAAAACATTACATAGAGATGGTAAAAAATAAGTAACTACTATTCGGGTTGAAAATAATTAATCTTATATATATATATATGTATACACTAATGTTAGAAATTTAAATATCTTATAATATGAGATAACACCTCTAAGAGGCAACTAATCTATTAGTCATGTATATCTTGTAAATATTAAATTAACATATTATTATTATCTCGAGCAGGAATGCTATGTTGTCTATTGACGGGCAACATAACATTTGTCCGATAATGAGGGGGCGTGGGCCCCATGTGCAGAGGCGAGCTTCACGTGCATGGTCCACGCCGCCTCACTGACAGGCAAATGTTATGTTACTCGTCAGTGGGTAACATAGCATTACTATTATCTCGAGATGATAAGTTTAAATCTTCTTAATATAGTTGATTTTTATTTTTTTAAAAACGCATAAAATGTATCTTTTAAAAAGTACTTTATTAATAAAATTTCGTAAATGTGCGTTATAATAACATGCACACATATAGATATATATATATATATATGTAAAATTTATATGCAAAGTCATTGCAATTTCATTTGGTAACATATTTCAAAGGTCATAAATTTATTTATAGAAAAACGCAGTCAATTGTTTGAATATGGTTACTACTTTGATGTAGATGTAGAGAAACTTGCGTGCAAATCTTGGGGGGTGGTGATGTGAATATGGAGAAACTTGTGTGCAAATCAAATCTATGAAGTTGGTTCGTACGAGGATGAATTGTCTCTCTCAAATAGCCAAAAAAGGAAACTCTCGGGCATCCCAAGGAAAGTACTGTGCCTGCATCCCAAGAATCAATCAAACACCAGAAACCTAATAATAGAGTTTCCTTTCTTTGTTTAAGGAGGACCATTATTATGATTTATGAGTGGGGGTTGGTTGTCTTTCCGCTTTTTCTTTCCTCTTTCATGGCGAAGATCGGTTCGGTTGCCCGGAAATTGATCGGTTCGAACGAAGAAGCTGCGGCGACGCGGCACGATTTAAGGGGGGCAGGAGAGTCGATAAGAGCAAGCCATTTGGCAGAACCCCGTCACGGTTTCCTGCTCTCTGTTGTTTGTCATACGTGACTGATCGCGGACACAGCAGCGAATATTGTTGACTTCGTTACAAATAAAGAGAACTTCGCACAGATAGGTAGAGAGAGAGAGAGAGAGAGAGAGAGAGAGAGAGTTGTCGGAAAAAGAGGACCGGCAGAAGTAAAGTAGAGAGGGAGGAGAGATGGGGAACTGTTTTTCTGATGTGAAGGGTGGGCAACAGGCAGTCGGGGGGGCCCAGCGGAGCAGCCACCAAACCGCAATTAGCGGCAATGCCGGCGGCAATGACGCCGCCCATCTTTTCTTTAGGTCCAAGGGCCTTCACTCCCTTTATGCCCAGATTGAGGTATTTTCTTTCTTTTTATTTTTATTTTATTTTGTGGTCGAATTGGATGCATAGAAAAGGAGAAAGGACTCACGCTTGGCGAAAATTGTACTTCTGTGTCATCCTAGTATTATCATACCATCACCTGGGGCTTTTTGCGGCTTCTTCTTTCTTTTTCATCTTGCAAGCGGTGGAATAGAATCGAGTACAGTACGTTTGGCATCAATTTGTTTTCCAGGAAAAAAAATTGTTCAACTAATATGAGGAGAGACCGTTGTTTGACCAAAAGAAAAGTTAAGATTTCGAGTTCCTTCGTCTTTACTCTTTAGCATCAAGTGATAACAGATTCCTTCCTCGAACTACGAAAGTCATATTCTTAAATTCCCTGTACTGTTTGGAATGGCCACGGCAATTTCCAACATCTATGCAATTGGCATTATCAACTTGGATTTTAGAAACAGTGATGCTTATGCTGGGGCCCAATATCTTGAGAGATGCTTTCAATCCTGTTGAATAACGAGATATGAGAAACAAAAATTGAAACACAAGAGATTTTGATGTGGAAAATTAAAAAAAAAAAAAAATCATGGTCGTCAAGATAATAGAGAAAAATATCACTATATAATAAAGTTTACAACTACAAAGTTCAATATTCTCTCTCTAAATCCATCAAGTCCTAATTACACTCAATTCCTATCTTTTACTAGTCTCTCACAAGTGATTTACATACTTTGAATAACAAATTAAGTATCTTATTTATAGACTAGTTTTCTTGTTCACCAAGGTTAAGGTTTTCTTGTCTAGTAACAATTAACAAATGACTAGTAAATAGGATTACACACTAAACATGAAACAAATATTAGGAATTTGAAATAATCTTTAAGACTAATTAGGATTTCTCATTAAAAATCCTAACAAATTTGATGGAAACCAATCATTTAATACTAATTATTCTTCTATACGTATGGTTTGATGGGCCAATACAAGTTCTAAACCAGTGCTAACTAGCGCGCCTAGGCCCAAGGCGCCTTGGGTTTAGGTGTATCTGGACTTTTTTTAATTACTTTTTAAGTTTTTATTTTATTATTTATTATTGTTTAAATTTATTGTTTCAACTATAAATTTGATAATGAATAAAAGGGGTACTACTTCAAATGCTACAATTGAATTTGAACTAGATGAAGATGGAGAGGGAGATGATGTGGAAGAAAATATTAGAGATGATGGTTCTAATGATGAAAGTATAGAAATGTTTGATCTTGATGATAAGAATGATTTTTAGATTATTTAAAATGCATAATTAGTTAATCTTAATTAAGATTTAAGACTTATAAATTGTTTTAAGATTTAATTTAAGTTGATTTAAAGACTTTTAAATTACATCTTTTTGTATTTTTTATTATTTTTTCATTAATATATGCTGAATTTTTTAATTTCCTTGATAACATGCTTGTGAATATGTAATTAGGAGCATAGTTGTTAAAGGCGTGCCTAGACGCAAAGTGCCTTAAGGCACTAGTTCAGCGCCTCGCCAGGGTCGAGACGAGGCAATTTCAATGAGGCGCACACTTTGCACGGTGAGGTGTCGAGGTGAGAGGTACGTCTCATGAAACCTAGGTATGAAACATAGGTTTTAATTAAAACTTGTCAGACTTGGATCTGACAGTAGGGTTCCTTTCGTAAATGGGAAGGAGATATGGTAGGAGGGAAAGATTGAGATAAAGAGAGAGAGAGAAATCAAGAATTAGAACGGAAGAGAGAGAGAGAACGAAAGCGAATTGAGAAAGGGAGGGAAAGGAATTTGTGGAATAATCCTCACATAATTCCCCATCCTCTACTAGCTGGTATTTATAGGTGAATTACAAGTTGGTGCGGCAGTAACTAATTGCCCAGCGCGCACCCGCTTGAAGGAATTTGAATTATTCCTTTACATAGTTATTACAATACTGCCATCTACTGCTCTAATTACCCCCATACCCTTGGTCTATGACAATTTTCCCTCCCTTAAAATATTTCTTGTCCCCAAGGAATTAAAGGAGGCTGGAACTTCTTGGAAATCGTTGTAGGAGGTCGGGAAGATACTCCCATGTCGTGTTGTTCGAATGGAGGTGTGACCATTGTACCAGGACTTGAGTTAATGGAGCAATCTCGTTGTATGTCACGCGTTTGTCCAACACTGCCAAGGGTTCACCTATCTCTGCTATGGCTTCCAGTAGGGTTGGCAGCGTTCTACTGGTGAGCTCTGTAAGGTCGATCGGTTTCTTCAAGAGCGAAACGTGGAAGACGGGGTGCAGACCTACTCCTTCCGGGAGCTATAGGCGGTAAGCTACCGGTCCTACCTTAGCTAGAATTTTGAATGGCCCGTAGAACTTGGGGCTGAGCTTAGATATGGGCCCTTTGCAAAACAAATGCTGTTGGAACCTTCTGACTTTCAAATAAACCTCATCTCCTTCTTCAAACTACTTTTCCATTCTATGCTCATCTGCCAACTGCTTTATTCTTTGACTAGCTAAGGTCAGTTCGTGCTTAATGGTGTGGAGAGCTTCTTGTCGGTCCTTCAGGTACAGGTCAACAGACATTTCGATGGGGGGTACTGCATTACCGCCAGAATAATGAGGGGTAAATACTCGAACAGAGCTTCAAAAGGGGTACGTTTGTGTGCGGTATGGTAGTTGGTGTTATACCACAATTGTGCCAAAGCCACCCACCGACTCTAGCTTCTGGGTTTGGAGATACATAGGCATCTTAGATAGGTTTTGAGGCACTAATTAAATCTTTCCGTCTACCCATCCGTTTCGGGATGGTATGTTGAAGAGATGTGCAGTTTGATGCCTAGCCCTTGGAATAAGGTCTTCCAGAATTGGCTGGTAAAGACCTTGTCACGATCGGATACAACCGCTTTAGGTAAGCCATGAATCTTAAAGACTGTATCCATCAACTTCCTAGCTACTTCAGTCGCTGTGAACGGATGAGCCAATGTGAGGAAATGGCTAAATTTTGTCAATTTGTCTACCACCACCAAAAGAGTGTCGGCTCCCTCAGATTTTGGTAACCCTTCCACAAAGTCCATTGAAATCAATTCCCAACCTTGCAAAGGTATTTCCAACGATTGTAGGAGGCCTGGTAGGGTATTTGCTCATGTTTGCACCTTTAACATGTACTGCATGCCAGGATAAACCAGTTCACGTCTCTTTTTAATCCCTTCCAGTAAAGGAGTTGTCTGACCCGCTGGTAAGTGACGTTGAGTCCGGAATGACCCCCAATGGGAGAGTCATGCAGGCTCTGTAGGATCTTCTGTTTCAGCTGGTTGTCATCCCCAATAACGACCCTGTTGTGGAACCTCAGCAGTCCCCCTTTTAATTGATAGTTTGGGTCAGTAATGGTACTTACTGCTATCTTGGTGATTAAATCTCGAATCCAAGGAGTCTGATCATAGTTGTGGGCTATATCCTGCACCTAGTCCGGAACTAACGCTGAAATGGCAAGGCAAGATGCTAAGCCATCCCTCCTAGACAGAGCATCGGTTGCTCTGTTCTCTTTTCCTTGTCGATAAAGGATAACGAAGTCAAAGCCCATGAGCTTAGTGATTCCCTTTCTCTGTAATTGATTATGCACTCTTTGGTGGGTTAAGAATTTAAGGCTCTCGTGGTCGGTCTTAATGGTGAATTTCTTGCCCTCTAAATAGTATCTCCATTTTTCCACTGCTATTAGAACTGCTAGTAGCTCTTTGTCATAGATGCTGAGTCCCAAGTGGCGTGAAGCCAATGATTGGCTTAGAAACGCCACAGCCCCTATTCTAGTATCACATGCATCTGTTTCTAGGACAAACTCCTTGGAGAAATATGGGAGGGCTAAAGTTGGGGCCTGAGTCATGGCTGCCTTGAGAGATTCAAATGATTCCTTTGCTTCTGGACCCCAATTGAAACTGTTCTTCTTTAAGAGATTAGTCAGCGTCTTGGTAATCACCCCATAGCCTCTTATAAACCTTCTATAATATCCAGTCAGGCCTAGGAAACCCCGCAGCTCTTTCAATGTTCTTGGTCGTGGCCAACTCTTCATCGCTTCAATTTTGGCCTACCCATACTTCTCTCCACAATGAAGACATAGGCCTAATTGTCTCTTTTGATCTTCCGACAGATTCTTGGGCTGTAAGATAGGCTGACTGGTCTTTCCCATGGATCCTCCCATCTGCCATTGGGAAGTATTACCCCTGGGATACGCCCTAAGGTTGTGCTCCTCTCGGTTGTTTTTGGATGATAGCCTATGCCTCCTCGCAAAGGTTTCCATCGATAGCTTGTGCAGGTAAGCTTGTTCAGCTGCTTGGGCCACTGTGGTGGGAAACAACATCTTAACTGTAGGCCTAATTAACTCCTCCAACCCACTGATAAAACTTGAAACAAAATACTCCTCATCTAGATATGGATGAGACAATGAGAGTAAGGCCCTTAACTCCTCAAATCTAGTTTGATATTCCTCCACCGTGCCCTTTTGTTTCAATTTGTTAAACTCCTCAATGACATCAGATCGGTTTTTCTGCCCAAATCTTCGGCACAATTGGCTTACGAACTCCGGCCAACTCAAATCCCCCTTCCCATGGCTCCAAGTTTGGAACCAAGCATCTGCCACATCATCTAAGTATGATGCAGCCAAACATACCTTATCCCCTTTGGTGACACAATGCTAGTAGAATACTCGTTCACATCTGCGTACCCACCACCTCGGCTTATCCCGATCAAAAATTGGGATCTTCATTCGTGGACCCGGATTGGGTGGATAGGCCTCTCCCTAGTTCCGGTAATTCATACCTTCTCCGAATTCAGCTGGATCTCCACCACATCTTGGATCTAGGTGTCACGGACTGTATGTTGGTGAAGTCAGGATGGGTGAGGATGACGATCTTGGGGGAAAATTCATTGGCAAATTGACATTCGGCTGCCTCGCAAACATGCTCAAAGCTGCCATCAATTGCTGATTGAGTCCCACGAATTTTTCCCGAATGCCATTCATTGCGCGATCCAGCGATTCCGTGTATTCGGATCTACTTTTGTGGATCTCCTCCTACGTGTGCCTCATTCCCAACTCCATCGTCTTCATCCTCTCGTCTACCTGATCCTAATGGTGTCGCAATCCAATTTCGATTGCATCCAATCTGTTCTCCAACTGTTTAGCGTGCGTTCCATTAGCCATTACCAACTCCAGGTCTTGGCTCTGATATCAAATGTCAAACTCGAATTTGACAGTAGGGTTCCTTCCGTAAATGGGAAGGAGACATGGTAGGAGGGAAAGATTGAGAGAGAGAGAGAGAGAGAGAGAGAGAGAGAGAGAGAGAGAGCAAATTGAGAAAATGAGGGAAAGGAATTTGTGGAATAATCCTTACATAATTCCCCATCCTCTACCAACTGGTATTTATAGGTGAATTACAAGTTGGCGCAACAGTAACTAACTGCCCAGCGTGCGCCCGCTTGAAGGAATTTGAATTATAAGACATAGTTATTACAATACTACCGTCTACTGCTCTAATTACCCCCACAACCTTGGTCTATGACAAAACCTAGGCAGCCCAATTCCTCCCATCTTCTCAGTTCCAACATGTATACATTACAACATATTTACATAATAAGTAAATGTTCATATTTTCTTTTATTTATATTTACCTTCAATTTACTTTAATAAATAAATGTAAATAAGAAACTACCTCCCATTTGGATTCAATAAAAATATGTAAAAAATTAAAATCCATAATAATAAGAAAATAGAATTTAGGTTTTAGTATAAACTTAGGATTTAGCGATTTTACCACCCCAAAATACATACCTACTATTTCTTGAAAAATTCATTAAAAATCATTTTAACAATAATGAATATTAACTATCAAAATATCGGGAGATAGTTTTTCAAAATTAAAACATTTTCTCATATGTCTCTTTATAATGCGCTAATATTCCAGATTTAGAAAAATAACATTTTTCAAAATGAAAACATTTTCTTGATTGAAGAGGATGATGAAGATATTGATTTTGATGTTGGTGATCTCCTTGATGATGATTGGTTAAAACTTTTTTATTGATTGTGGACTTGTAGTGTTTATATGTTTGTTTAGAACTTTGCATGATATATAATTGGTACTTATTTGAGTTTGAGACTTTAAGTTTAAACTTTGATGATGTTTCTAGTTTAAACATTTGCATGGTGAATGAATCAACTTTGATGATGTTGGTTTAGAATTTGAAGATAATGAATCATTAATGATATGTATGTGTTATTATTGATAATTTAATAGTTTTTTTTATGATTTTCAAGATATTGAGTTTTTTTCTGAAAGGTGCACCTTGCCTCGTGCGCCTCAGGTTCCAAGACCCTTTGCGCCTTTTAGAACTATGATTATGAGTTAAGACTCATTTTATATCTTATTCTTCAATTAGGATATATATATATATATATATATTTTTAAAGTTAGCATGCACTTAGTTTCATCAAGCACGCATCTCACCCTACGCCTTAGACTACAATACCCTTTTGCGCATTGGGCCTTTAATAACACTATTCTGAACGTTGACCATAGCAGGGCTCCTTGAATTCAACCGAGAAAGTTTTTTTTTTTGTTTTTAAATTTTGTTTTGTTCAATTCAAGCATTCAAGCAGTACAGCCCAAACTTTTAAGACAAAAAAGGCTGGGTTTTTTATTGTTTAAGATTTAGAGGGTTACCCCAGAGAAAATGCTATTAGGTTGATGGTTTTTGACCATAATCTTGGCACACTACCTCTTATATCTCTGTTGGGTTCTATCTTCAGTCTCACCGTGCCAATTGCTGATCTTTGACTCAGAGTTTAAAATGTGATGTTGGTTGCTGGTAACATTTGATTTCAAAGTTTAAGAATGGCTTATTATTAGTTCATCTTTTTCGAGTAATAATGGTGAATGCAGGGAAAAGACAAATTATTGGCCTAATAGTGTATTTTGACTTTGGTGTGCAGTTATCTTTATCAGCTTCGAAATTACTTGACCGTGATATAGCTTCCAAGGTAAACCTTTTCTTCAATGAACTGAAGTCATTGAATATGATTACTATATCTCCATTGGATATACATATTTTGTTGCCATGGGTGCAGTATGCTTATCTCTTCTTATGCTTTCTTATCATGGTTCCATTATTTATCCTCTTTTTCTTTTTCTTGCTTCGGACTGTCTTCACCTTTGTGGCTGATATGGTTTGCCCTCTCTAGTTTCTAAGACCAAGCTTCCACATAATTTTCTGTTTTTGTTAGTTTGGCTGGGTGACTGTGCCACCATTTGGCGCATTGACTTTTGAGAAGTGATAACCTAAAGTGGAATAAACAAATAATTCAACCTAACAAAGTGCTTTAAAGCAAAAAATTTAGATAAATACTGATCACCCTTATTATTCTAATCATACTGGTTAATAACAGTTTTCACACTGGCCTCTTATGCCACAACCGAGGTGAAAATTCTCATGAAAGGATAAACAAAATGATAATAGCATGTTTCTGCTAAAAATTTTAGAGTTTACAACTAACAAATAAGCCATTCATTTTGAATTACTTACCTGATTTAAGAACTGGTTTAATATCTGAGTATAAGAGTTGAGGTTGTTGCCATGGCTTAATAGTTGAATATTTGTTCCAACTTCCATGGTTTGCCTTAAAAGTCTGAACTGAAATAATTCTTTTATTTGTTTCTTTTCTTTCTTTTTATCATTATTTCAGAGCGATCCTATGGCTGTAGTTTATATGAAAAAAAGAGATGGAACTCTGGAGGAACTTGGTCGCACAGAAGTAATAATGAACTGTTTGGATCCTGAATGGATTGAGAAAATTAATGTTACTTATCAGTTTGAAATCGTTCAGCCGTTGGTGTAAGCTGTCTGCAGTTTTGATAACTTTCAGCTGCATTTGATAGCCTTCTCTATAGTTGACAATTTATTTTGATTATTCTCTCTTTTTTTCAGCTTTCACATATATGATGTTGATACAAGATACCACAATTTACCCGTCAAGGTATGTTATGTTTCTGAAAGAAAATATGATTCTATCACGTTGATTTCAAATTAGTTGGCAACCCACATAGTGGAATAAAGACTTGGTATGTTAGTTGTTGTATTCTGATTTCAAATCAACTAGTTTTATCAGAAGTTGGTTAGATTTATTTTCTATTTGTCAATACTTAATGATTTAGATGTATGATGCCCTAAATAACAACTGAATATTTGCCACAAATAATTATAGCAAAGAAAAAATACACACATAAATATCCTTCAGTTGACAATTTTATGCGTGAAGTGAACAAGAGATATTGTGTTAAAAGGATTATGTGAAATTGGTAGAGAATAATAACCTCAAAAATTATTTTGAAGGTAACCTAGTCATCAATCCTTGTGTGCTGGTTAGGCATAGTGATAATATGCTAAACGCTAGTACTTATTTTAATGGCTTCAACAGTAAGATATACACTTGTCCCATTTTTCAATTCTCATCTCCCTTGGCTATATATGTATAATTATATTTATATTTGTTGTTAGCATTTATTGAACTCAAAAGGAGATTTCATTGGATGTTAAATAGGTTTGTCTCAAATTTCAGGTGCATAACTTAAGGTCAGATGTGTCTATAATCAGTTGTTTTCCCTCCCTTCTTCAGTTTTCAAATTGTTAACAGCTGTTCATATTTAGAAGGGAACATAAAATTGCTGGAGACATTTTTTTTTAATTTTATTGGTGTCCAGCAGATGCTGAAGTTGAAAGATCAAGAATTTCTTGGTGAGGCTAATTGCGTCCTCTCGGAGGTAAGTTGCCTTAAAATTATGATAAAGTTATTTTTATTGCCTACGGTGTATAAAGACAACTTTCTGATCCTTGCTTTTATCATGTTCTATGTGCATAATAGAGGTGTGTATGTGTCTAGATGTTACTTTTCTATTTATTTCAGCATCCAATGATGATATAGTTGAATTGCTCGATTAGTTTCAAAAGAGGCGTTTCATATGCTTACTCTATCTGAACACCTCTTGGAGATTTCACATGTGGTAGTCTTGCGCGCCCCCCCCCCCCCCCCCCCAACGCACACACCCACCCACCCAAAAAGTAAAAAAATAAAAAACTAAAGGAAAAAAAAAATCAAATGGAGATTCTTATGTTCCAAGGGCTTACAGTATATCTTTTCTTTTGTGAACTCATGGCAGATAGTGACTAAACGAAGTCCAAATTTAACCCTACATCTTCAGAATAAAAACGGGCGAAGTGGGCTAAAAAATTTGGGGACCCTTTCTGTACACGCAGAGGAA